>NC_053136.1:35892186-36202186 GCF_016808335.1 Panicum virgatum
TCCTCCAGGCGATCCAACCGAGCGCTCTGGGTGTGCTCGAGGTTGAGGAATCGCTGATCCCACTTGTCGTCGTGCTCGGAGAGGCCCTTACGGAGCTCCTCGGAGAACTGCTGTTGCATCTCGTCGAGGACGAGCTTGACGGCGGGATCCATGGCACCAGCGCGCTTTTGGAGTCGGGTAAAGTGATCGTGAGGGGGAAGGGGATCCAGGATAGTGAATCTGATACCAGGATGTCAGCTACCGAGGAGAGGAGCGGATCAGAGGAAGAGTTCGCGGGAGGAAGAGAGGGAATTCGGTCGGAGGACAGGTTACTCCATGAGAGAGTTGTTGTGTTTGTTCATACATGCCGGAGCTCTGCTCCTTCTTTCCTCTTAAGCAAGGAACCCGGCAACGCGACGCGCACGCAGGCGCCAGCTCACTCACACCACTACTCGGGCCGAATCCACTCACGGCCGGATACACGCATGTTTGGGAGCTTGGGCCGAGATGAGCGCCGAGGCCCAGTTGGATCAGAGTCAGTCTCAGGAACAGTAGTAACAGTTTCGTCCCTGTTGGGTCTGTCGGTGGATCGATTGAGATGTTAATGCGATGTAAACCGGACTCGCTGTTTAAATTTCGTGTTGGTTGGTGGAGTACTTGCGAGTCGGAGACTCGGAGTAGCATCAAAGAGCGGGGGGGGGGGGGGGGGGGGTTAGTACATGTGCAATGTGTCGGTAGTATGTGAATCAGAAGGTGACACTGCGAACTCTGTGTTACCTTGAGCAAGTAGCAGTCTTAACACACCATGATTAGCTTCGTTGATCAAATTGGGGTGCAGCATGACACTCGACTTGAGGTATATCTTAGAGTGTTAGAGTTACAGTTTAGGTGTTATTGCCAGCTCTATGGACTCATGAAGCTCATGCTTGGTCGATTACTTATTGCAAGGTTTGATTTAGGTCAGTAGAGTAGAAATCTGTATATGTTTGGTATCGTCTATATCTTATATGAGCTGTTATCCCCCAGCAATTCCATGAAATATTGTCCTCCAAAGCAAGGCGCTCAATTAGGAGTCCTTCAGGGTTATCTGAGAAGGAGGATCGTGGGCAGCTCTTGGAAGCAAAGCTTGTGTCCGCCAAGCAGAAGAGGTATTCAAAAGAGGAACACAGTAGATTACATTACTCTGTTTATTTGGAAAAGCAACATAGAAAAACTTATGTCAACTGCAGGTTGAGCCTCTTGGCAAAGGAACAGAGCCGGTTGGCTAAGCTGGACGAGCTGCGACAGGCTGCAAAAAATGATGCTGAGACGAGGTTTGAGAGGGAAAGGGAAGAACTCGGAATGAGAGTCGAATCGCGGGTTCGGCAGGCTGAGAAGAACCGTATGGAACTCCTGCATGCACGTTTGCAGAGGCGGGCTGCATTGGAGGAGAGAACCAAAAGGTTTTTCGTGCAAAGACTGACTTGGGAGAACAAGTACAGGGAGCGTGTACGTTCTGCAATCCAGCAGAAGCGTACTGCTGCTGAGAAGAGACAGTCAGGGCTGCTGGAATCTGAGAAAAGACGGGCACAGGTTAGGCTCTTGCAGGTCCAAGTTGCTGCCAAGACTGCCTCTAACCAGAAAGAAACTGAGAGGGGCAAGTTAAAAGAGCAATTGGAAGACAAACTTCAGAGGGTATGCATTTCTTTGATGCAGCATTAATGTAAATTTTTCCAGGGACAGAGCTAATACCTTGTGGTCCAGTTATTTTGCATTTAAATTATTTAGATAGAGAAGGATTTAACTGCATGTTTTAATATTTAGCCCATAATTTGACTTAATTGGCCCCTCCTCATGTTCCAATCCTAGCTCCGTCACTGATTTT
This sequence comes from Panicum virgatum, assembly GCF_016808335.1. Lineage (NCBI taxonomy): Eukaryota > Viridiplantae > Streptophyta > Magnoliopsida > Poales > Poaceae > Panicum > Panicum virgatum. The sequence continues at coordinate 35,894,030 of NC_053136.1, forward strand.
TTTCAGCTTTTTAACTTATGCCATAACCATCTATATGCAAAAGCAGGCAAAGCAGCAGAGGGCTGATTATCTGAAGCAGCGAGGAAGTCCTCATGGATCTATGCGCAGCAGTTCGGTTAAAAACGGAGAATTTCTTTCAAGAAAACTGGCAAGGTATCATCTTATAGTACATTCTGCAATTTCCAAATAATTGTCTGGCTTCCATGTGTAGCTTATGATTCATTTAAAAAATATCATTGCATTTTTTTGTGCTTCAGATGCTGGAGAAGATTCATAACTTCTAGGAAAACAACAGTGGTGTTGGCTAGGGCATTCGATTCGCTGGGAATAAATCAGCAATCAGTTGTTTCTATGCCATTTGAAGAATTAGCTATATGCATTGAATCCCCCACAGTTCTCCAGACCACCAAGGCGTTGCTTGACCGGTTGGAGAGTCGTTTTCTTCTCTCTCAGTCATCAAATTCATCAATACCAGAAAATATTGACCATCTTCTAAAGCACCTGGGATCACCAAAGAGAAGGATCCACCCAAGAAATAAATCAGCACCTAAAAGGGTTGGAAATCATGACTCTGGCAAGCTGTCTAGATATGCACAAAGGATTGCACTTTGTGCATACATGATACTAGGTCATCCAAAATCTGTTCTTAGTGGACAGGGTGAGCGAGAGAAATTGCTTGTGGAGTCAGCAACAAACTTTGTGAAGGAATTTGAATTGCTGGTTAAAACAATACTTCATGCCTTAGATGGTGCTTGCATATTGAGTCAGTCAGTGCTAGATGTTGCCTCTCCTGGATGTTCTAGTTACGAGGAGTCCTCGTCCATTGTTGCTGATCGGAAGAAATTCAGAACTCAGTTGGTTGCCTTTGATAAAGCTTGGTGTGCTTATCTTTACCATTTTGTGGCATGGAAAGCAAAAGATGCGAAATCACTAGAGGAAGATCTTATTCAAGTCGCATGCAGGCTTGAACTGTCAATGATCCAAACATGCAAAATAACTAATGAAGCCCAATCAGATAACCTAGGCGGTGATTTTAAAGCCATTCAGAAACAGGTATGATTTGTATATTCAGTGGAAATTATTTCTTGATCATTTTTAGCAATGAGCCTTGGGGTGCATTTAATTCATCTATTGACAGAAGCGGATCAAGTTTGTTGACATCTTCAATTTTGAACCATCTGCTGAATTAAGTTTCTGTTCCTCATCCAGGTTGCAGAAGACCAGAAACTTTTAAGGGAGAGGATTCAACACTTGGGTGGTGAAGCTGGTATTGGAAGGATGGAATCTGCTTTATCTGAAACAAGGTCAAAATTCTTTCAAGCAAAGAAGGATAGGAGCTCCATTGCAGCTACAGCTGCAAATATAGCATCTCCTTCAGTTGTGTGTTCTTCTGGACAGTCTACTGTTTCTGAAATTAAGAAGAATTCTAATATTGATGCTGAAAAGACAAGTCAAGTAGTCAAATCTCTGTTTGGATCTTCCGGTTCCTCATCTGAAAGTAGCAAAGGAGGCAAACACATGAGTAGCAGACTGAGCAGTGCAGTTCCAGAAAAAATGCCAACTGAAAATGAACAAATAGTCAATGAGATACTCCATGACATCCATGGCTCTTTTGCTGATATCTCTGATGGTATTGGTACTGTCGAAGGTGATTTCAAGGTTAGCTCCGGTCTTGTAAAATTATTATTGAGTTCAGCAGTACAATAATATAAGAAAATGCAATGTATATCGTAGAAGAAAAAATTTATTATTATTGAGGTCTTTCTGGGGAACTCAAATGTCTGAATTCAGGGTGTGGGTCTCTCAGTATGATATGATTTTCTTACTGTGTAATTTTATTTCTTTATCCTTTTTGTTGTCAGGTAAAAGTCAAGGAAACAATGGAGAAAGCTTTTTGGGACGTGGTTGCGGATTCAATGCGAGGAGACACACCAGATTACAGTTATCTGGTCAGCCTGGTAAAGGAAGTCAGGGAAGCATTGCAAGAGTTAGCTCCAACAGGGTGGAAAGAAGAAATAAATGACAATATTAACCTTGAAATTTTGACCCAGGTAAGTTGAGTTTGGTTAGTATTATGGACTTACGTTGAATCATGAAGCATATCTAACCCAAGTTATGTTGTTTTTGGTGGAAAAGGTACTTGAGTCAGGCTCCCAGGACAGACATTACCTAGGACAAATTTTGCAGTACTCTCTGGATAAGCTGCGAAAACTATCTTCTCCTTCAAAGGAAGACGAGATGAAGAAGATTCATGATAAATTGTTGGCAGAGCTGATTGAAGTCCCTGAATCAGATTGTAGAGGTCCAAATTCATTTGTTCTTTCTGTCATCAAGGGTTTGCGCTTCACTATGGAAGAATTAAAGGTCCTTACTATATTGAGTTTGCTTTTGAATAAATTGATGGGTTATATGGTGAAATTACATTTTTGCCTCGTGACTAAAATCATTAATGAACACAGGCTCTAAAGGCAGAAGTCAGTAGAGCACGCCTCCAACTATTGGAACCAATCATTAAGGGATCAGGTGGAGTAGAGTACCTGCAGAAGTCTTTTGCTGTTCGCTATGGTTCCCCTTCTGCTGCGTTAGCTTCTCTCCCTTCAACTGCCTGTTGGATTTCTTCCATGAAAGATATTGTGGAAGAACAGTGGAATGAACATGCCAGTTCGCCATCGATTCTACCAGCAGCAGACCATGTTAGTACATTACTTCTAACAGCTTCATTTGGTCCTGTAGTCACAATGCCATGCCCATCCACCTTTTTTAACAATAGGTTAACTGCTTTTTAGTTTGTACCCACCATTTTCTCCTGTTCTGAATACACTTGAAAAGTTCTGAGATTTCCCAAACATCATAACAGGTCCAGCCGCTTGTTGCCATTCTCCGAAGTGGGCTTGCAGTTCCAGGTCAGCTACGATCTGCGGTACCTACAGCAGGTACTTTCTTTGTTTTCTCTCCTTTCAGACAAGTTGCTATTTGCCGTTTTCACTGCTGATGCTGCATATTGCAAAGCAGACAGTAAAGCTCTACCAGAATGCGGGGGAGAAAGACTTGGCAGGTTGATAAGGATCGGGTTATTGCAACTCATCAGCAGCACGGAGGGTGTGCAAAGCCAGTCTGTTCCTGAGACATTTATGCTCAATTGGATGAGGTTGCGGTCTGTTCAGAGTAAATTCCAACAAGTCATTGTGATAGCGACAAGGTGAAAAACTATTTCTAAATTCTACTTTTCATGTTTTCATTCTTACGAGGTACCACTATAATTTGCCATAAAGGAATGACTGAACCCAATTGCCTACCCCTCTCTTCTTTTTGCAGCATCCTTGTCTTGCATCAGGTCTTAGTGAGTGAAAACCCGAAGATAACTTCTTCAGAAATGGGAAATGCAACCTTGGAACTGTTCAACATGCTCACTAAGCTACTAGACACCTTTGCAGATGTTGGCACTGAAAAGATCATTGAGGCGATGATGCGTTCATCAGCCTCAATGAACTCTTCATCAAACGAAATGATGGAGACCAGGAAGCAGATTTTGGCTAGGGTCTTCCTTAAAAGCCTTCAGACTGATGACACTGTCTTCAAGAAGGTCTCTCGGTCTGTGTACTGTGCGTTCCGGGCAATCACCCTGGGTGGCAGTGGGGAGAAAGGCCGGAAGCTCGCTGATGCATCCCTGAGGCGCATCGGGGCAACAAAACTCACTGAGCGAGTGGCGAATGCAGCTGAAGTGCTAATCAGAGCAGCAATGGTGTCAGAACAGGTGCACGGACCGTGGTATAAGCAGTTGTTTGTGAATGGTTCAAGTACTGAGTGTTGATAGTTGATAGCTTGTCGAGGTTGCGGAAAGCCGGAAACAGCATTTTACAGTGATCTGCGAGTGTTTGGGAGTCAAGATCAAGATTTCAATCTCCCTATGGCAGCGTGAGTAATCAATCTCTCTGATGCCGATCAGAACGCCGGATAAGTTCATCCTTGGGGAAGCATGTAATTGGGCGATGCTTGTGTGAGGATGGTATTGCTCATCGTGGTACATTTACAGCCGAACAACTTGCTTGGTTTGTGCGAGTGTCTGAGGTTTAATACTAGCGTATAGGCATGCTGAATGCATTGTATATATACACGAAACTTAATAAAATTCGGAAATGCTCTCGAGTACCATGTATATTATCCTCCACCATCACGCACTACAAGCTCATCTGTAAGCTGCAACAAAACTGAATCTTGACTACAACGTCAGCTCACCAGGACAGCTGCTCTGCCTCCGGTGCCGCCGCGGAAGCCTTGACTGCGTTATCTATGTCGTTTTCACCAGTAACTTTGGGGGGCTGTGCTTTTCAATATCTTCTATCGGCTTATTTGCTTCAAAGTTGAGTGATACACATATCCAAACCTTGGCATCAAAATGCTTTTGTACTTCTTGTTTGCGATATATGTAATGTGTAGGAGTGGTCTTCCCTATACGACTACGAGCATTGGTGGGTGCATGCCCGTGATGTCTCCTTTGCACTTCGTTCTTGTTTGTTTTCATTTTTCCATCCATGTCCTATTCTTTCGCCGCAAAACCAGTTCCATTAGTTGATAAATAAATCATAACCCTAGTACTAGTTGTGCTCACAGCCGCATATACCTTTTCTTGATTGGTAATGCCCTTAATAAGTTACCTTTTCTTGATTATTAGTTCTTCAAAAAATAACATAATTAATAACCAGTCCCTTTGGCATTTCTTGCTGACTCAACATTTTTCTATAAATGTTGGGCCGGCCTTTTATTACAAGAAGTGTTTCTAATTGTCTCATTGTTTTTTTTAAATGTTTCCTCAGCTTAAAAAACGTTGCTTCAGCTTTTTTTTGTTGACTCTACATTTTTTTTGGAAATGTTGGTCAACTTGTTTTTATAAGATTTAGTTGATTGAAGATTTCTTGTTGACTAATCATTTCTTTGAAAATGCTGGCTTGCTATTTTTTTTCAAAAGATTGCCTCAACTTTTTATAAGGCTATTCGATCCAACATTTCCCTGAAAATGTTGGCTTAACGTTTATATATGACTAGTTGATCCAAGATTTCTTGTTGACTAAACATTTATATGAAAATGTTGGCTTAACATTTTTTTTTTCAAAAGGTTGCATCAACTTTTCCATTGAATCTACTGGATACAACCTTTCTTCCCGTCTCAACATTTATGAATGTTTGCTCATTCTATTTTGAAATGTTGGGTCATTTTTTAAAAATTATTGGCCCGGCAACTTATAAGATTTGATTTCTTGTTCTTGTCTCAGTTCTTTTGCCTCCTTTCTGGAATGAACCAACGAAGCCAGGGATTACCGTGGGTCTTCTCGCGCTCATCTTTGGTCATATTTGGATCTATGAGTTATTTTTTAGCCCACTCCAAATAGCCTTAAATAGTTCAAAGGGAGCAAAACAGGAGGGCTATTTATAAATAGCCTACCCAAAAAAATATTCCCCCAAGGGGTGCTATTTGGGGCTATTTCGTGTGAAGCCCATTAATTCTCACTCTCTTGAAAAAATAACATCCCAATGATTGGAAAAGTGCTTTATGAGACAAATAGCCCTTGAATCCAAACACCCATGAAGGGCTATTTTGTTTAGCTAAATTTTAGCTCTTAAAATAACTCTTTGCCTATTTCTACAAAGAGGCCCTTGTCCGTTCTAGTTTTTTTTAGGAAAGTTCTAGTTGTGCTCATCCCAGGCTCTGCTCGTGGGCCGCCACGTCAGGTGGGCTGCTTGTTGCTGTTGGGTTTAAGGGTAACAGAAGCTCCCGATAGTAGTCGCCCGGTCCTTCGCACAAAAAAAGGAAAAGAAAAAGAAAAAAGTAGTGGTCGCCCGGTCGCCTTCTCCCCTCTCCGTGTCTCGTCGTCCCCAACCTCCTCAGCTAGGGTTTCCACCCATGGCGGCGCCCACCACCTCCCGCCGCGGCCCCGGCGCCGCCCGCAACATGGACGACGACAACCTCACCTTCGAGACCTCCCCGGGGGTCGAGGTCGTCAGCAGCTTCGACCAGATGGGGATCAAGGACGACCTCCTCCGCGGCATCTACGGCTACGGCTTCGAGAAGCCCTCCGCCATCCAGCAGCGCGCCGTCCTCCCCATCATCAACGGCCGGGACGTCATCGCGCAGGCCCAGTCCGGCACGGGCAAGACGTCCATGATCTCCCTCACCGTCTGCCAGATCGTCGACACCGCCGTGCGCGAGTAATTAAACCTCCTTCCTTCCGTACTCATCTGTCGGGCTAGTGGTCGCAATCGCTCAACTGTTTGTGCTAGTAGTCTTAGCAGGATTTGTGCTAGAGCAAACTGTGTCAACTATGAAGCTAGCGGTGAGAACTAGCTAAGCTTCTCAAAGTTCTGAGTGAACAAGAAACAAAACTGTAAGGATAGCTGTTAAAGTAGAAACGCGTCTCAAGTTCTGAGAGAAAAAGGAAACAGTTTCAATGATATACTAGCATTCAAATTTATTTGTCTATCGTTGAGAACTGGAAAGGAGCAATTGATTAGGAAAGAACATGCTGCATGTGGACTTGTATAGTGCAGCAGCTGGCAAAAGCGGAGGCAGTGACAAGTGAGCGAGCAGCTGAGCATAATCCTGTGACAAAGCTGATGCGTGAATGGAGATAATGGCCTTTCCAATGTGTGACTTAGGTTTGTGGCTAAACAATGAGTTGATCTACTAGCCTAGGTATCCTGGTATTGAACAGATTTTCTGGGTAAAAGGGGGGCGAGGACCGAGTATAGCCTGCACATAGCTCCGCTGCTGTAGTCAGGGATTGTTCTCGAATTTGGGGATTCCCCAAGAAAAAAAGGAGATTACACAGATTTGTTTTCATATTTGGTCTGCTTTATTTATCTGTCCTTTGTCATGCGATGGGAACAGACCAAATACGAAAACAAAGATTCATGTTTGGTTCGGGAAGCGATCATAAAAATTGTAAATTTAATAGCAAGATAATCCACTTTCATTAAAAGATTTATGAGATAATCGGAAACAAAAGATCTTAAGTACTTTTTCGAAATTCGGAAGAATTGCATAGAGGGAACCTTGAACAACTTGGAAAAGCTCAGATTCGATTACAGAAAGTCGAATTAGAAGCCGATGAATATCGGCCTAGGAGTAATCGCACTGCCTGTTTTCATTCTCTATTTTGTTCGTGTATGTATGAGAGTGGACGTGACCTACCCTAGTTTGTTTTCCTGTTTCACAGGGTTCAGGCTTTGATCCTCTCACCTACTAGGGAGCTTGCTTCACAGACGGAGAGAGTTATGCTGGCTATTGGTGACTACCTCAACATCCAAGTGCATGCTTGCATTGGTGGAAAAAGTATTGGTGAGGATATCAGGAGGCTGGAGAACGGGGTGCATGTTGTCTCAGGAACACCAGGCAGAGTCTGTGATATGATCAAGAGAAGGACCCTGCGAACAAGAGCCATCAAGCTTCTAGTTCTGGTTGGTTCACTCTCTTATTTTCTTGCCCCCCACCTTGCCATCTCCTCATGGCACGCCAGACTAATTCCTTCCATCATGCAGGATGAAGCTGATGAGATGTTGAGCAGAGGCTTTAAGGATCAGATTTATGATGTCTACAGATATCTCCCACCAGAACTTCAGGTTACTCTCAGACCTTATGTCCTCTTGGCAAATGTCATCAAATCCATGGTTTATGATTATCCAATCTGCCATAATTTTACCATGGTTCGTCGTGTACATGTTGCAAATTTCCTTCCTATTAATCCCGGTCATTGTGCCTGGAGCTTCTCTCTATTTTCATGATTAGTGCATCTCCAGTTGTGCAAATATATACTGATTATTTGCTCAGTTCCTGTTACTTTATTACCTGTTTGACATTTTGAGCATTTGCCACATTGCTGAACGAACAAACTATGAGAAAATGAGTACCTTTTGTGAACCCTGTTTTTGATGATAAGAAACGATATAGGCTTTTACTTGAACTGACGTGGTTGTGTATTTGATATCCTTTAACCAGGTGGTTTTGATCTCTGCCACCCTTCCTCATGAGATCCTGGAGATAACTAGCAAGTTCATGACCGAACCAGTTAGGATCCTTGTGAAGCGTGATGAGTTGACCCTGGAGGTACCAATGCTAGTTTTGCTTCTATCAATTTGGTGTCCTTTTGGCAACTACATATTTATATGTTATGTTTTTAGGGCATCAAACAATTCTTTGTTGCTGTTGAGAAAGAGGAATGGAAATTTGATACTTTGTGTGATCTTTATGATACATTGACCATCACCCAAGCTGTCATTTTCTGCAATACTAAAAGAAAGGTAACTTGCAATTGGCTTAAAAAAAAGTATGGTCATTTGCCATGATTGATGGTTTGGATTAAGCGAAGCTGTCTTTTGGTCCAGGTGGATTGGCTTACTGAGAGAATGCGGGCCAATAACTTCACGGTATCAGCTATGCATGGTGACATGCCCCAACAGGAAAGGGATGCCATTATGTCTGAGTTCAGATCTGGCGCAACTCGTGTGCTAATCACTACGGATGTTTGGGCCCGAGGACTGGATGTTCAACAGGCAAGTCTTGCTAGCATTTTTTTTAGTTTAGATTCCATTTTATTTTATACTGTTGTAGTGTTGCCTTATATAATAATGCATCCTGCTGCTACGAATTATGCATTAATGCTTGGTGTAATAGATTGAATTGTTTCCATTTTCAGGTTTCTCTTGTCATAAATTATGATCTCCCAAATAACCGTGAGCTTTACATCCATCGCATTGGTCGTTCTGGTCGTTTTGGCCGCAAGGTAATATTTGCCACTGATCTTTTTTATTCTGTACTAGTACCGCCTCCCATACCGTTGGACAACTTCACGGCAAAAGTTTGGTTTCCAGGGTGCTTTTACTGTTATGTGTGATGTTATGATTAACAGAACCAAACCAAGTAAACAGCTGTGTTCTCTTCATTACAAATAAAATATTTTCATATATTTGGCATTCAGTATATGGCAGCAAAAAAAACCTAGAGTCTTGTTTATACGTGTGGGAATACATTGCATTTTTGTTTCCTTTTAGACTGCAGAGGAAATTTACATGCTAGATGTCACATGTCTGAATTGAGCGTTTGCTGTTCATCCGAAATGCACATTTTAGTTGGGTTAGGCACATGACAGCAGAATACAGCTGTCAATGCATGCTGGCTACGAGAAGGTGAAATGTGTCATCCATATTTACTAGTAGCAGGAGTCTGTTAGTTGTCTAATTGCAATCGTATGGCTACTAGTCTGATTGCCATCTCAAATTTAGTGCTTGTATATGTGTATATAACAATGGGTTGATTGCAACGCTGCTTGTGTGGTGTTTCAGGGTGTGGCGATCAATTTCGTGCGCAAGGACGACATCCGTATCCTGCGAGATATAGAGCAGTACTACAGCACACAAATTGATGAGATGCCAATGAATGTTGCTGATCTTATCTGAGCAGACGACTGGGAGAGTGCTATTGTGTTTTTTTTAATCATGCCTTCACAACGTTTGGCTTAGTTCCTGAATGTTGCTATTGGTGAAACGTTTGGTGTGGCTGTAAACTGGACGAGGGGCTTCCAAAGTGGAGTGGAGTAGAGCAGAGATTTGCTTCTGTTTTGGTCATCGCATGAACTGTATATATTTTAGCTTGCTCCAGCTCATGTAACTTACTACTGCATTTGTGGTTGGGACTGTGACTTGTGTCGATTAGGTTGTAGCGAGACAATTGGATTTGATGTTGCGTTCATGTTTAATGTATCTGTATCTGGATTTGTTTTGCTTATTATGATGGTTTTGACTGTTTGCAGCAACGCATCCTTTGTAGAAAGAATACTAATGTTATTCTGAATTGGTAGGGGTAGTAGTGCAAATTGAATTGGAAAATTAGGTATGTTCATTGTGTTACAGCTACAGCTGAACAATATGCTTGGTTTGTGCGAGTGTCGTGGGGTTTCATACAAGCATATAGCCATGCTGATGCACTGTATATATATACATGCACGAAAGTTTTACAATTCGGAAATGCTCACGAGGACCATCTGTATTCTCTCCCACCGTATCCTTCACTACAAGCTCATGTGTGTAAGCTGCCACGAAAACTGAATCTTGACTACAACACGAGCTCACGAGGACAGCAGATCAGCCTCCGGTGCCGGCGCAGAAGCCTCGATGGCGGGGGTGTCCTGGGCGACGACCGCCTCCGCGGGGGCGGGGGCCTCGAGGGGCTCCGCCGGCGCCGGCGCTTCCACCGCAGGCTGGAACTTGGCGACGTAGTAGCTGAGCGGCGGGCCGCTGTAGGCGGCCTCGGGCACCTGCGGCTGCTGCTTGCTCACCTGGATGAGGATGCTCGACGCCGCGGCGACGGTGATGAGGACGAGCCCCGCCGCGATGGCAGCCGTGTTCTCGGCCCCCTCCGCCGACGTGCCCGCCGTGCCGGAGCTGATGGCACTCTCCGCCACGTACACCGTCGGCTGCGCAGGTCCAGGCGTCAGTTGCAGAGCTAGTGCTATCTTATCTCGTCTATGGCTGGCGTACCTCGACGGAGTAGATGTTGGTCTGGCCGGCGGTGTCCTTCTCGACGAGGCCGGTCCACCCTCTCTTCCTGGGCGGGAAGGTTCCGACGACCCGGGTCCGCTCCTCCGCCAGCCACTCGGCGCTCAGGCTCCCGACCTGCATGCGCGCACAGCACACGAAAGGCACGTCTCAGTTGCTGCTGCCTGCCTGCCTCTTCCCTCTCCTTCTGGCTTTTGCTACCAAAAGGAATTGAAAGTAGGAATTGAAAGAAGAGGAGCTAGGTGGCAGTAGGCGGCACCTCCTTCTCCGGGGCGCACTCCTCCTCGTTGCAGTCGGAGTCCTCCTGCGCCGGCACCGGCGAGGAAGGGGACGGAGACGACGAGGCGCTGCAGGTGAGCAGGAACGGCCTGCTGCCGCTGACGCCGCCGGTGACGGCGCCTCGGACGAGGCTCGTCTGAGGCTTGCAGCTCCCCAGGAAGATGCAGCCGCTGGACGAGAGCATGTACTGCGCAGGGCAAGCCATCTCTCCCCTCTCCTTGTTTCTTCCCAGACACACACACACACACACAGCAGCAGCAGCAGCAGCAGCAGCTGAGATCAAGTGACGAACACCAACCAGAGAATTGCTACTGAATCGGCAGAGGCTCTCTCTTTGCCGGTGGCTTCTGTTCTGTGAGCAGGCGTGAGGGGGAGAAATAAATATCTTCTGCTGGTACTTCAGCTGCTCGTTATCTGTGGACGCCAGTTCGTCCACGTTGCCGCGCTGGCCGCTGCAGAGATCGCTGGACGGAGCGGCTCGTCCAGCGAACCAGGCGGCGACCCAAGGCCTTGGCCTTCCTGAATCCGATTCAGGAATCGCACAGGCACCGTATAAACACAAATCCCTTTTTTCTTTCTTATATATACAAAAACGCAGAAATACTGAAACTCTGCAAGGCAGATGGATGTGAGCTGCTACAAGACTGCAACCACAGACAACTCCGAAAGTCATCGTGGAGACAACTGCTTTACCCGACAAACGAACACGCCAACATGGCAAATCGATGTCTCAGCAGACTCTTTTCAAAAAATGAAGTCTCAGCAGAGCAGACTTCTCCACAGCCGCATGCATCGAGCTCCAGGCGGCGTCACGTTTGCATAATAACATGTGAAATCTGGCTCAATAGATGCTCACTCAAGGAGAGAAAAAGAAGTGTTTTCATTTGCGAATCAATGTTCAAAACAGAAAAGGAAAGGAAAAATCGGAGCTAGCGAGGACGCGATTGACCAGCCACGGGGAATCGCAAGCCTACATAACTTACTACGGCGGTACGGGTACCGGCGTACGGCCAAACCTATCACCTGGGTTGCTCAGTTCTTCCAGCCGACCGAGTTAAGACTGCCATCTTATTTTGAGATACACTGTCAACTTGAAGCAGGTCAGTTATCCTTCCATTTGTTGACGTACTTGAGGAATGCCATGGAAGGGTTATCCTTCGGCTGTGCTCGGACTCGCGTGGAGCGGCGCAGCACGCCCTCTTCAAGTAACATCTTGTTTACAATATCTTTTGTTCGCTTCTCCAAGGCGTTACTGAAACATGGACCAGGAAAAGAATTACCCAGTAATAGTGAAACCACAAGGCCGTGATGCCTTCTCGACTTATGTACGTGAAAAAAAAAAGATGTCAATTACAAAATGAGGAGCCAAAAATATTAGCATCAAGCCACGCAGAAAAGGCGATGCAGAATCAGAAGTGGCAGAAATCCTTTGACCAGAAAATGAAACTCTGAGCAAATAAAGAGTATAAGGGCAAATTCTTCCAGTATCAAAAAGATAAACTAAGAGATTCATGAACTGAACACAAAGCCTGCCATTACAATAGTCAAAATGTGCCAGCTACCATCGCGTGTCACAAAAGCCTTATCTAAAAAACCACAATATGGGGGCTATGAAGGCAAAAGAACAAATTTTCGTACCAGGAAAAAGTACAATGTCAGTCACTTTCCACAATCAACAGAATCATAGCCCAAATGCCCAATAGTGACGAACAGTCAGATTCTACATACCTTATCTTATTATAGAACTTCTCTAGCTGCCGTTTCAGAGCTCTCTCCCTTATACCTTTCACATTCAACGAACCCATGAGTGCATCAAGCTGTCATTTCAGAAAAGAAATATCTTTATCATCATATCAATCGAAGATTCTGAACATAGAGATTTGAAACTAGAGCATTGCAGTCACCTCTTCCTTGGAGCTGTAATAACCCCATTCTCTGGAATCTGCACTTTCAACAAAAAGCCTTCCTTCACGCCTGAAAAACCAGTACCTATTGTAGTGTCTGTCTTTACCAAGAGGGCTAGAACGGATGGATAGTTTATCAAACTCCATCTCAACATGGCGTACCTACAAATACACAGAAATTTCAATATAGTAAGCAAAACAGCAAGGCTAATACTCATAGCAAAATCTATATATCTAGATTTGCCAAAAACGACCTACAATTTGGAATGGAGGGAGTACTAATCATTGTCACTTAAAATAAAAAATGGCTCAAACACATAGATTGGCACATCCGCACATGCAAATACACCGTGCTCACCAGATGTCGTTTGCCTTCTGTCTTGCTTCGAGAAACATTGCCCTTCTCCTTTTCTTCTTTTCCCCTAGCCAGCTCATCAATAGTCTCATTGCCATCTTTCACGGCATCTGTCTGGCTCTCTTCATTTTTCACAGCAATTTCAGTGTTCAAGTTTTGTTCTTCTCTGCCCTTTCTAATACTCTCTCTTCTTGTTGCATTAAGGGCTTGTTTCTGGTCCACCCGCTCACTTAGTATCTCTCTTATGGCAGAGGTTTTAATAGCCTCTTCCACTAGCTCATGGAGGATCTTAAGCTTTATATCAGTGTCAATATGACCATAATAACCCCTTCTTATTGTTGCAATGTTACTCAATAGTTCTTCATTTTTTGTCATTTCCAAGAAGTCACATAGATATTCAGCCCATGTTACTAAACTTACCTGCAGAGGATCCACAGTAAAAAAAAGGATAAAGGGCACATTCAATGGAGAGAGGGAGTTAATCTTAAAAGTCTAAGGGAGAACCTTTAACTTCCGTTTCTGGTTCTGCAGGACAGTGAAATAGTCACCTTTGTCCTTAATGAGCAAGTGAAACATGGATGCATGTATTTCCACAACAAGAACATTGCTTTCTTTGTGGCAAATTGCATTCTCCATATCTGTTAGCAGAAATGGGGACAGATTCAGAACCCTTCCAAAAGACAAGCAGAAGTCCCATACCATAAGGAGATCGCCCACAGAACATCTTGGGACTCTAAAATCTGTAGCCAGAGGAGGTCTTTTAGATAAAGCTGGATCATCTCCATCGGGCCTTACTAACAGATCGTCGATTGGATACTTAATTGGCACATGTCCTTCATCTGCCAACCACACAAGGATCACAGGTTAGAAGCTTGGAAGAATGAAAAAAAAAACTGCTGCTAGAAGTCGTATGAGTTCAGCTGAATCACCTTTCTTCATCTTTTTTCTCCCATTTTCAATAGTTCCATTCTCTTCTCTTTTTCTACCTTTCTTGTGCAAACCTTCATAATGCTAGAGAAAGAATAGAAGTTTAACACTATATAAATCTGTAACATTTATGAGAAACAAATTAAATGTGCTCACCATCATATCGTTAGGGGGATCAGTAGGTATCCCATATTTTTTGGCGAGATTCTCATGTATAACCCACGGGATAGTCTGTGTTGTTGAATCCCTAATAAAAAGCTTCAGTGTATTCCTGCTAACAGGCGCTCTCCGGTAGAAGAGATCCGCAGCTTTGACTACTGATGTGTTGATCAACGTCTTGTCTCGACGAAGCCAACCCACTTCACACATCTTTGTGCCATCAGAATCTAGAATCTTCAAAATCTTGCAAGGTACCACAGAACCATCCTTTTTAGCATGTAACTCTATTCCTTCAAATACTTCTTCCAGCAGACTAGCATAAATCTTGTTGACAAGCTCATGTAAGCCAAGAGTGCCTGAAACAAAAGGTAGCATGAAATATATTTCCACTCTGATTAGTGCAATAACATAGATGCTTTGTAAACAAAAAGCAGTCCATTATTTGCCCAGTTTACCAGCTTCCAAGCATATGACTTGAAGCTATATGGTACAATTGAATGGAAATAGTAACGTTTTAGTTTTGTCATCACAGCTAATCAATGCCATGGAACAGTCTAAATCACAAAGACATATTATTGAGGAAACAAAAATAAGTTATAATGTACAATCAAAATTCAAGATGCATGACACATGATAAATACAGAAAAATATCTTCTTACTGTACTGAGTCATCCGAAGAACATAAGCCATCAGCTCAGTTGGCATATTTTGAGCCTTCTCCATCGCGTTATGCTCAGACACCAAAGCTTCTTCGAAAGTTAAATTAGATTTCCCAGACAAATTACATGTCCAAACTCTTTGGCGATAGAGGTTTAGCCTCTTTAGATATTCTCTGATGGGTTGTTAAGGATACAAGCATTCGAATTGGCATTGCTAAATTATTTTTCTGTAAATGCAAAAGGCACAAAAATCTTGCATTCAACTTGCAACGATGCTTCTGGACAGACTTTAACAAATTGGCATGCAGCAGCGTCATGCAAAAAGGATACTGATAATCTCGGAATATCTCCTTTGTGAAGCGAATTTGGAACACCTTCTCCTTTGAATCCAAGTCCTTAGGGGGCTCCAGCAAGGAGAAAGGTTTCCTATTGAAGAGAGGCATTTGGGCCTTATGATCTGACCTGCCCAAGAAAACAAAGGACAACTTTCATTACTCCAGTAAAGCTCTTTCATGGAAAAAAATTCTTGAATGCTGCAAAGAAGCTGGTTAGTAATGCAATCAGCCAACAGCATCTGGTCACGAATGGGCCTACGAATGAGTAGTGAACAGTAACAAGGGTGTATATAGTGGTAGGATCTAACGCTCTGTTCCTGTACCCACAAGAAAGGCAATTTAATGTAGCATCTAATTTAGACACGATTCTAGCAGAAAAATCATAAACTCATCTTTTTGTTACCCACATAACGCGTACACAGCACCTGGTGCTTCAATGCAACACCATCATGGGTCACAATGAGCCACCCTCACTCGTGCGACATGAATAATGTGCAAGGTGAACAAATCTAGGAGCAGTCCTGGACCCTAAACTGGCAAAATGGGCAGGGCGGCCCGTAATCTGGGAACCCAGAAACCCCACCAATCCCGAGACTCTACTTCCCACGCCCGTGGATTCCCAACCCCGGCGCCTTTCCCCGCAGCACCCACACCTCAGCTCGCCTCCAGAACCCAATCCCCGATTCCCCTCTACCCCAGCTCGCCGGCCGGCCACGCACGCGACCACGGCTGCACCGACCGCGCCACTCCCCGCGGAACCCCGGACCGCCGCGGCCGCTTGCCGCGGGACGATCCAGCCCGAATCTAACAGGACGCGAAACCAAGGAGAGCACTAGGGTTCCCGGATCTCACCGACACGTACCTCGATTCGACGCGGGCACGGAGGAGCCTTCCGAGGCGAGGCGCCGACGCGCCGACGCCGCGCGCGGGGGCGGTGGGGGGGGCGGGGGGGTGGCGTCCGCGCGGGAGGAGTCCCCCCGCCGGCGCGGGGGCGCGAGGCGGCGAGGGACGCGGCGACGGCGGAGGGGGTCGCCGCGGGGGCGGAGCTGGTGGCGCGTTTGGGGAATTGGTTTGGCGCCTTCGTTTTCGAGTTGGGCTGTGTTTATTGCAAAATCTTTCTCTCTTAATTTCACTATTCACCTATCATATTAAATCTTTGGGGCTTTTGCGTTTATACCCCTATTTTAAGTGATAATGGTGATTTTGCCCCTATTTTTTTAACTTGGTGATTTTGCCCTTGCTTTTTTAAACTGAAGATTTAGTTTACCCCTATTTTATTAGAAAAAGCTAATGGCATCAATTTAACTGCAAAAGAAAAACTTTATGTCCAACCACATTCAGCAAATCTGTCTGCATAAGTATACTCGACCGCCCTATGTGCGCTCACCGGCCGCTGCGAATGCTAGTTTGCTGCCATTGGCCGCAGAAGCTGCTAGGCTTAGAAGGGAGGTGGAGGTGGTGCAAAGGAGCAGGAGAGTTTTAGATAGTTATCTAGGGTTGGGATGGTTGAATAAGGGGTACTTACATATTTTTATGATTTTTTTAAAAAATTTATTACCTTTTAAATTCATTTAACAGAGGTACACTTAAAAAACACTCAAAGTAGGGGCAAATAGAAGCTTCATTTTTGAAACGTGAGGGTAAAATCACAAAGTTACAAAAAGAAGGGTAAAAACACAATTGGCTTCCTCGGCAAGGGTAAAAACACCAATTTCCCTAAATCTTTTGCCTCATACATAGAGTACTAAATATAGATAAATAAAAAACTAATTACATAATTTTGATGTAAGTTGCGAGACGAATCTTTTGAGCCTAGTTAGTCTATGGTAAAACAATATTTATCATAAACAAATAAAAAGTGCTAGAGTATCCTATGTGATTTTTTTACCACCTTTTTGTGGATCTAAACACAGCCTTGGGCTGCTTCATTTCAGGGTCGCGAAGTGGAGAGAAAGAGAAGAGGAGCGGGGGTTGAAAAAGTGCGGGGTGGGGAAAAATTGGGGTGAAATGAAATTTATAGGTTTTTTTATTAAATTTATAGGGGGGTTGGGAGGAGAGGGAAGGCGGTAAACGAAATCTCACCGCACTCGTGGCTCATTTCAGTTTCCTTCATTCAAATACTCTCGTAATTGTCTACGATGAAAAAAACTCCCGTTATTGCTTTTCGAATCATCCAAATTTTCATTTCTTACCCGCAAAAAAAAATCATTTCTTATCTACAAAGTATAAGGTTTAGTTGACGTGTTATCTCTGCAACAACGGACTCTTCAAACAGAGGAGTTTCAGGCTTCAGATATTCCTTACCATCCAAAGAAGCTACAACAACCAAAGTAGTAAAAAAAATAGTCTCGCGACCGCTGTGTAAATAATTTGCAACAGCGTTGTTACAACAAGCAAAGGAGTAAACTTTGATTTGATGCACCGGCGTGTTTTTTATGGGTAAACATGGCTTGATTCTATGTGGTGTAGTCAAAAGGTGAGCGAGGTACGCGGTACCGAGCTCGTGAACCGAACTCGCGGAAATGACGGAGCAGGCGACTCGGGGGCGACGCCGCCTACGAGCACGCGATCTAGATCCTCCCCGGCGTTCGGGGTCTACTACCGGCATGCTCGTCGGGCAGAAGCTAGGAACAAGTCCCTAGATTGCACCGCTGCAGGTCCTTCCGTTAGGATTCTGGGAGCGGATTGTTTCGCTGACAGGTGGAGAGGAGTTCGCTCATATCACGGCTGGACTCTTTCCGATCGGTTTCGGAGATCTACTATCTCTAGTCGGCTCCTGGAGCTATTCGCAACTCGGGCTGTTCGGCGTCTTCACCTTTTCTCTCTGCGAGATTAGGTTTTGATAGCACAGCGCCTTTCTTGCCTACTTGCCTGGTAAAAGCTGCTTTCCTCTGATTGTCTTCCTAACGCACTGCGGTGGGGGTGATCAGGGATTTCCGGTGAGGAAATTGCCCACCCGAAGCCAAAGTTGTTTTGGAGCACCAATCTAGGGTTACAGCTTCGCACTGATGGCAGGACCGGCGCAGCAAGATGGACGGGACGATTTGAGCACCAAGCAGGGCAGAGCGCATTCTGCATCTGATGGTGCTCCGGCGGCGGCTTCAAGACTGGAGGCCAAGATTGCAAAAGGTAAAGGTGTTTTGGATATGCAGAACATCGCTAGTTCAGAGCGGCAGATTGTTCTGGCATTGCAGCACCATGAAGAGGAGACAGGAGTAGATGATGAGGAGTACGCCTTCGAGGATGACAGGAAGCAGTCCAAATGAAACACCGCTGGATGGCGATCGCTAGATATTACTCTGGTAAGGATTACTCTACCTGGGGTATGTTCAGTGAGCTAAGCGCAATGTGGGGTAAGAAAGTGTCAATTCTTGTGAGGGAACTTGGAGAGAATAGATTTCTCGTTGAGTTTGATTCTGAACAGTTGTGGAAGCGTGTTATTGATGGAGGTCCTTGGAAGCACAAGGATGATGCGGTGATTTTTGTTCCATACGATGGTATTAAACGTATGTCGGAGGTGGAGATAGAATCCATTGCTTTATGGGTTCGGATTTATGATATTCCAGAGAACATGATGACGGAGGGGTTTGCTAGGGCACTGGGAGCTAAGATAGGGAGAGTTTTGCAAGTGGGCAAGGCGGTGTAGGACTACAAAAGGGTGAGAGTGGCCTTTCCACTAGCAAAACCTATTATGCATACCGTTGAACAGAAAGTGAGGGGCGAAGGAATTTTGGAGTTCGTAGTTAAGTATGAAAATGTGCCTCACTTTTGTTTCGGATGCGGCAGAATAGGTCATGCACAGCGTGAATGCCCAGATGAGGGGCTTGTGGCTGGAGGAGTTCGCTATGGGAAAGCACTGCGGTGCTCCTCTCAGAAAAAGGGCATGGGAAGGAGCATGACTATTACTGCAGATAACCAGGGAGCCAAGCACGCCCTGAATTTCAGTGGTGACCAGCGAAGGAGAATGATGTCGGTTGCAAGTTCAGCCAATAGTTGGAGGGAGCATGAAGTCATGAGTGGAAGGAGAAGGAATAGGGAAGAGGATATGGCGGATCATGTGCCGCAGGCTAACAGACAAGGAGAAATTCCAGATGAACTTGTTAGTGGCGTGAAGAACATGGCAATGGAGGCCAAGATACCTGATTTAAATGAACACCCATCCCATATTGAGGGTGGGAAGGTTTCTGGTCTAGATTCCTTTATTGATTCAAGTGGCACATCGGAGAACATGAAGACAGAACTGCAATCAACCGAGCATCTGAGTATGCTTGAAAGATTAAGGGGAGCAAAACACATGAAGGCAGCCGCTGCAACTGAAAAGAAGAGTGCGATGGGATTACGTGGCACTGCAAAAGATATTGAGAAGCCAAAGCGAAGTAAGAAAATTGCGCATTCCAACATTGCAGCTTCCATATAGGAACTCGAGCGCAACGGTTTAATGGCAGACGACATGCAGAAAAGGGAGGAAGGTAATGCAGCAGCTGGTGCAACAACCAAGGCGAAGGTGGAGGAAGGTGAGTCTCCTGCGAAACGCAGTAGGCGCTCCCCCGCACACGCGACACCCCTGACGGGAGCTCGAGAGGAGCCCCGTCAGGAGCAATGAATACTCTAGCATGGAACTGCCGGGGGCTGGGGAACCCCCGGACAGTTCAGGAACTCTGCAACTTTGTCAAGTTGCATCACCCCAAGCTTGTTTTTCTTTCAGAAACAAGAATGAGTGCCAATAGAAGTAAGAATCTGCGCTGGAAATTAGGTTTAAAGCATTGTTTAGCAATAGATAGTGATGGCCTGAGTGGTGGTCTTGCTTTGTTTTGGGATGAACATATAAACGTGTCTTTGCTGTCACAAGGTCAGCGTTATATCGACGTGTTGGTGTATGAGAACCCCAATGCAGCACCTTGGAGAGCCACATTTATCTATGGGGAGCCTCGAGTTGAAAATAGAAGGAATATGTGGGATCGCTTGCGCTTGCTGTGTGGGGCATGGACTGGGCCATGGATGGTTATTGGAGATTTTAATGAAGCTATGTGGCAGTACGAACACTTTTCTGAAACACCGTGCGCGGAGCGACAAATGATGGATTTCAGGGAAGTTCTTAGCCATTGTGATTTACATGATCTTAGTTTTTCCGGTCTTCCTTGGACATACAACAATAACCAGGGAGGCAACCGTAATGTGCGAGTTCGGCTTGATCGGAGTGTTTCGAACACTGTGTGGTCGGCTTTATTTCCAGGGGCCAATTTAAAGCATCTCACCTCCTCGCGCTCTGATCACAAAGCGCTGCTACTTGTCCCTCGCTCCGATGGACAAGTGCCACGCTGCCATACATTCAGATACGAAATCATGTGGGAACGGGAGGAAGAACTAGGTGTTGTTGTTGAAAATGCCTGGAAGAAGCGAAATCCGGGCAGTGATTTGGGTGCTCTAGCTGTGGCGCTACAAACCATCACCCAAGATTTGAGAACATGGAGCAAGGAGAAATTTGGTCATGTGACCAGGCAGCTGGAACAGCTCAGGAACAATTTAGAGATGCTGGAAAGGGATGACCCCTTATCTAATCGAGGAGCCATTTTAAAGACAAAGCAAGAACTAGATGAATTGCTATATAGAGAGGAAATGATGTGGCTGCAACGGTCAAGAATCAGTTGGCTTAAGGAGGGAGATCGTAATACTAAATATTTCCATCGGAAAGCCAGATGGAGATCAAGGAAAAATCACATTAAGAAGCTTAAGAAGGAAGATGGCAGCTAGTGCACAGACCAAAAATCCATGCAAGGTATGGCTGTTAATTATTTTGAGAACTTCTTCTCGAGTGATGTACAGGTTAATCCACAGGAGCTAGTCGATCTGTTGGAGGTGTCTGTCACGCCTCAAGCAAATGAGGATCTCTGTAGAGAGTACAATGATGAGGAAATCGGTGATGCCTTGTTCCAAATAGGCCCACTTAAAGCACCAGGTCCGGATGGGTTACCGGCACGATTTTTTTCAGTGAAACTGGGGTTTACTGAAAGAGGATATCATACGAGCAGTTCGCCTCCGGAGTCATGTCGCCTGGAGTTAATGATACATGTATCGTGCTCATCCCCAAGGTACCCCACCTAGAACACCTTAAGGACTTTAGGCCAATAAGTCTGTGCAATGTCATTTACAAGGTCGTGTCTAAGTGCATAGTAAATAGACTGAGACCGCTCCTACAGGATCTGATATCTCCTAGCCAAAGCGCTTTTATCCCGGGGCGCTTGATAACAGACAATGCCCTTATTGCTTTTGAGTGTTTGCATGCAATAAATTCTAATGTTGATGAACGGAGTAAGTTTTGTGCTTATAAGCTGGATCTATCCAAGGCGTATGACAGAGTTGAGTGGTGTTTCCTTCGCAATGCGTTACTGAAGCTGGGCTTTCAGAGGAATTGGGTGGACTGAGTCATGACTTGTGTCACATCGGTATGCTACACTGTACGTTTCAACGGTGCTATGTCAGCACCGTTTACACCTACTCGAGGTCTACGGCAAGGTGATCCTCTTTCGCCATACTTATTTATGTTTGTGGCTGACGGTTTATCTACCTTGATCAAAAGCAAGGTTAATGCAGGTTCTCTTCAGGAACTAAAAGTGTGCAGAAATGCACCGGGTATTTCGCACCTCCTATTTGCTGATGATATGCTTCTCTTCTTCAAATCTGTACCGGAGCAAGCAGCAGAGATTAAGAATGTGTTGCAGACTTACAGCAGATGCACCGGACAACTGATCAATCCAGAAAAATGCTCTATTATGTTTAGCGGCAAGAGGCCAATGGAGATTCAGGAGCAAGTAAGACACATACTACAAATTGATAGATCGGTGTTCGATGCAAAATATCTGGGCTTACCGACGCCGATTGAGAGACTGAAAGGTGACTGTTTCCAGCACCTGAAGGAGCGCTTGAGTAAGCACTTGCGAGATTATACTGAAAAGAATATGTCCATTACTGCAAAGGAGATTTTGATAAAAGCAGTAGCACAAGCCCGACCAACTTACAGCATGAGTGTTTTCAAGTTACCGCTGGGCTTATGTGATGACCTGACCAGCATCATCCGTGATTTCTGGTGGGGAGTTGAAAATGGGAAAAGGAAAACTGCATGGATAGCTTGGGAAGAACTAGTTTTAAAAAAGTGCTGCGGTGGCATGGGTTTCAAAGATCTTCGGCTCTTCAATCAGGCCCTGCTTGCCAGGCAGGCATGGCGCTTAATACAGTTCCCTGATAGCCTCTGCGCACGTCTGCTTAAAGCCAAGTATTTTCTGAGGGGTAACCTAGTTGATACGGCCTTTTGCTCCAATGCCTCCTCAACCTGGCAAGCCGTCATGTATGGACTCGAGCTCCTCAAGCAAGGTATCATTTGGAGAGTGGGCGATGGCAGCCAGATTCGGATTTGGAGGGATCCATGGATACCCCGGGAGTTATCAATGAGGGTGTCAACTAGGCAAGGTAGATGCAGAATGAGATGGGTGTCAGAACTTCTAGACATGGAAAGTCGAGACTGGGGTTTTGATAGACTCATTCAGATTTTCAACCCAGCTGATGTGGAGGAAATTGTTAAAATTAAAATCCCAGCTAGGCGGATGGAGGACTTTATTGCATGGCACATGGAGAAAACTGGCCTCTTCTCAGTACGGAGCGCGTACAATCTTGCTTTCAGAATCAAACTGGGTCAGGGAACTGCGTCCTCTAGTTCTGCACCTGATGGTGCAAGGAAAGTGTGGTCACGTGCATGGAGCGGCAAGATTCCCCCAAAAGTGAATGTATTCACTTGGAAATTAGCTAGAAACAGGTTGCCGACAAGACGTGCGAAGTATATCTGACAGACACCTGGAAGCAAGTGATACATGCGCTCTCTGTGGCCGGGAACCAGAGACAAGCTACCACGCCACAGTCACCTGCCCCCGGGCGCAAGGTTTGAGAAGCGCAATGCGCGAGCATTGGCTGTTGCCGGATGAGGAACAATTTCACTACACTGGACCTGACTGGCTCCTATTGCTTCTTGATCAGTGTTCAGATGCAGTGCACGATCTCACCAAGCTGCTGCTCTGGAAGACATGGTCCATCCATAATAACATCACCCATCAGGAAGGTCCCATGAGTATCCCTGAAGCTGTTCATTCCCTTCTATCCATGCAAGCTACGCTGTCAGATGTTCTGTCTGGCAGCTGTTCAAACACCGGAAAGGGGAAGCTGCCCTGCCTAGTGCCAGGCAAGCAAAAGCAGAGTAGTGCTGGATCCAAATAGTTAGGGAGGACAGCATGGGATCCCCCTCCAGCGGGATGGACCAAAGTGAATATAGATGGCTCCTTTGTTTCCCAATCTGGGACTGCAGGCGTTGGCATCATTGCTAGGGACAGTCAGCGTCGAATTATTTTCACTGCGTGGCGTGTTCTTTTCAGGTGTCGAGATGCAGCGGAAGCGGAAGCGGAAGCGCAGGCATGCTTGGAGGGTATTCGACTTGCTGCACAGTGGGCCCAAGAGCCCATCATCGTAGAGACGGACTGTGCTAGAATTGTTCAAGCAATGGAAGCCCAAGAGGATCGTTCCACACTCAGCTTCGTCATAGCTGAGGCCAAGTCCCAAGCCCGGTTGCTAGTTGATTGGCGTGTTGCCAAGGTAAAGAGAGAGTGTAATTTAGTTGCTCATGAGTTTGCTCATTTAGCTCGGAGAAATACTCACACAGCAGTGTGGATAGGTCAAGCACCTGCGTGCGTACATGATCTTATCAAAAATGAATGTAATTCTCCGTCCTAATCAATAAAGCTCTCTTTTACCCGCAAAAAAAGATGAGTGAGGTGAGAGGAAATTCATGGGAAAAGTAAAAAAAATAAGGAAAGTAAAAAAATACTGAACCTTCAACAACGTGGCCGGGTAAATGTGCGACGTGGCCACAAAGGATATAGGAACGTGCGCGGCTGCCCTTCGCCCACGTCAATACCCCCGCAAAGGCGTCTTTTTTATTTTTATATTTTTCAAAAAAAATTTACAGAAATATATTTTTGATTTTAGATTTTACAGTTCTATACCCCTACCGCTCGGCAGGGGGGCGGCAGGGGCCTCCCGCCCGGCAGGGGGGCGGTAGGGACCTATATGTAAATAAAAATATTTTTTTTGCGCAGAGGTCCTTGGCGGGTGCCTGCCGCCAAGTGGTGGGGCGGCAGGGGGCCTGCCGCCCGGCAGGGGGGGCGGCAGGCTCCCGCCCCAAATATAAAACTCCGTCCATTCCCTCGCGCCCTCATTTTCTGCCCACGAGATCCAGAGAGGAGATAGGAGGGGTGAGGGCGGTAATTCCACCGGCGAAGCCCTGCCGGATTTTGGATCCGAACCGAAGGTAACCAATATTTCTCAACTATTATAGACTTGTTTCTAAAATAATTATGAATTAGAATAGATTTAGTTTTTGGATAGCGAAATATAGAATAGTAAACTTAGAATGACAGTACCTTATTGTTATTGCAGCATAAGACAATGGCTGCCTCCAATTCTGTTGGATTTTCATGGACCGAAGAAAAATCTAGTATATTTCTTGAGATCATGACACATCTTGTAATCAGTAAGAAGTTGGATCCATTAGCGGATGGTACGATAGAGATGGTGTTGTCCAAATTAATTGAGTTTAAAGATTTGACATTGTTTCGAGGTATTACAATGCAAGATTTAAAGGAATACCTGCTAGAACGTCGGAAGATATACATGAGGGTATGTGAACTAGCGAATCATCCTTATGTTATTGGATTCTTACAAACTACTTGTAAGATATGGATGCGGCCAGAGGTGTATGAGATGTACATTAAGGTAACTCTTATTCAGTTCTAATCACGTCCGTCATTTGTAATCTATATTTACGAAATAATAAAATTATTGTGTAATTATATACTAGGATTACCCCGAGGACATGGAGTTGATTAACAATTCGATACCAAATTTCCGTAAATTGGTATGTATCTTTGGTGGAGTTATGCAGCAAACTAGACGAAGGAGGTGGAAAAGATCTTCGGGTGATAGTTCTTGGCCTCCGCAAGAACAGATGACCGGAGGTTCGTCAAGTCATGCTGCACCACCTCGAGCACCAAGTTGTGTTAACTGGGATGACGATATAGATGACTTCATGCCCCCCAAATCATGGCCTCGAACACCTGATGTTCCTCCCCCAGTACATGAACCTAGAACCAGAAAAGAGAGAAAAGGAAAGCCGAGAGGTTCGTCAAGTAATACTGCACCACCTACAGCACCACCATCTGTCAACTGGGATGACGACTTAGATGATTTCATGACATGATCTGTAACATATGATGGACATCGGTTTTAGATTGTGATATAAATTGTGATGGGACGCCTATACCTTTAATTGCAATACTTATATGTTTGCTATGTTTGATTGTAATGATTATATTTATGATACAATACCACATAAGATACAATGAACGAAATATAAATAGAATGTTAAACAAAATACCACATAACATATTACATTGAAGGTTTCATTCGTTACAACCAAATTCGAGACAAATACATAATATACTTAGTTTCGTACACACAAATATATTGCAACCTGTTACGTGCACAACTAGATGCGGCGAATTCTTTTAGGTGGAGCCGATCCATCCGTCGGATTCCCGGAAGGTCCAGCCTCGGCAGCAGCAGTGGGTACTGAAAGCTGTGGGCACTTCTTGTAAGTGTGACCGTTCGCTCCACACAAGTTGCAATGTTTTATCTTCTTTCCAGCCTCGGACTCGTCCATTCCGTTCCGGATACGACGTGTCTGCCGTCGGCCTATGCCCCGCTTCGTAGCTGCATCAGGGATGAGCATTGGATGAGGATTTTTTGAGTGAATGGGCCTAGAATACCGATGCCGTATATCTCATGACACCAAGTCTGTGCTGCGGCTTCTTTTGTGAAATATTGAGAAACATATGACGCAGCATCTAACCCAGATACAGAACAAGCCGCGATGATATAGGAGCATGGTAAGTGATGCACCTTTGGCTTCTGACATCGGCGGAACACCCTACCGTCAATGGTTATCAAAACTTCTTGAATTACCCTTTGTCTGCGGACACCCTGTCCGGTCCTGTCCCTGCATGATACCTCAAATCTTTGCTCCTTTGTGCCCATCGATATGACTGAGTGAAATCGAGCCTTTTCAATTTTTTTCTCCATGTACTCATTGACCCTTCTGCAAAAATGCACTCCTGGATCATTAAGTAAGGAAGCGGCTGATGCGTATCGCTCCCTAAAATACCTTATACATCCATACATGATGAACTCAACAATGCCAACAAGAGGAAATCCACGAACACGACGCATTACCATATTGTAACATTCAGCATGGTTGGTCGTCTCGATCCCATAATGTCTCCCATCTATGTCATACAGAAGTGACCACTTCTCTTTAGGCGCACCATCAATCCACTGTGAAAATGGCTTAGCATGTCCAACTAATGAATCTGTAGAACGTCTCCTGCTGGATGATGAGGCCTGACTCTTAATCAATTCAGCGCTCATATCATCAATTATACCCCACAAAGCATCGAACTTCCTCTGCTAATTCTGAGTGCACAATCGCTTGAACCAATTCATTAGATCCTTATTCTTGAACCGCTCATAAAAGTTAGCAGCCATATGCCTCACACACCACCTATTGACAACATCTGGCCATATAGGAGGTGAAAGTTGACTACCTTCTTGGAGCTGCCTTATAGCTGCAAGTAGACCTGCATGTCTATCACTGATAAGGCAAACATTAGGTCTTCCAGCAACAACGTGAATCTTCATACGTTCAAGAAACCAGTACCAGTTTTCTGCGTTCTCATTCTCAACAAAGGCAAAGGCGATGGGAACTATCTACTTGTTGCAATCAATTCCGATTGGCGTCAATATTGTTCCATTATATTTCCCTGTCAGGAAAGTGCCGTCAATACACAGAACATGAAGGCAGTAAATGAATGCCCTCACACATGCTCCAATGTAGAAGAAAGCTCGCAGCAGAATGCTTGGCCCCCCTGACAAGCTCGGTACACTGTATGTATCAAAAGCACTTCCAGGATTTCTGTGCACAATTGCTTCAAGCATACGAGGTAGGTTGTCATATGATGCTTCATAAGTGCCAAATCTCATCTCAAATACTTTTTGTTTAGCCCGCCAAGCCTTTGCATAGCTGATCACATACTGGAAATTCTGTTTAATGTCCCTAATTATCAATGCAGGCTCGTAATCCATTTTGTCAAGAATCACCCTATACATCTTCTTAGCCACGAAAGTTGATGTGATATTACGATGATGTCCCACAACACCTGTCAATCTACAAGTATGTGGTGTAACAATTGAACATTCCCAGTGTGTCTTGAACTTTCCCTTGTATGCATGCACTCGCCATGTACAGTCTCTATATGCACACCTCACCTCGTATTCTTTGCTGCTTAGACTTCAGTACTCTGAATTCCTTCCTCAGAGATACATCCCAGAGCTTCACAGCATCCTTCACATCCTCAATGGTACGATACTTTGCCCCTTGTACAACATCATTCACTCTGTATTCAAACTCCAAACTCTTAATATCTTGTACTACTGGATTCCCAAAACCCTCTTCACGCCATTCACCTAGCACTGGGAAGCGCTCATCGTCCTCATCGTCCGATGAGTCCCCACATTGCTCCATTATTCGCGCATCCTGGTCTTCTTTCTCTATTTCCTCCACAATTTCAGGTATCCGCTCGCCTTCATCTGCCAAACCTTGTGGTTCTGGTTCTGATTCTGAAACTTGCATGTTCTCTTCTTCTTTATCCTCTTCCATCTCTTCATTGCAGTAATATGTTGTGTGTGTTGACCCTTCACCTAAATCACTGGTCTTCTGGTGAATCTGAATTACCATTTCAAGAGGCCACCCACTTTCAAGAGCTACGTGCATGTAATATTGCCATTCTTCCGTACTAATTATATGCGTCAACTCCCAGAAATCCCCATTAGTTTCCCAGTAAGTCAAGGTATGAACCGTAAGCAAATGAGTCTTTGGATTCACATTGAACATCCTGTGAAGTCATTTCCTTATGGACTCAAAACTCCTCTCTAGGGGTTTATCTAGACTGCATTGTCTTCTTTCCAATGCTGATAGATTTACTCCATAGGAATCATGAGTAATTCTATAGAAGTCATCGTAATGAACTACGCCACTTTGCTCGACATATCTGGCCATTCAAAGACTTCATTTTAATTAATCTAATATCTAGAAATATGCTATGGCTTCAATTATAACCACTAATCTGAACCCTAAGTGCTTACAATAATAAAAAATACTAATCATAAAATTAAACATACAAAAATTCTGAAATGACAAAGTTGAGAAATATTGGTTACCTGCGGTTCGGATCCAAAATCCGGCAGGGCTTCGCCGGTGGAATTACCTCCCTCACCCCTCCTCTCTCCCTCTCCCCTCTCTGGATCTTGTGGGCAGAAAATGAGGGCGCAGAGGGAAGGGGCAGAGTTTTATATTTGGGGCGGGAGCCTGCCGCCCCCCTGCCGGGCGGCAGGGGGCCTGCCGCCCGGCAGGGGGACGGCAGGCACCCGCCAAAGACCTCTGCACAAAAAAAATTATTTTTATTTACATATAGATCCCTACCACCCCCTGCCGGACGGTATGCCCCCTGTCACCCCCTGCCGGACGGTAGGTGTATGGAACTGTAAAATCTAAAACAAAAATATATTTCTGTATTTTTTTTTGAAAAATATAAAAATAAAAAAGACGCCCCGCAAAGCCGGCAGCGAATTCCGCCGAGCAGCCGGATCGGATGGCCCAATGAGGCCTTTTTCCTGGGCCCATAGAGATGGGCCTTACCCAAATAACTAGACTGGTCTTTTCGAACTTTTTTCATTTTTATAATTTTTAAAAATTAAAATTTCAAAAATATATGTCCGTTTTCAAATATTTCAAAAATATACCCCGGTCGCCCTCCCATAGGGCGACAGGCCCAATGTGTAATTTTTTTTTCAAATTTGCAACGAAGTCCCTGGAGAAAAAAAAGGGGGGGACCTGTCGCCCGTTGGGGGGGCGACAGCCCCCCCTTTTTTTTCTCGGACTTTTATTTTTGCAGGGACCTATTTTGAGCTATTCGAGCGTGTATTCGTCATCATCGTCGGCAAGATCTCAGCCGCTAACTCCTACCGCACGTAACTTGTCCTTCATTAAATCACGGAAAAAAATCGCAAGAACTTCCCTTATTTCACGAGCATTATGGAACCCACAAACATAATAAGTTCACATAAATAATATCTATATAAACAAATGACAAGTAACCTACCACAATCATAAACATCGGATACAAATAAGCGGTCCACAGCTATCTCATTACAAATAAACATCATATACATCTAACCACCCCTAGGGCGTCGGACCCTCTTAGCCCTCTGCTGGGCACGGACATGTCCCTCGGAGTAGGTGAGAACATCCGGAGACCTCACCTGTCACTCAGGACGCGCAAGGGGCTGCGGTGTCTGCTGCTGAGAGATCCCAAGTGGTGCTCCTCCTAGCTGTGAATACCCCAAGACATCAGGGTCACCTTGCGCGGCAGGCTCTTCTGGACTCAAGCTGTCGAAGTCGTCTAAGGTGAATGTCTCGTTATCTGGTCGAAAGGAGGAAGAAGAAGGTCCGGCGCCCGCATCGGGGTAGAATCCTACGCAAAAAATATGGATGTTAGCGTACGCTCGTATATTTCGTAATGACATGTAGAAACCGAAATACGAAACATAAATTAACCTGTGTACGCCGGTATCTGTGGCCCCGGTACCATCCCTGGATACGGTCCGCCAACTGGTGCTGTCCCTCTAAACATTCCAGTATGGCCGAACGCAGTAGCTGGATCGTATCCTGTATGTGATATTAGTAAATATGTAGGAACACTTGATGTAATTTTAAAGAGATATGTACATTATCTGCACTTGGGAAGAACTGCGACGTCGGCCCGTGTATGGTCGACGGACACGGGAACGACGACGACGCCTGAGACGACCCGTGGCTGTCTTCGTACTGCACACGGCTTCCGAAGTTGTGCGTTACCTGACGCAACTGATCACGCTGCCTCGACCATGCCTCTATCTGCTCAAACTGGGTCATTGGGGATCCGGCACGTACCCTCGTCAGGTAAGTCGAGCAGTCCGTCTCCATCATGTTGCAAAGGCGAAACTGTATCAATTCAGTAAAGTTACAAACACATGAATTATCTTATGAATATGATTATATATATATGCAAATATGATCAAGAGACTCACCGCGCCAGCTAGTGCCTCCACGTGGTGCCGGCCATAGCCAGTCTGAGGCCTCGCCTGGTGTGGCTGCGGGTGAGTGTCAACAAAAACCAGACGAGCCCGAGTCCGGGGTAAGTACCAGGTGAGGTAAGCCCTGAAGGAACTGTCTGTGTGTGGTCCTGTTGGTTGGACCAAGAGCTCGTCTGCCTGTTCCCATTGGTCCACCCACGGCTGGATCTTGGTGAGCCAATCATCAGAGCATGGCAAGCCACTCCTTGACAACCTACAAAGTGGAGTACGAAGAATCGTTAGATTCGACACGAATGTATGAGCCAAGTTAATTCATAATTACCTGTGGTCCTGGCGACTGACACGCTCCAACGCGGTGGGCACCGGAAACTCCTGGCGCTGCCCAAACTGTCTCCTGACTCTCCAGGGGCAATATGCCTCAACCGCGATGTCATAAACCAGGACGGCGGAAGTAAGCCACAGGCTCGCATTCGCGGAGCAGTGCGAAGACAGGCCTGCTGGTGCACGTCTAGCCACAGCCTCTGGGCTGTAAGGCTCCCAGATAACGTCCTCGGGCGTCAGCATGTCGAGCTCCGAAACAAACTCAGGATATGCGCGTCTAACCCGCGCATGTGCCCAGGACCTCTGCATTCCGAATAAGTAAAATTAAAATTGCGCTAATACATCATGTAACAATGAATAA
Organism: Panicum virgatum; assembly: GCF_016808335.1. Lineage (NCBI taxonomy): Eukaryota > Viridiplantae > Streptophyta > Magnoliopsida > Poales > Poaceae > Panicum > Panicum virgatum. Next base: position 35,925,160 of record NC_053136.1, read on the forward strand.
CAAAATTAGATTTGATACGAACGTACCTGACGCCAGATCCAGATAGTTCCCATAGTGGGCCTCTCGTCCTCCTCGTCGCCGTACATGCCTCCGTGGTAAGGCTCGTGGCTGACAAAGGGCCGACCAACGGCTAGCCTCTCGTACGACCAAAGCTGTAGCAGTAGTGGGCACCCTGACAGGATAGCGTTCCCATGTGTCTTCATGCAGCCGTCACAGAGTCCACGGTAAGTGGCTGCAAGTACCGCCTCACCCCAGCTGTAGGGCGGTACGTCCTCGTCCCCATCCGCAATCTCCCGTGCATACGGAAGGAGAATCCTATCGACCGAGTTGCCATGAGTGTTGTTGAACATGATGTAACCAAACAACCAAAGTAGGTACGCCTCCAGCGATCTGGTCACACTGTACTCGTCGGCATCCGCAGCCAAAAGGGCAGGCTGCATAAACAATTAAGATAAATAGTTTCAACTATCAATGGAACATGTGAATTGTAACAATTAAATTTATATTTGGAATGAATACGTACTGTAAACTGTAGGAACCAGGTCTTCGAAGGACCTGCTGCTCGCGGGTGCGGGTTGATCGGACCTGCTTCATCCACGCGGTCAACCAGGGCAAAACGGGCCTCCAGCTCATCCTTCCATGAGGCCGCCACCACACGCGGACCTACAGCCTCCCCGACGATAGGGAGGCCGAGGAGGTAGGCCACGTCCTGCAGCGTAGGAGTCATCTCCCCACACGGGAGGTGGAACGTGTGTGTCTCCGGCCTCCATCTGTCAACGAGCGCCGTCAGGAGGGATCAGTCGAGCTGAATAGGCCTAACCTCGACAAGACGGCTCAGAGTCAGTAGGCCGGCCTCACGTAACCTGCAAAAAAACAAAAAATGTCGAAACAAAGGAATACCGGCGAATACATAAGTCATAAACAATAATATTTCATTACATACTGGCATGTACTTCTGCCAGTCATCAGTGCTGTGTATCATCATTAATTCCCATAATTCACTTTCTACCTCCCAATTAACAAGAGACTGGACAGTGATCACATGTGTCAACGGATCAACATGGAACTCACGCTGCAGCCACTTACATATGGAACCAAAACTCCTTTCCAGAGGTTTATCTATGCCGCTAGATGTGCGCTTAAAGGCAGAAAGATCTACTCCATTTGGCCCATACATAACATTGTATTCACCATAAAATACTTGATACTGCATTTTGCTCGACATATCTGTATATCACATAATACTTATCGAGTTATACTCTTTACTTCACTACCTTATTCAATAATCCGTAAAAACTAAGTATGAAATTCAACTACAACGTATAAGTATTCATAACTACGTGATGACTCTCGAATTCTATACTGCATATGCCAAATTCTATTCTAAATCATAATTAATTTATAAACATGTCTCTAATAGCACTGCAATTGTAATAATAAATGCGTAGAACTAATTTTCTAAACTAATTTACTACTACGTAACTACAAACTAAAGTATCATTGAACTCCTACTTAAATGGATCTACTATAGCACTAATTAAATTAAATTACTCATATTTAAATACGTAGTACTTAAATATAATAATATTTAAACTAAATGTACTAACCTGCAGATCACAAGTGCTGAATCCGGCAGGGCTTCGCCGCTTTCCTTCTCCTCACTCCTCTCTTTTTTTTCTGGTTTTTTGGTGGAATTTTCGGGCTCAAATGAGGAGGGAAGGGGAGGGCTGGGGCTTTTATAAGGGGGGAGACCCCGGTCGCCCGCGGGGGAGGGGGGGGCGACAGGCCCCCTGCCGCGACTGTAGGCCGGGCCCAGCGGCGGTCGCCCGTGGGCCGGGCGACAGGCCCCTGTCGCCCCCCCAACGGGCGACAGGGCTTGTTTTTTTTTTCTCCAGGGACTTCGTTACAAATTTGAAAAAAAAAATTACACATTGGGCCTGTCGGGAGGGCGACCGGGGTATATTTTTAAAATATTTCAAAACGGACATATATTTTTGAAATTTTATTTTTTTTAAATATAAAAAAGAAAAAACCGCGGTCTTTTCCTGGGCCTTCCTGAGCCCGGAAACGCTCATGGAGTCCAAACAAGAGGACTCGAGTCCATCCATTTTCTTGCCGTTCCCTCGACGCCTCCCCCGATGCCATCCGGCGCCGCCGCCGGAATGGAGCCGGAGCCCGAGCAGCCAAAGGCCGCCGCCGGCGGGGCCCACCGCAAGCACCTGGCCATGCTCGAGCGCCTCTCCAAGCGCTCCTCCTCCTCCTCCGCCGCCGGCGCCGGCGCTTCCTCGGACTCCGCCGGCGCCTCCCCCGTCGAGGCCTTCCTCACCCGCTTCGCCGCCGCCAAGCTCGCCGCGGAGTCGGCGCTCTCGGCCTGCCGCGCATCCTCCCCCGAGGGCGACGCGGCCGCCTCCCTGGCCGCCGCTGCGGCCGCCATCGACGACCTCGACCGTCTCGTCGCCGAGTCGTCCCACGCGCTGCCGCCCTACGAGCTGCGGTCCGCCCTCGCCGCCGCCGCCGACCTCCGCGCGGCGCACAGGGCCGCGGCCTCCGAGATCCGGCCCAAGAAGTCCTTCTCCTTCAGGAACAAGAGCAGGGCCCCGAAGAACCCGCCTCCAGATCCTGCCGCCGCGCCACCACCACAGCCGCCGCCCCCGGAGCAGCCGAAGCCTAGCATCGACGCGGTCCTACCAGGGTGTGGGTTCCGGGGCAGGAGCGGCGCCACCTTGGTGAAGGATCTGCGAGCCTCCAGCAACAAGGATGGGGATTTCACGCTCGCGGATTTGGTTTCATGCGAGGTCTATGTCAAGGGCAAATGCCGGGCACTGTATGTCCACAAGCTGAGAGATTGCCGTGTGTTCGTCGGCGCTGTTCTTGGCTCGGTGCTCATAGAGGATGTCGAGGGGTGCACTTTTGTAATGGCGGCGCACCAGATCAGGATTCATGAGGCGACGGCGACGGATTTCTACCTGCGGGTGAGGAGCAGGCCGATCATTGAGGATTGCAGTGGTGTGAGATTTGCACCGCATGCTTTGAAGTATGATGGGATTGATGAGGATTTGACGGAGTCTGGGCTCGATAAGGAAACTGGCAACTGGGCCAATGTGGATGACTTCAAGTGGCTCAGGGCGGTGCAGTCACCGAACTGGCGCTTCGTTCCGGAGGAAGAACGGTTGCAGATTGTTGACATCTCGGAGATCCATGAACGGGAGGATGATAGCTGAAGCTGACCTGCTCTTGAGGGTTATTGTTCTTGATTGATTAGTGAATTTTGATACCTGCGGAGATCATGTTTGAGTTTGTTTAAAGCTGGCTTGTAATGTACATGCTGAGTTCACAGTATGAAAGATGAAATAATTTGATGTTTCTAAACAAGACTAGTTCGTGGTTTACAACTTTGCATGCACAATATTGATAAGAGCAGAGTGTTTTGAGAACTAAAAGGATGTTGGGATTCTACTTCATATTTTACAACATCGAAGCTATTGATAAGATTAGAAGAGGGTTTTTGTGGAAGGGAAGGAAAGATGTGAGAGGAGGACATTGTCTGATTGCTTGGTCTAAAGTCACTAGACCATGCTACCTGGGTGGTCTTGGCATCTCTCACTTTCAGTTCTTAGGTTGGGCCCTGAGGCTGAGATGGCTCTGGTTGCAGAAGACCGAGCCTGATAAAGCATGGTCCTCCTTCCAGGTCAAAGCGCCACATCAAGTCCAAGCTTTCTTTGCTGTAGCTGTTGTGACTTTAGTAGGGAATGGAAAGAACTCTCTCTTCTGGTCTGACAGTTGGGTTGGCTGATCAGAGTCTAAAACAACTCCTCCCACATCTGTTTAGTGCAGTTGCTGCTAGGGGAAGAAAAAGAACAGTTTGTGCTTCTCTTGAAAATAGAAAATTGGTCACAGATATAAAAGGAGCTCTCACAGTGGAAGTTCTGCGGGAATATCTGCAGCTTTGGGATCTGCTTCAGGGGTTTGAGCTGCAGCCAGAGGTAGAAGACAGTCACATTTGGCAATTCCCCACCTCGGGCAACTTCTCCACAAAATCTGCATATGAAGCTTTTTTTCATTGGGTCCATTCAGTTCAACTCTTGGGTAAGAATTTGGAAAAGCTGGGCCCCTAGCAAATGCAGATTCTTCTTATGGACAACCAGGGAACACCTAGATTTCTGCTCACCCCCATTTGCTGCTCACCAAATCAGAGAACTTCTCCCGTTTGAGCCATTGTTTCTCAAAATGGAACCGCCTTTTATTCAAAGGGTTTTTGATCAGATCCTACTCTAGTCATAGTGGTTAAAGAACATAAAAGGGAACTTTGCCTTCCAGTCAGTGGACATAAACGCTCTATCTATGTTGCTAAAAATTGGAGTATCCTGGCTGTCCGTAGTGAACTTAGCACCCCCTTTATAGATCTCCCTAAGCTCACAGACCTCACATCCCCCCATTGTGAGTGCTTGTATCCTCTATGCATCTTATCAAATTAAAATCCCCACCTATAACAATCCTCAAAGCCATGTTTGTCAGATTAAGTTTCAGCTCTTCCAAGAAATTTAAGGAGAACTAATGGTAATTGTTACCCCACAAAAAATTCTCCCTTTCCAACACATCATCTTGGATACCCACTAAAATACATACAGAGTGCTCACTTGCTGGAAGCTCCTGATGTGAAGCTAGTTCCAAACAAAAGGCACGGTAGATAGAGGTTGAAGCTCCCAATGTGAGAAATCACGTTTTATCGTTTCCTTTACCCCACAACAGGGAGGTGGTCCTGGCAGATAATATCTCTAAGTTTTCTTCTTCTGGACCCTTTCCTAATCCTCAATGCAACTGTTCGGCAGGTTGGAGCTGGAGGCTGGAGCTGGAGTGGTGTGAGAGAAAAACACTATTGCTTGGCTGGTGGCTAGAAGCTGATGTTGGAGTTGTGTGAGAGGGAAATATTGTAGGGCTGGAGGCTGGTACACCAGCCGAACACGGTGAATGACACTTCATTGAGAAACTAGCTAAGTTTTCTCAGCTCAGTTCCTGCGTTTTTCCTCCTTTTCTCCTTCATAGCCCCTTTGGTCATTCTCAATAGGAGCTAGTTCCAAATTTTCCCCTTCCAAATTATGGTTTCGTCACGTAAGTTTCGCCTACAGCAGCCCTAAATTTCTCCTCCATTCGCATGGCAGAAAGCACATTTGCTACACCCCCTCATCTGACAGTCACATTCTAAATTTTGCAACTCTTCGTCCTCGTATGCATAGAATCGCACCTTCGTGTTTCCGGCTCCGCTCCTCGCACCTACGCGTTTTCGACTCCGCTCGCTCCCGTGCCACGCTAGGTGTCCTCGACCTTTTTTGCAAAAAGGTCCTCCAATTTCTCAAAAATCAACCCGTAGTCCAAGTCGTCGTTTCCAACTCCCCGCAAACCGAACCCTAGCTTCTCTTTCCTTCCTGCCGCCGGCCGCCGCCCAACCCTTCTCGCTTGCACATGCCTCCCGGCTCGCCCGCCCAAGCTCTGCAGTCGCTCGAGCAACGGAAGCATTCTCGGCCTCCGGCGGGGACGGCGGGCTTCTGGCAGAGGGGGCATGGAGTGGAAAAGCCCGTCCCTCCCGGCGCCGTCGGAGATCCGGTAGGGCTGTGGGGGAGCCGCTGTCCCCGGAGCCGGCCAACGCCGCGGCCGTGGGGCTGACCGGCGAGCTCGCCTGGGCTGCAGCAGCAGCTCCTGCTCATCTCCGCCGCTACCTTCGCCGCCGTCGCCAAGCGACCCTAGGTCTGTCATCTGTGGCTTCCTCTCTTCACCCCTCTATCTGTGAGATCAGTGAGCTCTCACGTTCTCACCCCTGGCTTCCACTTTTGAGCTTAGTGTTTACTTTGCCATGATCTGATATCTAAATTTTTCCTGTGTTCGTAACGCCGGCGATGGAGTGTCCTTGACCCATGTTTTCTGTCCTCCTTTTCTGATGAAGCCTACGATTTGCACAATTTTTTTTTTGTTTAGAGGCTTCCTATCTTTGATCTTGTGAACTGCATCTTTGTTGACTGCAGATTTTACTTCTCCTGGTGCCTGCGGTGAGGATCGTGAATCAGAGCAACATGATTAAAGCTTTTCCAGGTGAGTTCTTGCCTTCTCCCTTTTATCCTTTAACTGATGAATCAAGATCTTTGTTTTCATTCACTGGTTTTGCAGTTTCATGATCCAAAGTCTTAGATTTATGTGTTTTGGTTGTCTTAGTTTAGAGTACTATGATATACCTGAATTTTCAACTCATTTGTGGTTTATGTCCTCTTTGTTTATGCAGTACCTTGTGCTTCCATGGACAATAATTTCTTGGACCAAAACATTATTGTACATACCAATATCCTTCAGTAGGTAAGTTCTGTACCCCTTCGCTTTTATCTACAGTGAGGGTTCCTCGAAATGTGGATATTGATTAGTTTTTCTTCAATAAGTTTTGAGACTAAAGAAAATTTGTACTTTGAATTTGTTTTCTGTAGTCTGAAATTTGATGTTGGCCTTTTGCCTCGCTTATAAATTTGTGACAGCAGAAAATTTTCATATATAATCCATGGAGTCTGCCTGGAATAATGAGTTAACACACACACTTCCACCAAAAGTTATTCATAATTCATCTGTAAGCAGCAGGTGCAAAGGATCATGTTATATGGATTTGGTTTTGGAAGCTCATTGGCAATTGTCTCACTGTCTGCCGTGAGAAGAAAATATATTGTATGTGTGTTTCTCTTTGCATGTCTGCTATTCACAATGAATGGTGGTATTATATAAACAACAATTTAGGTTCTATCTTTTGATTCCCATTTCAAACCCATTGTTCTTCTGATTTGCTTCAGTGCGGTTTTATTTTAATCAAGTAAGCTAGCACAAAATATTTTGTTGGAGGCATGGCCTCGTGATGAAGATGGACTGATAAGCTGTCACTCCACACCCAAGTACTTGATAAGCCATAGGAGACATCCTTGTTGTAATTTGGTAAACCAGTACTTGTTTCACTTTGTATACCAGGATGTCTGGCTCTGATGTGTGATACTCCTATGATGATTGTTTTCAGTTTCGTTACAGAGTCCTATGCAAGTTTAGGCTGCAACTTTAAGCTCCACTGGAATATAAATTTAGAGTGCAATCTAAGCATTCAGACACACTTACAGTTGGAGTGAAACTGTGAACTGTTTGCTTCAAGGCAGCCAATTGTATGTTTATAAAAGACATGATTTGGTTTCTATCTTTGGTGTGTGTCACTTCACAACTTTACAACATACTCTAAAACAATAATCTAGGAAGGATTCCGCTAAATAGACAAGAGAAGACACTACATGCCTATCTCCAATATTATGAGAGATAGCTTACTGTTGTGTTGTTTTGCGTGAAAAGTAACCTGACTTTAGTGTTTGTTAGTCAAACCACATGTTCTATAATGTCATCTTGAAGTTTAGCTTACTTCTTTCTGAAATTTACGTGGCGTTAGTTTAACACTATGGGCTTTTGCCACTAAAGTTTGCATTCCTGAAATTTTGCTATAATTGCTAATTTTCAGGTCTGCTTCCAACTGTAAGGAAAAGGATGAGGGTCCATTGGTGCTCTCCGCTGCTGGGCGTGGAATCTAATGTTGCCGCAGCACGATGCAAAGGTGGGTTTAGTTTCTCTGCTTGGCACCAGCATTCTACTTTTGTGATGCTTATATACTGCAAAGGGTGCTTTTCCATGTTTTCTTTGATACGTTGCATTTCTGTACTAACCTAAAGGCCCCGGGTATTGTAAGGGGCATATTCTCTTGTTCAGAATATCTGATCCAAACATACTTGATTAGGATAGCACAATCTTTGTGGAATTCTCGCTTGACTAAGTTGCACACAGATGTTCAATGCACTATAATTTGCATTGTGTTTCTGTTCTGAAAGAGAGTGTAATAGGCTCAAGTAAGAACCTGGAAACATAAATGAACATTTCAGTGTTGTGGTACAGCTGCCAAATCATGTTACATTGTTTGCAATGCAAGAGGGTCGTGTGCCATGCTGGTTACAGTAGAGACCGTACTCCCGTTCTACCAGCTAGGGAGCCAATTACAGTATGGCTGATGGATTCATCTATGATATTTTTATTATATTTTTTCCTCTCAGATTTTAGTTTACTTCTCTGATAGCTATGAGCATCGATTTAAAGAGCTGAGTGCTATTTGTGGCGCGTTTTGCTGATACACTCACTTGAGGTTTTCTATTTTAGATTCCTTCGTTGATTATTTTCTTTTTGCACAACAATGGCGACATGCAGGCTTCTCATCTCAAGTAGCAGAACTGATATTTAATTTCAATAGTTTCAAAATCTGAGAAAAAATGCAATCAGATTTGCTTCTTATAGCCTATACAACAGAGACAGGCCTGGTGTTCCTTAACCTATTGCCGTTCTCAATGCCATCTATATATTCACATCTAAATATTCCTAAGCAGGATCATCAGAGCACCATTGTGAATTTCAGCATTGCTGGCAGTTTAATTCCTTACTCGGTTTGATGGTAACTGGGCTGTTTATGCTTGTTTTTTATTTACAGGCCAAGCAAAGATGACAAGAAGGGGATGCACACATTTTGGCTCTACCAGTTGCAGCCAGCCATTTAACTCCATATGATCGCCTGCTGCTCGACATTTGATCTTAAAGAGCAGTTCTGTTAATTTGCTAAATGTCCTTTGGACAGTGGTGGAGCTGCCCATTGTTGTCAGGTTGGTGGACCCCAATAGATTTATGCAAAATCAATAGAGATTACTGTTCTATAGTATTTTTTAAAGACAGACCCCTGTGTGCAACACACAAGACCCCGGTGCTATTTTGATCTGGCTTCGCCCCTGCTTTGGATACCTCATGGCCTGCTGCTCAGTTCTGTTAATTAGCTAAATGTCCTTTGACCTCATGGCCTGCTGCTCGACATTCGATGCTATCAATTAAAATGTTTATTAGCTATGAATATATATGATTACAAGAACTCTACGGGCTATGGAGGCCACACAGCCAGCGACATCAACGCTTATGAGCAAAATGGCCTTGACCCTATCTACAATCATGTCTATTCTTAAATCTTATTGCTGAGCAAGATGGATTTATATGTATAAAATCTTTGTTGTTTCTAATCCCCAGACCCCGCACAGTGCGGGAAGCCTACGGCACTGGGTACGCCCTTTTTTTTTCTAAGCCTGTGTTCTATCCGAACTCATCATCATGGTTTAAAAGTCGTCGCCTAGGCGTCGCCTAGTCGTCCGGTCGCTCTCCAGGTACTGGGCGTCACGCTCGACTTACCAATCCGAGGTATGGCGTCTGACTTAGGTAGTTTGGCGTCGCCTAGGCGCTATATGGCGACTTTAGACGCCTCACGGGTAGAAGGCGACGCCATATCGCAGCGCGGGAGGAGCGCGCGGGAAAGCGCGACCCGCGCGGGGAGGCGCGCACGCGGAAGGATGACCCGCACGGGGGAAGGGCGAGAGCTGAGATTCAGATAGGGAAAGAAGAGAAAAGGGAGAGAGGGCGGCGACGCACCTGAAGGTTGGCGGCGGCGGACAGCCTCCGTCTAGCCTTTCCCTCCCCTTCTTCTCCGACTCCGGCGGATCTTCTGCCGGTCCTTTCCTTCCTCTTCTCCGCTTCCTCACCAGTAGCTTCCACCAAGGAGCCCAGGAGGCAGGAGCTGAGGACCAGGACCAAGGCGCCAAGCCACAGGTACTCTGCTCCCTTCCTCGCTCTCCGCTCCTTTCCTTCCTCCTCTCCGCTTCCTCACCAGCTGCTTCCACCAAGTAGCCCAGGAGGCAGGACCGCAGGAGCCCAGGAGGCAGGAGCCCAGGACCAGGACCAAGGCGCCAAGCGCCCAAGCCACAGGTACTTTGCTCCCATCCTCGCTATGCAGTTTGCACCCTTATGAATCCTCTCTTTTCTCTAGTCTGTACTCTCTGCCTCTGTTATTATATATTGTTGCTTTCTGCTTTGCTTTGTTTACTAATTGCGATGCCACTACTTTGCTTTCTGCTTTGCTTTGTTTACAACTTGGTGCTATACTGCTATGCCCATTGCTCAACTATTTGTGCCCTGTAGGCCTGTACATTGTGTTTAGTTTATTGATTGATCCATGGTGCTCTGCTAATTTCTTATTCAATTTACTCTGTGCTTTGTGCTTTGGCTGTCTAGTGCTCTGAACTATGTGCTCACCTGATTAAGTGATTAGTTTAATCTGGCCAATTCTATCTTGTCTGCTAGCTTGATCTTTTAATATGCACTGTTGTCCTCATCATATTTTAATTATGTCTATGATGGTTGGCTCTTTTCATGTACTATCTAGCAACAAAAAATGGCAACTCCAGCTGCCTCTGTCAACCCTGCATATGATCCCAAGACTGATCCAGCCAGGAAGCCCAAAAGGTCTAAGGACCCAGGCTGGAAGTATGGATATTGGGCAGACCTTGGTAACCGAGATGAGGTGACATGTACCTTATGTGGCACAATGGTTCATGGGGGCATAAAAAGGCTGAAGCAACATCTAGCAGGTGGCTTTGGAGATTCAAAAATATGCAGCGAAACTACTACAGAGATTAGGGTGGAGATGACAAATTACTTGGAAAACACAAGAGGCAAAGGCCAATGTACCTAGATGATGAGGAAGAGCAGGTAGAGGAGAATGGAGAAGCAGATGTGGTCGTGGTAGAGGCAAGTGCACCTGTGAATGAAGTTGAATCCCAGGCCTCTAAGGTGATGCCAAGTTCAGGGACAGCAGCAAAGAAAAGGCGTGTAGCCTATTCATTCAAGGCTGTAGCAGTGAGCAAAGGCAAGGAAAAGCCAAAGGGAAACAAGACAATTCTTGAGATGTTAAGAAAAACACCTGAAGAAATAGTCGATGAAAGGCGTAAAGGGTCTTACCAGCCCCCAATTCAGTCCAGCACTAAGACCAAGGAGCAACATCATTATGTGGATATGCAATGGGGCCTGTTTTTCTATGAGTGTGGCATACCATTCAATGCAGCAGCATCAAGACAATTTCAGGTGGCAGTTGAGGCAACAGCACAGGTTGGTTCAGGGTACAAGCCTCCTTCTCCATATCAGTTTGGGGAACCGTTGCTTAAAGATGCAGTGAAGTTGACAAGTACCATGAGGGAGGACCATGAGAGAGCATGGAAGCATTTTGGCTGCACTCTCATGTCAGATGGATGGACTGATAGGAGGGGACGACATTTGATTAACTTCCTTGTCAATAGCCCAGAGGGGACTTTCTTCTTAGAGTCTGTCGATGCATCAAGCGAGGCCCACGATGCATATATGCTTGCTGATTTGTTGGAGAAAAGAATTGAGGAGATTGGAAAGGAAAAGGTCGTTCAAGTTATCACTGATAATGGAGCTAACTACAAGGCAGCGGGTAAGCATCTAATGGAGAGAATTCCTTCACTGTTTTGGAGCCCATGTGCTGCACATTGTCTGGATCTTATGCAAGAAGATATAGGAGGGTTGAAGGAATTTAAGAAGCCCATAGCATGTGCAAGGCGTGTAACAACTTTCATCTATAGACATGGGAGAATCCTTAGTGCAATGAGAGAAAAGACAGGTGGGTCTGATCTTGTGAGACCTGCAGCCACAAGGTTTGCCACAGCTTTCCTCACTTTAAAAAGTTTGCACAAGCATAGAGATTCTTTGAAATCTCTTTTTGTCAGTGAAGCATGGACTAGGAATAAATTGGCAAAAACTAAAGCTGGTGAGGATGTGCATGACATTGTGCTCTCTACTGAGTTTTGGAACAAGGTTGAGGACTGCCTTAGAGCTTCAGCCCCTCTTCTCATTGTTCTTAGGGTGGTTGATGGTGATGAGAAGCCTGCCATGCCAGAGGTTGCAGCATTAATGAATCAAGCAAAAGATAGGATCAAGCAAAGCTTTGCTATCCCAACTAAGAAAACATTGCTAAAGAAAATCATAGATATTATTGAGAAGCGTTGGGTGAAGCAAATGGACCATCCTTTGTATGGGGCTGCATTGTATTTGAACCCAGGAAAATTACATCCCCTCATAAGAGATGATGATGATGCCACTGTTGGGCAGCTAAGAGGTTGCTTCCTTGAAGTTCTTGGAAGAATGGTGGAAGATAGAGATACCCAAGACAAGATTGATGCTCAGTCTTTGGACTATGAAGCCCTTAGAGGAGAAGCATTCTCAAATATAAGAGCTAAGCAAAACCTTGAGAAAATGAGTCCTCGTAAGTCATGTTTTTACATGTAATTTCAGCAGCTTGCATAATAGTAAATTTATTGCAGCAAGTCCATTTCATTCATAATTCCTAATATATGATTATATTTGGTCATGTAGTTGATTGGTGGGCCTCATATGGTGGTCGTGCTATTGACCTTCAAAGGTTTGCTAGGCGCATTGTTAGCCTATGTGCTTCATCATCCGGCTGTGAGAGAAACTGGAGCACGTTCGAGTTTGTGAGTACCATTTCCCCTGCTCAGTTTTTGTTTAGTTTCAGCATGTTAACCATTCTCTTTATGTCTTCCCCCCTTTTCAGATCCACACCAAAAAAAGAAATAGGTTACTGCATAAGAGGTTGAATGATATTGTCTACATTTCCTACAATCGAAAGATGAAGACTAGGTTTCAAATAAGGCGGGAGAAGAAAGGGAAAAGCTTTGACCCTTTAGTCATTGAAGAGTTCGATTGGGATAATGAGTGGGCTGACTCGTCGTATGTACACCCTCAAGGTGCACGTGGGTGTGATGAAAATGACCTCACATGGGCTGCTGTTGATGAAGCTCTTGGTGCATCAAACTCACTTCGAGGACGCAATCTCCCAAGGAATGCAAGCAGTAGTTGTGCAACAAATTCAAACCCAAGGTTGGATGAAGATGAATCAGGTTTAGGCAATGAAGAGGAAGAAGATGAAGACCCACATGATGATGCTTATGTGACAGATTCTGAGGATGCTCCTCCCGATGGTGGAGAAAGCATGGAAGGATTGCAAGCTGCAAATAACCATGATGAGTTTGATGATGGATATTGAGTTGGGGTTGTCTTTTGAGAGATGTTACTTATGCTGTATTTTTTATGGACTGATGTATCTAAGTTATGCTACTTATGCTGCAAATTATCCCACTAGTATCTAGGTTTATGGACTGATGTATTAATGTTACTTATGCTGTATTTTTACCCATTATGCTACTTGTGAACTTGCCCATATACTACTATTGTGGATTGTGATCACATATTGCTAAATTTCTCTATTTTTTTAGCTTGGTGCTTGGGAGAATAAAAGAGATCACAAATCATCAGCAAGAACAAGGTACACTTGATCCATATTTACATAGCTAATTAATTGCATTATAACTTGTTTCTTACATTCATTATCACTCACAACATGTTGCAAGTACATGCTACATCAAGTAAGAGAAATTGGAAAGAAGAGAGCTGGAAAATTGGCACCAACAAGGTATGTTTCTGCTCTTTTCCTACATGCTAGGACATCTGTATGGCGTCGCGTCGCCGTGCGCCTTAAGCGCCTAGTCGACTCAAAGGGCTGAGTCGCCGCGCTTCGCCTTACCGCCTTAAAAACATTGCTCATCATGGCTATCTACATGATTTGTTATTTTGAGGTAGGTTAATTATTATTAAAGTACTGTATTGAAATCCTGATAGGGCGCGCAGCGCTCGCCTTATGTTCTAGTCCTAAAGGAATTAGAAGTGGCTCTTCCTCATAGCAAAGACTCGACTTTTCTAGGGTTTAGGGTCTGCTCTCACATAAATTCTCTACACCTAGTTTTCTCCTGCGGCTCCTTTTTTTTGTATATTCATATTTTTAGAAATGACTATAGATATGTTATATTTTTTCAAACAGAAAATCAAATTTGCAAGACTGGAACATGATTTTAAAGATCTCAAGGAAAAGTTCAGCGAGGAGGCAAAGGAACGTAAAAATTTATACAAGCTGATAGAGATAAAGGGTTAGTTTTTTATTATGTTCTTACTTTAAATATTTTCACCGCAAAATATGGTTGTGACAAAACTAACACACTCCTATAAGTTTTAGAGGTTAAAACTATTATTTTCTTGTCTAAATGTGGGATTAGAAGTACTTTTAATCAGCCACAGATACCTAAGATTCCTATTATTGGGTTGTGAATGAGATAATATTATAATTTCTGAACATCATAATATTACATAGCTGACCTTTTTAAATGAATGTTCACAAAGTTCTGAAAAAAAACGAAAGAATGGTTATCTTATCTCAATTATTAAAACTAAATATGCATAGGAAAAGTAAAATGTTTAAGCATATTTAATGTCTTTATACTCCCTTATGTATCTACACATGATACTCAAAAGGGACTTATAATATGGAATAGAGGGAGTATGAAATTATTGATGAGTATTCCACCAATATGTGGTTCATATTTTAACGAGAAAATGATGGAGCCAATGGAATGTTAGAAACCTCTAATAAAAATTCTAGTGCAAAATTTGTAAAGAACTGACGCACACAAATGCCAAATCTAATGCAAATTCTAATGCAGGGAATGAGAACACGCACAACCCTTTGATGAAAGAAAGTATCAATGGTGTGGCCAATTCTACTAGAGGGAATGGTAAAACAGGTGTGAGCACCCAAGGTGGATCCTGTTTCAAAGTTTAGGTGTCTACAATAATAGATGTAGAACTTACCTCTATAAGTGGGGAGAAAACATGCAGTCCTCTAGTCAAAGAACCTGGCCTCCAGGTGTCTAGAGTAATTGATGTACTTCTACATCCAAAAATGGGGAGGAGATAGATAGTGCTGGTGGTCTGTTATCACCCATTGCAAATACATCCTCGTCAATAGTTAAGTCAACAAAAGTTTTGACATTCTACACAAGAAAAAGTTTTGCTACGAGTTCTTTTTCTTTTCTAATATGGATGACCATGAAAATTTAATGTTTGCTTATGAATTCCCTCTAACATCATTTTGCATATTACAGGTAAACACCCTCGGAGCAAAGATGAACATAGCATTGTGAATAATCCAACGATTATCAAAGAAATCAACAATTAACCGGACACAAAAAAAATGACAGTAATCAACAAAAAAAGTCATGGATATAGTTTCACTTACTCTATAATTTGCATGAATGGTAATACTTTACATGACACAAATATCATATTTAGAGAAGGGTACACCTCGACTCCAGATTTTTAAGGACACAACTGAACCATGACTCTACACTCAGAAACAAAGTCCATATAGTGGCATGAAAAAGAGATCATATATCAATGATGGAGGACAAAGGCATGCGAGGCGTAAACTCAACCTAGATGAAGAACCCGACGATTCAGAAACACCAATGTGTGCCCACACTTTGAGGGCCCTCGCTAGGGTAAAATATACTAACATGGATGAAGATACAATAGCACTTAATCTTTTGACAGAAAAAGTTTATCACTTCATGAAGAATGTGTGCCCTATTATTGGTAAGGACAAGAAGAATGTGCAGCCTATTACTGGTAAGGATCCTATCTGTGTTCACAAACACAATAATCTATGAAAATACAAGTACATGGATTCTATGAGAATTACCCTTCTCTGTTTCTGAGTGTAGAATAATTAGGTACTTACATGACATAAATATCATACTTAGAGAAGGGTACACCTCGACTCCAGATTCTCAAGGACAACCCTTATCTATTGCTGGGGCTTGAGGAGCTTCTCACCTCACCCTAGCAGCTCCAGCCATTTAGGTGGTTCTGGTCATGTGTTTTTAGTCTAGCTGTATTCCTTTTTTGTAAGAAGCTTTATTCTGTTTTAGGGCGGGTTGCAGGCCCTTGTTTCTGTAACATCCTGTGGGTTCTTTCCCTCTTTTTCTTTTTAATATTGATGCGTAGCTCTCCTTCGCGTTCGAGAAAAAAGTTCATAAAATCAAAGCTGAGTTTGTGCTAACCATATCATAGCAATGAAGCTCCCAGGAGACTTCACTTGACAAACCCCAGCTTCATTGCGTTCAAAGGTGGTAAGTTCTCTTGCTGTCCTTTCCCCAGTGTGGTGCCCGTCTTACTGGCTCTCCATTGCTTCTCAGACTATGAACACCTTTGCGATTTTTCATGGCGTCACTGTCTGATGGCACAGTGTCAGTTTTTTTTTTGAAAATTAGGGCAGGAGCACTGCTATGTCATTTAAGCAAAAAGAGAATGCGAGTGTCTTACATAGTTGTGATTACATAAAAGGTGCATAAACTCAATACTCTGAAAGAAAATTAATATGGAAAACTAAGATAAATCGGGAGCGCCACATGCCCTGAAGCACAACGTCAGACTTGGGCTGAGCGTTTGAGCTTAACTTCTTAATTGGAAGGATTCTCCGATCTATTAGTGCCTGATGCGAGGAAAGGTTAGGTTTTCCTATGAGTGGATCTTTTATTTTTTTAGAAATCCTAATTATTCTTGATTATGGATTGAAAAGGGATGTTATGAATTGAATGTGTAAAAGAAACAAGTATATTGATAAAGAGTCTGTAAGTCAAAAAAGCTATTGGCCTGTAAAAATAAAAGATTTGTTCTTGTTTGTTTTGTAATTAGAACAAACTTAAACTAATTGGACAGCAAGAAAAGGAGCGGAAAAAAATCTGTAGATTAGACTCTCTTTCTTTCCAGGGTTTGTATTATGCAACACCTTGTTCTGACCATAATGCACAGCCAAGCCCGGGGCACCAACATCTCACGCTTGCTCGACTTGCCTGGCGTGCCGGCGCTGCCTGCTTGCGAGCTCGAAGCCTTCGCTGGTTGTTGCGGCGTGCGTGGGCCCTACAAATCGGCAAACACGGCACGACCAGCTACGCTTGGCGGGCAAATCGCTCGGCGCCGCTGCAACAGCCTGTTCCCTTCTACATGTAAGCAGACGCTGATGTGGCTAGGCGATTCGCCAAGCTGAAGTGGACTATTTGGCATGCTCTTAGCAGCCTGAGCCCTGAGACAGGGCTTTTATCTACTCCTACTACTGAGATGTCAAATTGTTGAGGGCATCAAATTTGTGCTAGAAGACCGGGAATTCCACGTCAGTTGAACATACATACATGCATACATTAAGACGGGAAAAGTACAAATTTTTATGCGTAATGCCCTTGCTGGGTGAAAGCTGATCCATGGTCCATATTCACCTAGGTTTCTTTGTTAGTGCTTGTTACAATGTTACTGATGCATGATATTGATACGGACAAAGAGACCTGGAAGAGAGACATAAGGGAGGCAAGGAGGCCGGGAAATCCTATGCATCCCTGGCGATGCTAGCTTTGTCTGCGTTGTTGTGATGGGCAGCGGCGCTAGATGTCGTTTCCGTTGTTCGTTGACGGTGTTGGCGGCGGCGGTAAATTTCTCCCCTTCTTCCCTATGCCTGCCGGTGGCCGATTTTCTTTCAATGTTTATGATGCGTGCTGGAGGTAGCTCCAGGCGTTGGCTTATGCGGCAGATCCAAAGCTTGGAGTCGGCGGCGGAGGGGAAAGATGGAGCTGCTTCGGCTTCGGTTCCGGCGAGTGGCCGGAACTCTCGAGGACGTTGGGGGTGTTGGTTTTAATTTTCAGTATTTCCAAGGTGTTTTCTGTAAAATCCCATGGTTGTACTGTTCTATCTGCTTAATACAGTCCCCCTTTCGCAAAAAAAAATCTGCAGTAAATACGCACTACATAATCAAGACAAGCAAACTCAGGACAAGACCAAACGCTACTTCAATATCAATATTTCTCCACCTGCGTAGTTATATGGGCATCCACTGTCAAGGATTCTGCGCTCATAATCCGTAATACCATTCCAAGCACCTGGATGAACCCATTGCGGCCAAGGCACTGGCCATCTGTAATTCAAAGTTTCCCCAAAAAAATGTTATAATGTCATACAGAACACTGATTGCAATTTTTAGTGAGGGTGATATATCAGCATACCGTTTCAGACGAATACCAATACCGTCTCTGTCAAGTTCAGCAGCAGTCCTACAAAAACACAAAAGAATAAATTTAATGGAATATTACACTTCCCTAAAATGTGCATGCAACCAAATCCTGAATATTTCATTGGCAGTCAGACAAGGGAAATCTAGACATACCCATTCTTAAAACAATCCAGGACATCAACAATATCATCACAAAACAGGGCTGGGTTGCTCACTTTTGGGTCATAGAAGTTCATGCCAATATAGTTCCCTTTAGCATCAACAAGGGGCCCTCCAATCCCAGCCTAAACAGGTTATATTGAGAAAGTTCGTAATGCCAAAATAGAAGATAAAACTTCTACTCTGACAGAATTATTCACTTCCATGGTTTAAACATGGGCATAAATATATCAACAGAAATACCTTAGTGATTCTACATGTTGAGTATCGAAGCTTTTTGAAATCAAATGGGCCAGACCACTGGGGAACCAGTTCCCCAATTGAACCCATTAAACCACCTGATTTGAAGCAACGCCCTACAGCAGCGACTAACTTAGAACAAAGATTTGTCGACCCATGTCTAAGAACTGGAAGAGAGACAGAACAGGATGTCTTGACACTGACTAGAGCCACATTATAATGTAGACTATAATGTATTAATGTCCCTTCTCTGTGCTCCTTGCCTGGTAACTACACTTGAATCTGCAAATGATATAATGAGATTTAAGCGGTATCTTGGAAGAAATAAGGATAAAAAATAATCAAGAGCACCAACCCTCAAGCCATCAATAATCTTGCTTCCACCATCGTAAGGATAATCAGGATTCCTAATCAAGCATGCTGAAGTCAGAATAGTCTGACATTCATTATCTTGAAATTTATCATGCCAGTCAATGAAAGTTCCGGAGCATGCAAAAAAATCTTTTATTTCCTGGACACCATAATTTTGATCATTAGCATATGATGTGGGAAATAGTAGCAAGCACAATAATATTAAAACTCACCATTAAATGAAGCAAGGGAGACAACACTTCCACGTATCTTCTGGCAAACACCTTTACTGAGTTGAAGATACCAAAAGGCTTCCAGACACCATGACGATATACATCACCAAAAGGCTCTTCAAAAGTATTAACCAAAATCAAGCCACCTGGTTGAAGATACCAAGGCTGTTAGTTGTACAGTAGATCTGCAAAAAGCAGATTTCAGTACTAGTCAAGTGCTGTACAAGCATTGACTCACTGTCAAATGGCCTGGGATAACCCAAAGCTTCAAGATGTCGATTACAATCCTTGTTGGGAGCAACTGCGTGTACTAGAACAAGAAAAAAGTGATTAGGATTGAGATGTGTTTAATACTAAGAATGGTAAGTGAAATTCAGATAAAGTTCTGCAAGCATGTAAGGTTACAATTTCATGACAACTTGTGCAATAACCCATTAGAAGTGACTGCTTGAACATACAGATGAACATATCTAAATGTGAAAAACAGGCTTGCGAATAGCGATGCTGTTGGTGTGCTCTATGCCAATATCCACCCTAAAATATAAATCCTTTGTTGATGTAAGACAAGTATCTTAATTTGAACAAGTACCATGCTATTTTCATGGGTGCACTATGCAGCTTTTAAGATTAGAGTAGTATTATTCTTAATTTAAGCTAAATCACCACGTAGAGCTACTATTATAGAAGAACATATGTAAATGCATGCATCACTTGAGGACCTTGCAAAAAATGATGAAATGCATGCTAAAATAACATTTAGGTCTTGTTTGGATAGAGCCTGACCCACACCAATCCATACATATTATGAGGGATTGGCAGGAAAGTTAGTTTTTGGAAGGGATTGGATTTAGCCAAACATGGCCCTAGTGATCTGAGTGGCTGCTGTGCAGTCACCTCCAGGATGGGAGTTAGGTATATCTGTCAGTCTTCCTTCAAACCTGTGAAAGAATACCAACGTAAGTATGCTAACTAATATGCTAACTAACTCTAAAGTAAATTGATCAAACCAGCATATTAATATGCAACACCAAGATGAGTGGAATCGTAGGAAAGTAAATAGACAGCTGAAGTTATGAGCAAATTGGATGTAAAATATTTCAAGAGGACAACAAATAATTGAGCAAACATTAAAACAAATCTCATCAGTCAAGAGCTTTGTCAGCCCTTCTAGTGCGGATATTTTAGACTGAACAGAAAATCTCCATACATTAATCTAGACAATGTACTGGCTTCAATATTGAAACAAAAGGTGTTGTAGGCTACATGTGATAAGTGCCAATAGAACACAGCTTGCACCGGTGCAGCATTCTTCGGTAGAGGAACCAAAGAATCAAGTTGTTATTGCGGGTACATATTAAAAAATGAGTAAAGTCCATCAGCGGTCCCTAAACTTATACCGCTGTGTCATCCCGGTCCCTAAACTTGCAAATCGACCATTTAGGTCCTCAAATTTGTTCATCTGGGTTATCTCGGTCCTCAAACTTGTTTGACTATATCATCTCGGTCCATAAACTTAGAAATCACCCGTTTAGGTCCTCAAACTTGTTCAGTTATGTTATACCGGTCTCTAAACTTAATTTTGAGTTTCATCTAGGTTAAAACAATATGATCTAAAAACTCTATATCGAAAAATAATTCATAAATTTTTCATATAAACTCGAATGAAGACAAACTTTATATCAAAATTGTAGCTCTCAACGCGATCTATAACTTCGCAGTTGAAAAGTTTCTGAATTAAAATTGTTTTGGGTCCTAAAATATTACTGTAAGTCTATAGATTTTGAAATTTAAAATTTAAAATTAAAATTTGGGACACTAAACGACTCCAAATAAAAAAAAATCAACTATAAAGTTGTTTACAGTGTCGAGGGCTATAATTTTGACATAAAATTTATTTTCATTTGAGTTCATATGAAAAAGTTATAAATTAATTTTTAATATAGAGTTTTTAGATCACCCTGTTTTGACCCAGATGAAACTCAAAACCAAGTTTAGGGACCGTAATGACACAACTGAACAAGTTTAAGGACCTAAACGGGTGATTTCTAAATTTAGGGATCGGGATGACACAACTGGACAAGTTTGATTTGAGGACATAAATGGTCGATTTGCAAGTTTAAGGACCGGGATGACACTGTTAGACAATATTTGCAGCAGGCCTAGTTGGGCTAGGCGCATGGGCTTAGCAGCCCAGCCGCCGGTAGGTTTTATGGTAGATGATACTTATATTAGGCAAGGATCTCCTTGATCGGGTGCTGATTCTATAAACCATTGGATCTTCTTGCCTATATATTTTACATCCTTGTACCTTGGTTAATCAATCTACTATTCTACCAAGCCATATCTTCTTTCATGGTATCACGAGTCTGGGTTCCTCTCCCGGCTCCCCTTCCGCTGCCCTAGAGCGCCCTACAGGCCGCGCCGCGCGCCCTCCTCTGCACTCGCACCGGCACTCTGCTGTGCTGCGATGACAGGGGATCCCCTCCCCCTCCCCCCGATCCCAAGGCTGCAGCGGCTCCCGACGCCGAGGCCAAGGCCGTCGCAGCCGCCGCCAAGGCAAAGGCCTCCGCTGCCGCCCCCTCCCCCTGGACGCGGACGCCGCCGCCGCTGCGCGCATGCACGCAGCCGCTCGGAAGGCCGCCCGCGCTGAAGCCCTGGCCACCAAGAAGGAGCGCGCCGCTGCCGCGGCGCACGCCCAGGACGCTCTGGCTCGCGCCTGAAAGTGCATCTAGGCCCCTAAATTTATTTTTGGTGATTCTTGACAATCACAATTTGGGATATGATGCTTTCAATGAGATGTGTGCAGGAATAAATAAAAATAATCAAGAAGAAGATGAAAGGAAGGCCCCCAATTCAAATTCATTGTATGGTGGATTCTATCAGAGTTTTAATTCTAATTTTTGGTTTGAAATTGAGTATAGGACCACCGTACTATCAAGGGGGATGCGTTTGATTAATCTAGGTCGTTAAAGTGTTTCATTTGAGATGAATTACACGCATGAGAGGCACCTTTTGCACTCACAAAAACAAGTTGCACAAAACCTCACACTGGGTCGGATGATCCGGCCCACACTGCCGGTTCCTCTCTGGACACGGCCGGATGATCCGGCCCCTATAGTTTTTGTGAGCCCGAACCACACTGTCCAAGTCCGGATGATCCGGACCCTAGAACTTTCTGGACATTTCTTCTATCTAAAATAAAAGAATTTTGAGTGAATCCGGATGATCCGACTCTATGCCGGATGATCCGGACCTGGGGGTTTTCGAGTGTGTTTTAGCCTATTCTGTTACCCATCCGGATGATCCGGAACCCACTGAAAATACACATAACGGTCACCTGCGGGGGTGGGGCTATAAATACCCCCTCACCCTCCTCATTTACTCCTCTCTTCTCTCCCGACCAACCCAGCTCCAAAAGCATTCATTCCTCCACTATCCTCCATCCAAAAGTTTGATTCTAGCAAGGATTCACCTAGGGATGGAGAGGAAGTGAGATTTGGGAGTTGGTGTGTGAGCATTTCGCGAGCTTTCACTTGTTCATCTCAAGAAGCACTTGAAGCAACCTTAATTCGTCAATTCGCGTTCTTTACTCTTGGAGCTTTGCTCCTAGATGGTTAGAGGTGCCGGTGAGCTCCCATTCCTTTGTGGTTGAGCCTCCGACAGTTTGTATTTCCCCCTCTCTTCGTGAGAACAATAGTAAGTAACTCAATCCTCCTACGTGGTTGATTGGGTGAGAAAAAAGGGTTATAGGGCAAGCCTGCTCTTTGTGAGCCCCTCAACGGAGACGTAGCTCCTTCGTGGAGTGAACTTCAGGATAAATCTTGTGTCTCCTTTACTTTTGTGCTTCATATTGTTCTTCATATTATTCTTGAGCTCGTTTTGACCCGATCTAATTTTTAGCACCATATCTCTTGTGTAGAACTTGCTTGCGAGCATCTTTACTTTATTTGTCAACTTTGTATTCAAAGGGAATCATTAAAAGTTAAGTAGATTTCAAATCTCGTTCAAGATTCTTTCTTGCTGTCGGATCATCCGACCCTACGCAGTATCATCCAAGCCTGGGAAGGACCGGAAGATCCGACGTAAGGCCGGATCATCCGGACCTGACATTTTCCTGCCAAGTTTTTTCAGGAAATTTTTAAACAGGCCTATTCACCCCCCGTCTAGGCCTAGTGTCGATCCTTTTAGCGCCAAACAGGCGCGTGCCACCGTCGAAGGTGTGCCCCTTGGCGCCGACTCTGACGTTGACGACGCAGTCCTCTCCGACGCCGGCTCCGACCTCTCCGAGTCCCCTGATCTCCACGAGGCCCTGCTCCTTCACGAGGCGCAGCGACCAGTTCCTCCTCGCCGTCGGGAAGTACTCGCTGCATGACCACGTGCTGCAGGACACCCCGGTGCCCTCCTACCCAGATTGGCAGCGCATGGATTGCGTTGTCAAGTCGTGGATCCTCGGCACCATCTCCGACGACCTCGCCGAGACAATCTCGGGCCAGCACTCCACCGCCCGCACTGCTTGGTGCGCCGTGGAGTCGTAGTTCTTCAACAACCGCAAGACGCGTGCGCTCCTCCTCGACACCAAACTCTGTAAATTTGTCCAAGGTGATTTATCACTGAATATTGCAAGGAGTTGAAGAAGATGGCGGATCAGCTCGGCGCCCTAGGTGAGGTTGTCACCGATCGCACCCTCGTCCTCCACGTCATTCGCGGCTTGAGCGAGCGGTTCAAGAACGTCGGCATGCACCTCTGACATGGGCGCCCCTTCCCCACCTTTATCGAGGCCAAGGCAGATCTTCTCTTGGAGGAACTCACGATGGGGCCTCGGGCGCCATCTCAGGCCACGGCGCTGGCGGCCTCTAGCTTGACGTCCCCCACCCCCCTTAGCGAAAATGGCCTCTCATGCCATATTTCAATATAATGTTTTGGTGATTGATGACACACACAACACTTGGACTAATATGATTGTTAAGATGACCATTCTCAGGCTTTTAGGTTCAAGTGATGACAAAGAGAAGATAGGCGTAGCTAGGCCCGAAGGGCCGCCCCTCGCGGGTCTCAGGGCAGCGCCCTTAAACTTCTTCGTTCCAAAGGATTCGAAGATTGAAGAGACCGTGAAGAAACCAAGTCAAAACAATCAAGACAGAGATATTTTAGTATCACCGGTTGAACCGACGCTAAGAAAATTACATACGTCGGTGCATTGACTTGGAGCACGTCTGGGAGTTTTGGTAACACCGGTTGAACCGACGCCGGGAAAGTTGAATACGTCGGTGCAATGAACTTAGCAGCTGAGGCAAAATCTATACACCGGATGAACCGACGCTAAATATTGGTGAACGTCGGTGCAGTTGTCCAGAGAGTTAGTTTTTCAGCAACTACACTCACTGGTTAAACTGACGCTGCATCGGTTGATTACGTCGGTCGATTGAGGTAGCCGTTGAAGTATAACGGCTAGTTGGAAAATGCACTCACTGGTTAAACCGGTGATGACAAAAACGGAAGTATCGGTTTAACCGGTGATAGCGCTTTTTGTCAGCCTTTTTCCAATGGCTAGTTTGGGGTGTGTGGGCTATATATATGCCACCACACAGCTCATTTGAGGTTGCTGGAGACTAAGGAAGCATACTACACTTGAAGAACATCTCCAACCACCATAGAGCTTCATTGTACATCATATAGGCTTAAGCACACTTGTGAGAGTGCTTAGTGCTTGTAATAGGGATTAGTTCTTGCGAGAGCTCCCTTGAGAGAAGTCTTGCTGCGGCAAGCAATCCTTGTGATCAGTCGTGTGACCCTCCGACTTGGTGTGGAGTGGCAACGACACTTTGTACGGGGGAAGAGGAGACCCCCTCCTTGGTGGAGAAACTCCGTAGTGGATTTTGGCTGGGTGACCGAGAGAGACGGTGGCGGTGCACGAGACTCGGTGTCTTGTGGGCACTTGCCTTTGCTTGCCGGCATCGCCTTGGTGGCGTAGTGCAAGACGGTGATCGGAAGAGCCTCGGTGTCCCATGGACGTAGGCGTTTGTGCCGAACCACGTTACATGACTGTGTCTACTCGGGAGTTTGCATCCCTCTTGCACTTACCTCTTTACTTACCATATTACGTTTCCGCATTTACTTTATCTTGCGTGCCTTTACTTTCCTAGATAGTTTGTTTAGGATTGGCTATAGGTTGCAAGTCTTTTAGGGGTAAGTAGAGAGTAGCATAGATAAACCTTAGTCATAATTAGCATGTATAGGACGTGTTAGGTTTATCTTATGCAAATAGATTGAGCCCTATGATAGAAAGCGATTAGCGACCCTATTCACCCCCTCCCCCTCTAGGGTCGGACACCCCGGTGATCCTTACACCCCCCCCCCCCCCCGCGCCCGTGCGCTCGGGTGGCACCAGCTCCGGGGGCGCCCCTGCTTAGAGCTGCTGCAGCAAGCGCAGCGACAAAAATGGCGGCTCTGGACAGCAGCAGCAACAGTAGCAGAACGGCGGGCAGCCCTCCAACGGCCAGCCCGCCGGCTAGAAGACCGGCTACGGGGCGCCCCGTGGCCCTCCTTCTACAAGCCTTGGACCGGGTCCATCCAGATGTGTCCCGGGACGAGGCCTCTCCAGCAGACCACGCCGCAACAGGCCTTGCTGGTGTAGCCGCCTGTCCAGCAGCCTGCCCCGACGGTCGTCCCCCCGGAACACGCCGGCCAGTGGGTCGCCCCCCTCCCCCCTCTCGGATTCTATAATCCACTCGCCGGGTTGCCCTCCTGGGATCAGCAGTCCCTGGAGTCGACGTTCAGCACCATGACCCTGCAGCAACCTCAGCAGCCCGCTGAATGGTACTTCGATTCAGGTGCTACCTCCCGTCCAGACACTCTCTCACTTTACTTTCCCGCGGTATCCTACTCCTACTTCAATTATTGTCGGTAACGGTTCCTTACTTCCCATTACTTCCACTGGCACCACAGTCATTCATCCTTCCTTACGTTTTAATAATGTTTTGGTTTACCATTGATAACAATTGTTCCGTTGAGTTTGACCCCACTGGTTGTTCTGTGAAGGATCTTCTGTCTCAGAATGTGATCGTCAGGTGCAATAGCTCCGGCCCGTTGTACCCTCTTCAGCTGCCAGCTGCACATTCCTTGGTTGCTGCCTTCGGGTCCCCACTTTGGCACCGTCGTCTCGGTCATCCTGGGCGCGACGTCCTCTCCACGCTTGCGTCGTCCTGCCTGCCCGACTATAGTCATGATCATTGCTCCTCTCTTTGTCATGCATATCAGTTAGGGCACTGTGGCAGAACCGCCCGAATTAATCTGGCTCAAGTGCGCTAACCATCACCCTAAAGGTAAACCCGGCTAACACGCACTACAAACGGAGTAATCCGGCAGTGCTGTCGGGTAAAGTCCCGAAGAATCCACCTGAGCGTAGATCGAACCCAAAGCTTACATGCAATTCACACGAAGGTGAGTCCAGAGAGTACAACATTTCACAGAAATATTATATTACAGAGTCTTAACTTAAATAATATTATAAGCCAGTTTGAATTTGAAAGACATAGCTCAACAAATTCAACTTGAGACATAGTTCAGAGTTTCTTGCAGCGGAAATAAAGCGAGTTCTAAACGAAGATACAAGATGTCATGATGAAGCCCGTACATGACATCACTCGGCATTGTCATCTTTGGCCGGAGTCGTATCCCACTCCACCGACCAACTAGGAGGTAAAGTACACGGCCAAGTCAAGCTAGCTATCTGATCTTCCAACGTATCGCCTGAAAACAAAGTTGAGCCACAAGCAAGGCTGAGTATACTAATACTCAGCAAGGCTTACCCGACTAAGGGTATACTTAGCCCTTAATCTAGACATGCAAGGCTTTTGGCTTGTGGGGTTTGTTTTGCCGAAAAACAGTAAAGAGTAGATCCTTAATTTCAGGTTTCAGCTTCCAAATTCTAGTTCAATTAATCCTTCTAAGTGAGCATCTATCCAATAGCATACATGGTGGAAAACAATTATTTTTCATCATTCAACCATATTCATCATCATCATCATCATTGTTCCACTTCTTACTCTATGTGGCAAAAGGGTTAAGCAGTCTCAATAACCGCGAGAAACGGACGATTCGAATCGAGTTTGTTAACCTGGCCAGGCAGACCTAACACACACGCATGGGAACAGAGTCACCCACACAACAGTTCCCTTCAATTCCCGCTTCACGGAATAGGCCCACCGCCCTCAAGTACAGCAGTACGACGACTCTGTACTCGCCATTAGCTAGATGTGAACGAATTCAAGACGGTGGGGAGTATGTTCCGGCCTCGGTTCAATCCAGTACTTAAGCTTACCGATTACTATATTCTCGGCATGTGGTTAGTACGTTCAAACGTTTAACCACCACTACCACACACTGCGACCTTAGCCATTTTCACTACCCAGATGGGGCCTCAACCAGTAACATGAATATCATATCATAGCCCCGCCCATCGACCTTACGGTTTCAACATAAATTAAACAATAAACTCCTAATTTTCTCGCGAGTGACAGGGAATCACTCGACTTCTACCGAACCCTTAAGCATAGCCAACTAGCGACCTACACATACTAGTGTTCAAACATAGGTACCTAGAATCATGCAACTAAGGTTTCAATCAACTCCTGTAAACTTAAATGCACAAGTATATAGAAACAATAAGTTGTATAAAGTTAAAAGTAATAGGTCATGCTCCGGGGCTTGCCTTCCTGAGTGTAGCTAGCCTTGGGCTCTTCCGAAACTTGGTTCGGGTCTTTAGTGGCTTCAGTTAGATTCACTTGAGCTTCACGCTGCTCACTCTCGGACTCGGGCACCAGCTCGTACGTACCATCGGCGAGAGTAGTCGAATCTACACGAGATGCATATGCATGAGTTTACGTGATGATCTCAATTCATGATTTAATTCACTATAAAGTTGTAAACCAACACAACTCCAGTTAAGTTGGAGATTATATTCTCTTTATTGGGAAATCATTTATAGAGTACTATCTAACATGATTTTATTCATAAAAGGACTAGGAGTTTGTTGTCTTTCATTTTCTTGACATGTAGAAATGGTATTTTTCTTAATTAACACTATACTAACCTGTAACGCCATAACTAGGGTTACATATACTTTCTAGTACTGAAATTTTTATGCAAGGTACATATCTGAGTAACATGCCTACTGTCAAATTTTTAGCTAATTTCATTGAGCATATTAATTATTAAAAAGACATTAAACAGCTACTACTAGGGACAAGATTCATTTATACAGAACAAACCATACAAGTAAAGATGCTACAATTTTTACTGAGGCTTCCTACTCTTATGTGGCGTCTACTGTCAATTTTTCAGATTTTATGGAGCAGTAAACAGAGCATGAAAAATAGAGAAACATATAGTTGTATGGATCAAACCTAATTTCCATAGACTGTTACACTAATTTCTAGAGGTTCAAACTTTACCAGAAGGATTTAGTACTCTAATAGAAGCTCTAGTAAAAAATATGAGATTTTTATATACATAGAAACTATTTGTCTTTATTTAGTACATTTCTTCCTACCATAAATTATTTGGATCAGTTTGGCATAACTAAAAATTTCCAAACTTTTTCTGAGGAATACATGAATCACAATAGAGAAACTGTAAAAGTTTCAGCTAATTAATATTAGCAGAACAATTTGTATAAATAAAACTATTTATCCTAGGCATAAAGCAAGGTCTATTAAAATCTATAGCTAGAGCTGTCCTATGGTCATGAAACTTTTACACCGAGCTACGCTATTTGGTACTATACCACTATCCAAAAATCAGAACCAGAAAATGCATACAACATGAGATATAAATAAAAGCTACTTATTTTTGTATTTTAAAAAGAGCAAAAACTATTGATAAAATAAAAAAGTGCATGTAACAAAAGTTGTAGATCTAGCCACAAGAATTCTAGAACAGTTGATTTTGCATTTTTGCGATTTTTCTACGAATTTATATCGATTTTACAAGTTCGCTGTTTTTGAAAACAAAAAGAAAAAGAAAACAAGATCTTGCATCTAGGTCCCTGGAAAGATTTGGGCGATTACAAATAGGTCCCTGGCTGGACTTGGAGCAGGAGAGACGTCGGGCGGCCGAAATCCGGCGAGCTCGCTCGCCGGCGGCGTGGGGTAGGTGGGGGAAAAGGAAGAGGGCGTCGAGGCGCACCGGTGGGAGGTCTCTGGGCTCGCGGGGATGACTGGACGGGGCTCACCGGTGTGAAGCAAGGGGCGCCGTCGGGTCTGGCCGGCGGTGGCGGCGGCGCTCCGGCGGATGGTTAAGGGATCGGCGAGCACCAGTGGGAGGTGGTGATCCCGTTCCCGTGCTCCGTTGGGGCGGAGGGAGGCCGGAGATGGGGGCTCCGCGGCGAGGTCGGGCACGGCGGCGACAATGGCCGACGGCGAGCGGCGTTCTGGGCAGGGGAGCGGCGGTCGAGCTTGAGGAGGAGAGGAGAGTGGAGAGGGAAGGTGAGGGCGCTTCCTCGCGATGCAAATGGGGAGCAGATGAGTTCTGCAGGGGGAGCGCGGGTGGAGGGGCCCTCGACGGCGGTAATGGCGGGCGCCAGCAGTGGTGCACGTTTCCTGGTGAGAGAGGAGGGATGAGGCCAGGCCGTGCAGCTTCAGTAGGGTGGTGTGGTGGTGGTTGGGGCCTCGGTGGAGTCTGGGACGGGGCGGAGGGGCGGGTTCGGTTGCGAGCTCGAGCTCGACGCAGCAATGGTGGACGCGGGGCGGCTCGGTTGCGCGAGCAGGGAGCTCTGCGTGGGGAAAAAGAACGAGGGGGAAGGGAAGGAGGAGTGGGACGCTTTGACTCGGCAAGGGAGGCCGGGCAGCTCGGGCAGCGGCCGCGGCGCTCGGCCGGACGCAGCTGTCGCCGAGCGACCGTCGGAGCGTGGCGTGCGCGGGCGGAGTGGAGCGTCAGCGACGGCCAGGGCGCAGCGCGTGCTCGAGTAGGGTGGTGATGGCGCTCGACAGGGCAGCAGCGGGGCAGCGAGCGCGGGCGGTGCAGCGGCGCAGCGAGGGCGGCGCTCGAGTGCTCTGCCGCGCGCGCAGGGAGGAAAGGGGAGAGAGAGTAAGGGTTGAAAAGTCAACTATTTGACTCGAGTTAAAATCAAAATTTTCAATTGAAACTCGAAAAACTTTGAATACGAAAGTTGTTCAAAATATCGAAATCTACAACTTTTGTTTCAGGTATTTTCCCATTTGAGGTTTCGTTTGAAAGTTACAAATTCAAATTTTAATGCAAAAGAAATTACCCTCTACACATTGTTTTTCGAATTTTCTCCAAATTTTGTGTGCTAACTTGAAAAACTTTAAACATGAAAGTTGTTTGTTATATGAAACTCTACAACTTTTGTTTTGGGCAAAAATTAATTTAAGCTATGGTTTGCACTTTGTGTTTTCGGATCTTTTCCGCATTTTCTGAAATTAATTATGGGAGAAAAAAAATGTAATGTGGATCGACTTATCATTTCATGTGCAAAAACTCACTTCCTTCCCATGACTTCAAGACTTTGGTTTATTATGATTTTAGTGAGGTGCCTATGAAATTTCATAAGCAATCTTGCATCAGTTTAAAAACTATTTAAAGTTTTCGACTCATGCACATATACACCTGGACACACAGACATTCAGGCATTTGTTTCAAAGTTTTCTGATTAATAATGCATGATTTGGTGCTAACAACCTTAGATTAGCTAATTAAAAACCTGGGCTGTCACAGGCACCATGTGCGTCTGCCTTTTCAGTTGTCATCATCTAGAGCGTCCAATAATTTTGATATTATACACTGTGATTTTTGGACATCCCCTGTTCTTAGTGTATCTGGCTACGAGTATTATTTGGTCGTTCTTGATGATTGCTCACATTACTTGTGGAATTTTCCATTGAAGCTGAAATCCGACGCTTTCTCAACGCTCGCTCACTTCTTTGCCTTTGTGCACACTCAGTTTGGCGCAACTATGAAGGCCGTTCAATGCGACAATGGCCGGGAGTTTGACAACTCCACCTCCCGCACGTTCTTCCTCACGCACGGTATTCACCTTCGCATGTCCTGCCTGTACACCTCTCCCCATAATGGTAAGGCTGAGCGCATCATTCGTTCCATCAACAATGTTGTGCGTTCCCTTCTGTTCCAGGCATCCCTCCCACTGTCCTTTTGGTTGAGGCGCTGCAGACAGCCACCTACCTCATCAGCATCTTGCCAACCAAGACGCTGCAAAAATCCACACCACACCTTGCCCTCTTCGGCAAGGCGCCCACCTATGATCAGCTGCGTGTCTTTGGTTGCAAATGTTATCCAAACCTGTCAGCAACCACTCCCCACAAACTCTCTCCTCGGTCTACACTGTGTGTTTTCCTAGGATACTCTGCTCATCATAAAGGATATCGTTGCCTTGACCTCTCTTCCAGCAGATTGATCATCTCTCGTCATATCATCTTTGACGAGTCATCCTTTCCCTATGCTGAGCACGGCTGCTCTCCCTCCGCGGTGGATTTTGAGTTTTTCGATGCTACTGACTTTGTGCCAGCACCTATCTGTGTTGCGCCTAAGTTTTCCTCTGCAGGTCCCTCCTCCGCACAGCCACGTGCGGCTGCGCCTGGTGTTGATCCAGCTGGTTCAGCAGCGCCCGATGCGTTCCTAGCTGGCCCCTCGCCCTCGGACGCGCCCTCACATGTGCTGGGTGTCGCTTCCTGGCCCGCACAGCCACGTGCGGCCCCCCAGGTCGGACCTCCTCCCCGCACTGCCACGTGCGGCATCAGCTTCCTCGCCTGGTGGTGCGCAGGCCCCCCCCCCCCCCCCCGCCGGGCTCTCCTGCCGCCTCCTCAACACCACAGTGGAGCGGCCCCCTCCAGGCTTCGCGCCGCTACCCCAGCAGTCGCGCGCTTGCTCCCTGGGCGCCTCCGGAGCGCGTCATCACCCAGGTCTACGCGCACCGGCTCCATTTGGCTGCGGCGTCAACCCCGACCACCTCGGCGCCCTCGGCCACCTATACGGTGCCCCCAGCTCCTGCTGCCCCCGTGCCTCTGCCAAAGGGTGCTGTTGTTGTCCCTCCTATGACCAACCAGCACCCAATGGCCACACGGGGTAAGTCGGGCTTCCGCGTCCCATCGACATATCACGCCGCTCCATTGTCTCCGATCCCGAAGACCTTCCGTAGCGCACTGGCCGATCCCAATTGGCGTGCCGCTATGGAGGAAGAACATATTGCTCTCATGAAGAATCACACCTGGGAGCTCATTCCACAGCCTTCGCAGGCTAACGTGGTGACGGGCAAGTGGGTCTTCAAGCACAAGTTCACCGCCAACGGGTCTCTTGAGAGGTACAAGGCTCAATGGGTTCTTCGGGGTTTCACCCAGCGCCCTGGCGTAGATTTCGGTGAGACTTTCAGTCCGGTTGTGAAGCTAGCTACTGTGCGGACAGTGCTCTCTCTGGCCCTCTCTCGTCAGTGGCCTATTCACCAGCTTAATGTGAAGAATGTTTTCCTTCACGACACTTTGCAGGAGACCGTTTATTGTGTATAGCCGTCTAGATTCAAGGATTCCGCCCACCTAGAGTTTGTTTATCATCTCAACAAGTCTCTCTATGGGTTGAAGCAAGCTCCCCGTGCTTGGTATAGTCGGTTCTCTACACACTTGCTCTCTCTCGGATTTGTTGAAGCCAAGTCAGATATGTCTCTTTGTCTATCAGCACGGCTCAGACACAGCTTATCTGCTTCTGTATGTTGATGATATTGTGCTCACAGCCTCATCACCTAGTTTTCTTCGGCGGATTATTTCAGCCCTTCAGCAGGAATTCTCCATGAAGGATCTCGGGGAACTGCACCATTTTCTAGGTATGCGAGTTCAGCGGTGTGGCCAGGGCCTTCTTCTTTCCCAGCGGCAGTTCATGCTGGATATTCTGGAGCGTGCCAAGATGACTAAGTGCAAGTCGTGTTCTACTCCAGTCGACATGAATCCGAAGGTTGCAACTGATGGAGGTGCGCCAGTGGCTGATGCATCAGATTATCGGAGTCTTGCTGGTGCCTTGCAGTACCTGACATTCACCAAGACAGATATTGCTTATGCTGTCCAGCAGGTCTGTCTGCACATGCATGATCCTCGGGAACCTCACTTGGTGGATCTAAAGCGCATCCTGCGCTATCTCCAAGGCACTCTTGATTTGGGACTCTTGTTGCGACCTTCCACCTCTTCGGATCTTGTTGTCTATACTGATGCTGATTGGGCCGGTTGTATTGATACGCGCAAGTCCATCTCGGACTATGTTGTGTTTCTGGGTGACAACCTCATCTCCTGGTCCTCTAAGCGTCAGTCGACTATCTCAAGGTCCAGTGCGGAGGCTGAGTATCGCGCTGTGGCCAATAGAGTTGCTGAGGCTACTTGGCTGCGCCAGCTCCTCCAGGAGCTCCGTGCCCCTCTTCGCCGCGCAATACTGGCCTATTGTGACAATATCAGTTCTATCTACATGACTTCCAACCCTATTCAGCATCAGCACACAAAACACATTGAGATTGATCTTCACTTCGTTCGGGAGCAGGTTGCAGTTGGTGATCTCCGGGTTCTACATGTACCGACCTCATCGCAGTATGCGGACATCTTCACCAAAGGCCTGCCTTCTTCTTTGTTCACGGAGTTCATGTCCAGTCTGAACGTGTGTAGTGGCTGACGATCAGACTGCGGGGGCGTGTTAGACAATATTTGCAGCAGGCCTAGTTGGGCTAGGCGCATAGGCTTAGCAGCCCAGCTGCCGGTAGGTTTTATGGTAGATGATACTTATATTAGGCAAGGATCTCCTTGATTGGGTGCTGATTCTATAAACCCTAGGATCTCCTTGCCTATATATTGTACACCCTTGTACCTTTGTTAATCAATCTACTATTCTACCGAGCCATATCTTCTCTCAGACACAACCGAACAAGTTTAAGGACCGGTGATGAACTTTACTCTTAAAAAATACTGCAAACGACAAAACAACAACTAACAATAAAGACTTGCATACAAAACAGTAAGCTCATGTAAGGATTGGGGAACTGGGACGATGAGAGTGGGCAAACCAGCAAGGGAAAATGTATAAAAGCGAATTGGAAACATTGCAAGACATACCTCTCCGGCTTCAATTCGTTTACCCGTGCTAGAAACAGAGTCCTTTGCCGAGATGTCGCAAAATGCTGCAACCGTTCATGAATCAAACGCACAGGCACAAAAAAGGATTTCTCCATACTCGGAACAAGGTTCATGCCAATAAAGCGCCCAGTAAAACCAAATAGTGGGCCTCCTTCCCAAACCTGGCACAAAACATGAAAGGAATATGGGTCAAGGGTTAACGAGAACAAAATAAAATTTTGTGGGACTTGTCATGATAATTGTCTCGTGAAAATTTTAAACATAAATATGTCATGATGATTGTCTTGTGAAAATTTTAAACATAAATATCTGATTAATAATTTGTAAATCTACTTAGAAATTTATAATCTCAATAAATTGAGTTCAACTACAGATCTAATGATATGAAATCTGATGATATTTTAAACATAATTTGTAAGTATACTTAATAGAATGTCCAAACGGGAATCTAACAATTTAAAAGTTATTAGCAGTCAAACTTTGTACAGTGCATTCAATTGCAACAAATAGAAGCTTGAATAAGACAGTCAACATCTGATAGTCAAACTTTGTACAATGCAGTCAATTGCAACAAATATATACCTCGGATAGTTTACAAGAAGAGAACATAAGACATTCAACATTTGATCTGCCTGAATAAGGAGTCAGTTTCCCAGTTGTGGTCAATAATTTCCCAGAGGTGTCACGCCCTAGAGATACTACATCATGATAGATCAAGAAGTGACACGAATGATAGAGAAACGCGACATGAACATCAAGGGATGATGCGATTTTGACAATGGCAATTTCATGATCTAAATCATATTCCTCCAGCGATCCAATGAAAACATTTCCTTCATGACGTACTTCAATCTACAAAGATAACGAAAGAAAACAGCACAGAATGATCAAGAACATATTATATTATATAAACAAGCAAGATTAGTAAATGATTATTAGCAGCACCAACCTTCAGGTTATCATGTTCTTTTAAAGCTCTAACCAAACTTGCTGTAGTCAGAAACCTATAACCAGGCTCCAGGGGTTCTATAGCTATGCCAGAGAATGAAAATAGCACTGTGTGGCCTGCACAACATCATAACTATATATTATTCATAACTAAAGATGTTTCTATATTTTTCTGACAACTAAAAGAGTACAAGAGCATAATCACCATCAGATAAAGCAAACGAGACAACACATTTTGAGAACTTTAAAGCAACTTTTTCACACAAGGCGGCTTTTTTATTAGCATACCACTGCGAGTCACCTTGCAAAAGAAACATAATAGAGCAGAACTATGAGTGCTCAAATATAGCTGTAAAAACATGCAAGAAAAGGAAGAACCAGCAGGCAGACCTGAATGCAATGACCTGGTTCTTTTAACCTCATTTGAGCTTCCTGCAAGATCATGACCATCCCTTTTACTTCTCAGCATCTTTCCAACACTAAAGCAGAATTAAGAAGACTGAATGTGGGCTGTCAAATATGCAATATTGCAAAACCATCATAGAACCTACGAGAGATTAAAGCGGGGCTGGCCTAGATTTGGCGGCGGTGGCGTTAGCTGGATTGACGAAGAACTAATGCACGTTATAGAATCCAACTGTGTAAATGCAAATTGGCAACGAAGGGCCAAATAAGCCAAACAGGTCGAGAAAAAAAACATTCAAACTTTTCGCTGGCCACACGGAAAAGCCTGATCTGCAATAGATTCGAACAGCCTGAGAAGCAATCCGTTCGACGTGACAATGCAATGATGCAACTAAAAGAGGAGCCAAATTAATAGTCATCGGAAAAAGTAGCAGGTTAATGGGGGGAGCTTACGTGATTTGGCGGCGGCGGCGGCGGCGGCGACTGGATAGCGAGATGGGAAAAGCAAAACCAGAGAAACCTAACTAGGGTTATCTATATCTTCTCGATCTGATGCTGCGAGGCGATGGAACTCAATGGCTAGGGCAGCGAGGATGGGCTCAGAGCTAACGACGTCTACATATGCATGATCCCGTTCGTTCATTGGAGTACACGTGAGAGAGTTCAGTAGACTCCTGATCAACAAGCACCTGGTGCAACATTCACCCGGTACTAGAGAGAGCCTTAGGTACCGATTGTTTTACCCGGTGCCAAAGACCGAGACTTTTGGTCTCGGTTTCGTAGTACCGGTTCAAGAACCGGTATCTAAGGCCCTTACTAACCGGTGCCAATAGTCTCTTTCTAGTAGTGGTACGTACACCCAATGCTTTTACAATTTATGATACCTTGACATATTTACCGGTATATGCTGTAATCTCCTATCTTATAAGACCTCCTCCAATGGTTAGAATCAACCACTAGCTCATAGCAACAAAGAAATAACATATGAGACAACTTTTTTTTAATGATCTAACTACTCTTAGCTCATAGTACGTCGATACGCCACCCCTATTTATGTAGTGCTCCCTCCGTTTCAAATTATAAGTCATTCCAAGAATTTTGGAGAGTCAAAGTTTTTAAAGTTTGATCAAATTTATATGACAATATAATAACATTTATGATATCAATTAAGTATCATTAGATTCTTTGTTAGCTATATTTTCATAGTGCACCTATTTGATGTCATAAATCTTTATATTTCTCTCTATAATTTTGATCAAACTTGAGATAGTTTGACTCTCCAAAAATTTTGGAATGACTTATAATTTGGAATGGAGGGAGTATGTAATAGGGAAGATCTCTTTTACTAATCTACCTATAAGAAACCTCTCATCTTCTAGTCTAAATAAAGTTACCAGAGCTCAATATTTATATTAGATAACTAAAGAGACGAATTTGCTAAGAAGTCTCCACTCACGAATGTTCTTGTTCGGTTCGGAGGACAGGGTTAAATTCTCATTCTCAACAAGTTAAAATTACCTTCAATCCCTTCCAATTTTTTTATTAAACATACCTGTATTAAGTTAAGGACACAGTAAAAAAACCAGTATAAGTACAGATACGTTCAGGTAGGATACAGACACAAGTGCTTTGACGCCGCCGGTCAGTTTCCGTGTTTGCCCCGGCGATCCGCCACGTGCGCGACTACTCCCGCAGATCCTACGGCCCAGGGCCACTCCACGGACGCCACGCCACGCACCCCCACAAAAACCCCGTGGAAAGCAACGGCAACGCGGCGGTGGGAGTCTGTTACCCCCTCCATCCCAAAATAACTCCCTCCCGTCCCAAAATAAGTGCACATTTCGCACTTCAAGAAGTCAAACACTTTAAATTTTGACCAAATATATATTAAAAAATATTAATGATTATGATACTAAACAAATATCATTAGATTAATCACATTATACATTTTCATGACAAATTTGTTTAGAGACACAAATGCTAATATTATTTTTTATATATACAGTCAAATTTAAAATTTGTTAATTTCTCGAAATGCGAGATGAGCAATTGTTTTGGGACTGAGCGAGTACGACTTACGATACGGCCCCTTGCTTCCGTTACAATTAAAAATAAGCCACAGAGAAGCCGCGGACGGGCCCTCCTGACGACTCCTCTACGCCGGGAGATAAACCGACCTGCACGGCTGCACCCGGCCGCGACTCGCAGCTCCGCTCCTGCTGCTCTCGCCCGCCGCGCCGCGCCGCGCCCCTCCGGTTCTTCGCGAGCAGGTGATTAATCCTCTGCCGCTTTGTTCTTCTTCCTCTTCCCCGCTCGTCTTAATCTGCGCGGTTCACGAATTTCACCGGTGCACAGGGTGCGTCCCTCCATGTTTTCTTTGAAAGATTGATCTGGCGAGGACTGCGCCGTTTTTTTTTTTGGGGGGGGGGGGGGGGGGTTGCGCTTGGGTTCCTGCGGGTTTTGCCACCAGCCATACGATTCGACGGCGAGATAGATCGATTTTCGATGGGTATGCTGAGTGTTCTTTTCTTTGCTGTCAAGTCAGCTCCTCCTCGTCAATTCCGCACGCAATCGGGGGCGCTGCTCGGGTCCGGCGGCGCTGCGGTAGATTGCGGTTTTCAGCAGTATGTAGTCGTCTTGGGTTTTGACTCTGTAAGTAGATTCGTCTACGAACCTGATTGTTTGGGATTTAACTAGGCCACGGTGCTGTATTGATGAGAAGCGGGACTTGCAGTTCTAGCGTGTGATTGATGCTTTGCGGTCTTTAGGTATTGTGATGGATTAAAGTTTTTTTTAGCTGAGTTGCAGACGTCTGACAAGATAGGGAGGAAACAAGGTGACCCTAACCTAGGAGTTCTGGATGTATTCTATCTCGTAACCCTTGCACTTGCGGCATTGCACTACCGATTTGAAATTTTTGGTAACCTTGGTGGTTCACAGTTAATACTCTTTTTGGTAGGTCTAATCTGGTTTCTGATTTGTTCAATAAAGTGGTAGTTGCCCCTACCTGAGCTTTTATCTATATTTGTAGCTCCAATGAAGTTGCTTTTAGGGTAGCTTGCTCAAGCCTCCTGGTAGGCCTTATCCCCCATTGCATATAGTATTCTGTCGAGACTATATGATCAAAATATATAGGTTTGAGTTGTAGATCTCTTTTTCTTGCACTTGTAAGTTGTAACTAATAATGAGTCACCTATTTGATCTTCCATTCATGGTTTTTCTTTCTCAAGTCACATTAGATAACATAACAAACAGAAATAGAAAGATTAACCTAGGGGACTTTTAGCTAAATGTTTTGTTTCTTGTCATAGTGTCATATCATAATTATTTTATAACAATTCAATTCTTCCATTAAGAAAAACAGTTCAACGTTATCCTATGTTAAAACGATGAATTTGGCCATTGGCTAATCATTTAGAAAGTTTGACTGCAAAGCATTGATGCATCTTAAACTGTGTTGACTATAATTAATTCCTACAATTGATGGGAGTGGTCTTTTTCTTTCATTAGTTTAATTGCTAATTTTTTTACATAATTTGAATGTAGTCACTTATTGAAGATAATTGGTGCCTTAGTGATGCCCTGATGTCTTGATTTCCTGAACAGTTCTTGTCAGACATTGCCATCACCTCTTGCAATGGATGGAAGCCAGTATGATGATGACTGGGTATTGCCTAGTGCCGATATCACTCTTGTTCTTGTTGGGAAACTTGGCTATGGCAAGAGTGCAACTGGAAATAGCATCCTTGGACAGAAAGCATTTGTATCAGAGTACTCCCATGCTAGTGTTACTAATACTTGTCAGATGGGAAGCACTACCCTGAAGGATGGTCGCACAATCAATGTTATCGATACACCAGGTAAAGGCAGCTTTTCAATGTTACCTTTATCTGTTCAATCTATTGGGGCATTAGCCTTTTAGGCGATATGAATTTGTGATGCTTATATATTTTCTTGTACCACAATTTGTTCGTACATCTCTCTGTCTCTCTCTGTTCTATTGTTACAACTGTCCATTATATTAAGGGTCCTTATATTAAAGTATCATTATTTTTATGATGTTTGGTATATGACCCATGGCTTCCATATTTTGGATACCATTTAAACTTAGTGGAAAAGCAATCTGCTACCATCACCTGTGTTTACTTGAAGTAGTTTTATTCATGAAGATAACATTTATATTGATAACTATAGAGCTATCTGATATGACGAAGTGCCACTGCTCAGCATGTCTGTTTACATGAAGGGATTTTCATTCTTTGGATGTCCTTTTTCATCTTCAGAAGAAGTTTACTATATGATATGTAAAGTCCTATACTTAAAATACTTCATGAACCAGAAGGATTCGCAGGTGCTTCCCCATTGCATGATGGAACATATTAATTATTGTTTTCATGATCTGTCAGTTCACACTGCATTTCTTTCTTGTTCAAAGGCAAAAGCAACTTTGTGCATTATACAGTGTTTGTCATTACATATGGAAATTGTCCGCACAGAATACTTAGAAAATATTACTGCTTCCTTAAGAATTGTTGATAATGTTTGTTATTTTGGGCTAACCTTAAATTTCCTATAGGGTTGTTTGATATGACCATTTCATCCGATGATGCTGGTAAAGAGATTGTTAAGTGTATGAACATGGCTAAAGATGGGATACACGCAGTTCTGATGGTTTTTTCTGCCACATCTCGGTTTTCTCGAGAAGATGCAAGTACAGTTGAGACCATTAAGGTCTTCTTTGGGGAAAAGATTGTCGACCACATGATCTTAGTTTTTACTTATGGAGATCTAGTTGGTGAATCAAAATTGAGGAACATGCTAAATAATGCACCGGAATATTTGCAGGTTATTTTCTCCCTTTTTCTAATCAGATTTCGTAATAAAATTATTTCTTGCCTTTTCTATATCACTTAGTCATATGGCCTTCTTGCAAAAATTGATTCTTAATAGATTGGTTGGTGTTTTGTTTACAGAACATTGTTGAGCTATGCCAAAACAGAGTTGTGGTTTTCGATAATGTGACCGAGGACCGCATGCGCCAGGCACAGCAGCTTGACAAATTGCTTGATGTAGTGGACTCTGTTTGTGCAAACAACGGAGGAAAACCATTTTCAGATCAAATGTTCACTCGCATCAAGGTAATTGATAAAATTTGAATTCGGGATTAGAGTTTTAGCCCTTATTTTTTTTCTTGTCTTGTGTAGGAGGTGCATGATAGAGAAACAGAGGTGCATACCATGGGATATTCGGGATATTCAGACGAGCAGATATCTGAGTTGAAGAAGGAGATTCATAGAACCCGCGATGAACAGCTTGCCCATATAACCAGCATGGTAAGAGCTATCATATTAAAAGACACATTCCAAATTCTAGGACTTATATTGTCTAGGATAGCATACAGCTTTGCAGCACCTCTTAAGTTCCATCATCTGCTCTGTGGATGCTGTTTCATCTAATAGTAACCAGAATTGTTAAAACACTCAAATGCATATGCAACATCCAAGTAAGTCAAATGTGATTCCAAGTTTCCAACATGTGTGTAAATTTCTAGAACTGCAAGATATTTTTGAACGAGTATTGGCTATTGGATATTCTTCATCACAACTTTATTTTATTGAACTGTCATGAAACTTGTGTTTTGCTGAAAGACTGGAAACTATTACTTAACCCATAGAACATTGTTTCAATAAGAATTTATAGGACTGTTTTATCTTCAGCTTTTTCTTTGGGTTCGCTGGTCTAGCCTCCAGCCATCTAGTGACTATAAAACATGATATGTGAAAATTACAATCAGTACTATTACAAGTTCAGTTATCTAATAGTCGCATGGCACATATTCATAGGTTGAGGAAAAGCTAAACTGTACAGTCGAGAAGCTGCAAGAGCAACTCATGGAGGAACAAAACGCAAGGCTCCAAGCAGAGAAAGTGGCATATGAAGCTAGGATGAAATCAGAAGAGGAGATCAACAAGCTGAAGGAGAGCCTCAGGAAGGCCCAGTTGGAGAACGAGGAGTTCCGGAGGTTGGCGGCAGAGCGCAGGTGTGCTATCCTCTAAGGGGTAGCCGCATCATCCAGGATTTCCCTCTTCAATCTTCAATGGGTGGAGAGCAGATAAAAACTTTTGCTGCCGTGCCAACGTCTCATATCTGTACATTACTAGTAGTGAGTATCATCACAAACATGCAATGCGACTAATCAGGATGGTGTTCTTGTGAATGGATGGATAATCTAGTCTATATGCTTCTTTGCTGTGTTCTGGGAGGCTGGCATGGTGATTGTCTGATTGATTGCCTTTGATTTGTGCTTGCATTGCAGCTGTATGTTTTGAAAGCCTACAGCTTTGCATCACGGTGGAAAGCTGCTGTATAGAACATACTATCTCACTCCGCACCTCTACGGTGGCACGTCGTAGTTCAAATTGTCTTTCATTTCAGAGGCAACAAATGTCTTTATATTCGCTAATACATTGCAATACTTTATACAATTATATATTTGAGGTAAGCTAGTGTTAAATTATGTACATGAAACACAAACATATTGCGTTGTTGAAGATTTGAGGGGAAAAAATAGAGATCAAAATGCAACGCTGAGGATTAAACTGGTTCAAACTGATGCTAGGATACGAGTTGAAACCGAAGCAGGCACATGGTGACATGGACCAAGGCTGCTAGAACTGGGCTGGCTTACTTTGTGGGTTGTGAATAGGCCCATCTTCGCCGTCGGCACTGACACTCTAATCTATATATCCTATATAGCATCCACTAACTATTTCTCTCTTCATGCAAAGTGTCCACCTCATTTTCCACTAAGTGTCCCACTAACTTTCAACTACCTTATTAATTACAAAAATGTTCATGTCATCTCTACAATATGCAATACTTTTAATCTTTAATTAACTAAAGTAAAATCATACACATACACTATTTTTTCATCACCTATTCTTCTATAATGTGATCAAATATTCTATTGGTGTTTCTTCTTTTAGCTTATCGATTTTTACGAGATTCAATAAACAAGAAAATATCCATATGACCTCTACTATGTGCAATACTTTTAATCTTTAATCTATTAATGTAAAGTCATATACATACTCTATTTTTGCAATACTTTTAATCTTTAATCTATTAACGTAAAGACTCATATACATATTCTATTTCTTTGAGCACCTATTCTTTTATAATGTGATCAAATATTCTATTGATGTTACTTCTATTAGTTTATCGATTTCTACCCAATACTGAAAAAAAACATGCAAGTAAAATTCATATAATCTATATAGCCTATATAGATGACACCCACTAAAGTCATTAACTCTATTTCTCTTAGCATACAAGTTATCCGCATCATATAGGAACTCATTATATCAAATGCCACATCAACATCCACTAGGGCCATCTTTTTATGTTTTTCATCGATTTTTTTGTGAATGTTGCTATGCAATCATCTTAACTTTTCTACTTTCAAATTTCATGTTAAAATTTTATTTAAGAAATCCCGTAGCAACGCGCGGGGAATCACTAGTTAATCCTTGACGCGGTGGTAGGCCAATGCAACTATCGAGGAGCTGGCCTTTCCTCTTGGCCTCTTGGGGTCTATGTGATTGTGTAAAATCAATGAGTTTCACTGTTCTGTGCTGTTGTTTAAATGTAAGGACTTCCGTTCCCAGATTTTATGCGTGCAGGTGCAGCGGAATATAACCCTACGGCCCACGGCTGGCTATC
The DNA here is from genome assembly GCF_016808335.1 of Panicum virgatum. NCBI lineage: Eukaryota > Viridiplantae > Streptophyta > Magnoliopsida > Poales > Poaceae > Panicum > Panicum virgatum. Next base: position 35,968,254 of record NC_053136.1, read on the forward strand.
TGCACTGGGCACTGACCCAGGGGAAAGCTCTCTGGAGGAGGCACTTGGCCTTGTTTAGTTCGCGATTTTTTTTTGAATTTTGACACTGTATCACTTTCGCTGTTATTTGATAATTAATGTCTAATTATAGATTAATTAGATTTAAAAGATTTGTCGCGTGCTAATCAGTTAGACTATGTAATTAGTTATTTTTTCAACTACATATATTTTATGCTCCATGCATGGGTACAAAGATTCGATGTGACGGGTACTGTAGAAATTTTTTTGAAACAAAACGGGTACTGTAGAAAATTGCCTACAGCGGCATACTGGAAGCCCTACGCTATCGAAGTGGAAGCTCGCGAGTACGCTGAATCAAGGGGAGGTAGAGGAAAAACGGTACCGCCGACGTGGCGCGGGATCCGCACGTTCGTGAGCCGTCCCAACCACTAGCGCGCAGGCGAAGGAGGCTGGCAAGGGAGGAAGCAGGGGAGGGGGTGGCGCGGCCGCCGGGATTCAACCCGCCGGCGGCCTCTGCTCGCCTCGCCACCTAATGCCGCCGTGCCGAGGGAGCCTGGAGGCCGCCGCCGGGCCAGGGCCACTGCCGTCGCTGGAGGCCCACATGCGCCCAGGCAGCCCGCCCACGCCAGCGCCGAGCTCTGCTGCCTCCCCGTTGCCGCGCTGAGCTATGCTGCCGGCCCTCCGCGTCCGCCACAGCACCCCACATCGGCCACAGCCCGCCGCCGCCGGCCTGCGCGGCCCTCCGCGTCTGCCCCACGGCCAGCGCAGGGGAGGAAGATAGGGCGGCCAGGGAGTGGGGAGGCCTTGGCCCGCGCGCCCACCACCGTGCCGCGAGCTCGCCGACCCTGCCACCGCCCGCAGGCTACTCTAGCACAAGGATGGGCACCTGAACACATTCAAATCTTCAATACAAATTCTCTCCTAGATAGTTTATCTATTTTTAAAACTGTTTGCACCATGTTATACGTAAATAATACAACAAAATAAGTTGTACATGAATATATTTTGAATTTTTCTATGTTCATCATTTTTTAAATTTTGAATAGAGCATCAAAACATTTTATTTTGTTCTTGGAACAATTTCTCTTTTGTTAGATATTCTTATTTCTTACTTGGAACTAAGTTTTAAATTTTGTTTCTTTTGTTTTTTTTCCATTGGCTGGTTTCTTTCTTTTTTCTTTTGTTCCATTGGCTAGCAGCTAATGAAAGTGTTGTCCAAATCAAATTTTGATTACAACGTAGTATTTCTTATGATGAGATTTTTAAAACAAGACTACACTTAATTATACTTTGATGATATTTTCTACATCTTGTTTGTTACAAAACAATTTATTTTTCTAAGAACATTTTATCTTTTTTGGGAACATTTTATTTTAATCTAAGAACAATTTCTATTTTTGATGGAATATATTCTGATCAATTTTGATGTGGAACATTTTTATTTGTTCAAGAATAATTTATATTTTTTAGGGTTGAGCAATCATTGTGATGAACATGTTCTAGCTTCACCATCAAATTATTCAAACTAAAAAAGTATCCAAACATATTCAAGTATAGTCTTATTTTGAAAATCTCACCATGCATGAGAAACACAATGATCTAGTTGAAATTTATTTTGGACACATAATTTATGAGATACAGTTTTTTAATTGAAGGGCCATGCTAATCTGGCTTTCTTTTTCATTTTCAGTTTCATATGAATGATTAGCGTTGGGTTGTTGTTCGGTATAGTAATTTGTGTGGTCCAATTGTTGGTCGGTACAAATGTGCAACAAACAGTCCGTCATTTTTTCTATGTCCGTCGGTATATCTCCAGTGGGCGTCTAACGGTCGGTCGGTATAACTCTATACCAACTCCACTTACTGCGACCGATGGGTCGGTATAACGATATACCGACCAACGGTGCGTCGGTATAGAGGAAAATACCGACTCCAATGTAATCAGTATAGAGGGGCTGTGGTATAGTGAGTTGAGGTTGTTTTTTTGGGCCAAGCTCGGTCGGAACTCGGAAGCCAGCCGCCTTCTATGACACAACAGCATATGATCGCATGTCCTATGAATAGATGGATCCAACAAAAAACAACAACCTGTTAACATCGTCCATTATCTTATCATGTTTTTTTTTGTCACAGGCGATCAGATCCCCACCGGCCACCAACACAGCAGTCTTATTAGTTCTTCCTCGGATGTGTGTATTCCTTGCCCGAATGTTCTTCCACGCGTGCGAGAAAATTAAATTTTATAGTTATAATAATGTGTGCTGGCATAGATAGTTATTTCCTGAGTGACAATTTGACCTATTGGTACTTTACTGTTCCTAAATGCCATGTCAAAACACTAGAGAAATCTCATATCTTCACGACTAGATGCCTTCAATAAAGGATCTCCTAGTTCTAGACTCAACAAAGTTTGTTCTCTATGCTTTTAGCATTTCTCCAAGTGGCCAAGTTACTAGGAGAAGTCCACCTTGCTTATAGTGGATGCCAGCTCATCTATTAAATATCTATTTTCAAGTTGGTTGTGTGCCTAAATGAAGGGTGAATGATTATGTATTTCTTAGGACTAAGCTTCCAACCAATTATCTCATCTATAAATTTGTTTGATTGGCAGAAACCAACAAGTTTCAAGGCACAATATTATTAGAGATGTCATTCAAATTGTCCAACCGAGCAATCTCCTAGTACTGCAATTGTATTAATTCACTACATAAAATCATTTAATCTATGATGAAATAAATTTGTCACATATTGCTGAAAAAATATCATAAAATAGTGTCTATGACGGTTTCTATGATTTCGGATAACGTCATAGAATGAGCATCACAGATTAAATCGATCTACGTTTTATTGCGTAAATGTAACAGATTTGCACGACCTATGACATTTCTAAACTGTCACAGAACGACCCGAAGCCCACTTAGTCCAACCCAAGCCCAGTATTTATGATAAAAATAAATGTCACAGATATTGTCACAGATGGTGCCACGTAATACCCATTAGTGACATGGACATTGACGTGGCATTTTTTTTGGAGAGCACATGGCCTACTTGTTATTGGATTCATTTTGGAACTGGACTGCTACGATGGGCCATTTTTTCCAGCCCACTATATTTTCTAGCCCACTAATCCAATGAACCCAACCATTTTTATGGATCCCAAAAAATCTAGCCCATCAAAATTCATCAATTCCAGCCCACTTTCTAAAATTACCATTACAACCCAAAACCAGCCATAAAGCCCATACAAAAAATACATTATAATTTTGTTGACACAGTAAATTGAACAAGAACTTATAATGAGATAAGAGAATGCGAGAGACAATCGATCTGCATGTTGGCTTGCCATCGATGTTGAATGAGAACAATAGGAGGATATGTGCTAATCAATTTAATAATAGGTGCAGCTCATATGCTGCCTACTACCTTGGTTATTTTGTTATCTGTCCTTGCAATCAAATGCCAAAACAATATTACTTCTTTTTGTGGTCTTTTGTAAAGACATTTTTATTATAAAGTTCTCGTGTTCTCACTAAGACCATACCAAGACATTACCTCTAGTAATTTAATCATATTTTAAAAAATATCTAGATATTTATAGCAGGAGATAATTGAGTTTCATATTTTAATATTACTAAAATTTATACACATAATGTTTATAAATAGTAGCCACTTGGAGCAAAGTCAAAATAAAACAAGGCAATCCCAAAAATCGAAAGACACACTAACAACTAGAGCTCACAACACACTCACGACACAAATAAAAGAAGTTAAAAATATCAGATCGGAAAATATCAAGAACTGGTCATCTATATAATACTAAAGCAAGGAACATGGACATCTTGTATATGCAACGTCTTATGTAGCCAGATTAAACTAATAAATTAGAATCAGCATCTTAACCAATAAGTCCAAACAGATAAAAATGGATCTTGGCATCTTGTAATGGCAAACGGATAAAAGAAGATAAGATACGTTGGATGCACATAAGCCTTGGTTTTCTCAAATTTCATCATTGGAATATGATGTGTTCGACGGGAAGGGGCTACCAGATATTTGCTATCGCAACTGCATGATATAGGGTTCAAAGAAACACAAAAGACTTTTTTCCCTAAATAGTACAAAGAATAAAAACCAAAGGAAAAAAATAGTATAATAGAAGAATAAATGCAGTAATGTCTTAACCTCATAAATTTTCTACTCGTGATGATGGTATTCATGTGATCATAATGGAAATATATGAATTTCCTGTAAATTAGTCTTTCCAATAGAACCAATAGCTAACCGTTCGGACTCCACTTGCAGAATTTGCCAGGAGTATCTTGGATAACTACCTAAATGAACAATAATGTTATCGTAAATTCAAAATGAATCAACTAAAGCTTACTCAAACATAGTTTTAGTTAAAACCTTATCCCATCCAAATTCAGTGCTTCTATCATTCTTCAAGGTGATAGACTTTGGCTGAAGGTAAACATTATGTTCTGAAGGTTCTTGTGCATGCCAACGCATCAGAGGCATTCCGGTGCCTAGGAGCGGCACTCCAAGAAACATCTGATATATGTGATTTGACACCACATGACTCTTCTCCAACTAGCAACCGGCCACAATAAAACAATTTTATTTGATCTTGTCTCTTGACTACATGTATAAAAAAAATTAATCTTGAATAATATCTTACAACACTAACAACATTGACATATAGAAAGTTCAAAGTTGGTGATTGGAGAAACTTGTCTTTTTCTAACACATTTTTGTCTACAATCTATCTATTCCAGCAATAATTTCAACTGGCACCATGGGACAGAGCACCTGCTTGGTGGTTCTGTGATCCTAGATGAGTTTATGGGCCTCACCATAAATGTGAATCTTACATGTGGAACAATACCTACATGAAAATAATTAGAAGACAATTTGTAGTAAAACATATATAGATCGCTAACATCTGAAACTTGTAAAATTTAGTAATAAACTCAAACGAAAATAACGCGGTTTGTGTCAAATACAAGATAAATATTAAAACTTCAAATGTTTCTAGTCTTTAAAAGTGGTTATATAGTAATAATTTAGACTATCAACAAACTTAGGGGGATGTGTAATGGTGTAACCAGACTGTTTTCAATCTCCTGATACAATGACACGCAATTCTCCTACGTGCTATAACAATTAAATTTTACGGAAATTGTTCCATCCTGATTCATATGTATGTGCATAACTTTCCATTGACCTTACACAAATATGAAACATATGTTAATGTTAAACAGTAATTTGCCAAACATCACAAGTCTAGTAACAAACAGAGGCAGACGTAGTAGAGGTGCATGAATTTTTGGGAAGAAAAATTCACTTATGATGCATATACATATAGGTATAATCATAACTAGGATAGACAACATATATTTGAACCGAAATAAGATGAAGAGCTTCTCTCAACTTAAAGAGGGCTACAGCCGGCCTACTATTCTGACCCAATTAGGGAGGAATGGCAGCACACCGAGCCTCTGAGCACGCACTTGCGGAAGCGCCCATTCGCTCGTTCGTCGCTCCTCACCTCTTTGGCTTATGCTGCTTAGAGCAACTCCAGCAATAACCTTTAAATCAAACACTCTAAATGTTAAATGGAGGATGTCTCTATTTTACAGGAGTTCCAAATTTGCTTCAGCTCCAGCAGTACCTGTCAATTCTAACTTATAACAGAGGGCTCCCTAGAGACCCCAAGGAATTGAGGGTGGAGGAGGGAATTTGGAGACCTCCCCAAAATAGAGGGCCTAGTATAAGGTATGCTGGAGTGCATCTTTTTATTTAGCCCTCTAAATTTAAGATAAAGTGTTATTTAGAGAGTCCGCTGGAGTTGCTCTTAGCGCTGCCACTGCCTAGTGTCTGGTGCATGGAGGACACGCGGAGAAGCCAAGAGGACTCCTAGTCATGTTGGTTCTCTACGATGACGACGACAATGGCGGGTGCGAAAGGGCTAGAAGCGAATCTAGCCACACCAACACCAGCCACGATGGCTAGAGATGTGGACAGCGGAGCCCGAGGACACCAATTGAGTATTTGAGTGATCTAATTCATGTTTGTTTCAAATCAACTATACCTAGTGTTTGCATACTCCTTTTGCACCATATATGTGATGATTGTTCGATTCATTAATATTTATGTACATGCAATCTTAAATTTTTACATCCGCCACTCATAACAAACCTCACACAAAAAGGCATTCTGGGGAACTTCTTGTTGATCTAGTTAAAAATAGATATTAATCCTTCATCAGCCAGTTTTGGTTCTTCACCTCCAACATACCTCCTTAGATTTTAGTGATAATTTGTTGACACTGCACCCAGTGGCGAAGCCAGCCCAGGAAATGACCTAGGGCGGAGTTCTACGAGAAAATTTTGGCTAACAACGACATCATGCATGTTTTGAGCAAAACTTATAAAACAACCAATAAGAAGTAAGATGTTACCTTTTAATAATGGAATTATTAATGATACATCTTGGAATGGAGAAATAAAGTACATAACCTGTCAATTTTAAAGCAAGTCAATTAGAAAATAACATTAATCAAAAAAGCCTTGAAGAATGTAAGGACATTGGACATCTAGACATACCTTTCCTAAATCCTAAGAACTTCGAGGCCGCTTTGGAGGTGGAAAACTCATCTTTCGATCTTTCATGGATTGGAAAGTCCTCTTAATTTTCTCATGATCAAGTCCTCTAAAAATCTCCTTCTCAATGTAGCACAAAGCCAAGTCATTAAACCACTCATCGCCCATTCTATTGCGCAAATCAGTTTTGATTATATTCATAGCTGAAAAGGCTCTTTCAATTGATGTGGTTGCCGCCGGAAGAAGCAATGCTAGCTCAATGATGCGATAGACCAATGGAAATGCATGATGCCTCCCAGTTTCGACCAACTTCATGGCCAAACTTGCAAAATCATTACAAGATCTAAAAGCATCAACTCTTCGCACATGTAAAATGAATGTCTCAAGTTGATCCCTTATATTTGAGCGATCAACAAGTGAAAAATCTTGATCATAGATCTCTGTTAGACGAGCAATCTTATCAATATCAAACATAGAGAATGAATCTCTTGGATCAAGACAAGAGAAGCAAACAAGTACCTCTGATGATGCCTCATTGAAGCGATGATCCATCTCTGTGAGAATAGCATCAAGTGCAGCCAAGAAAGTATCAACACGATAATGGTGTTCTTTAGTTATCAAGTCATCATCAAGCCTTGAACGACCCCATCTTGGTCTAAGCTCACTAAAATCTGGCAGCTTTATCTTTTTTGCAACACAGAAATCTTTGACTTCTTGAAATAATGCTGCCCAACCTTCATTTCTCAAATGTACCAAACATGTTTTGTCATCAACAAGCAATGACATGGCCTGAACAATATTCTTATCCTTTTTTTGTAGTAAGAGGGATAACTCATTAGTAATACGAAGCACTTTCAACATCAACTTCATATTCAAAACAAACGTAAAGCTCTCCATTTTCTTCAACAAACCGGCTGCTCTACCAGGATTGCGTTCGTCCCCATGAATCATAGACAATACCCTTATCACAGATTCCCACATGTTCTCAATACGGAGTAATGTGGTGAAATGAGAGCCCCATCTTGTATCACCGGGTCTAACCAAGCTTGTTCGTTGATGCTTCCCTTTCCCAGAAAAAATCTCTCCACTATCCAATTTATCTATAATGGTATTACGATTGTGGAGAAAATAGCCTCTCATGCCATATTTCAATATAATGTTTTGGCGATTGATGACACACACAACACTTGGACTAATGTGATTATTAAGATGACTATTCTCAGGCTTTTAGGTTCAAGTGATGACAAAGAGAAGAGAGGCATAGCAAGGCCCGAATGAACCGACGTAGGGCAAAATGAACTCACCGGTGCAATCATAGAGAAGGTCTGCGGGCTAGGGTTTTACACCGGATGAACCGACGCTACGAAAGTTGTATACGTCGGTGCATTGGCAGATGAAGACCGAGGAAAATACCTACACCGGTTGAACCGACGATGCATCGGTTCAGTTGTCCAGAGAGGTGGTTTTTGGAGGAACGTGAAGAAGTTACACTCACCGGTTAAACCGACGCTAATATTACATACACCGGTTGATTACATCGGTTAAACCGGCGATACACCGGTTGATTGCTAACGGCTAGTTTTTCAAATAGCAGTTTACATACACCGGTTGAACCGATGATAGCTTTTGGGGTACGTCGGATTAACCGGCGTTACGCAGTTTTCTGGCAGCTTTTCTCCAACGGCTATATTTGCTTATGCTGCCTATATATACCCCCAAGGCCGGGTCATTTGAGAGTGCTGGAGTTCAAGGAAGTATACAAGAGCTAAAGATCATCTCCAACCATCATAGAGCTTCATTGTACATCATATAGGCTTAAGCACACTTGTTAGAGTGCTTAGTGCTTGATTAGGGATTAGTTCTTGCGAGAGCTCCCTTGAGAGAAGTCTTGCTGCGGCAAGCAAACACTTGAACTCGTCGTGTGACCCTCCTACTTGGTGTGGAGAGGCAACGACACTTTGTGCGGGGAAGGAGACCCCTCTTGGTGAGAAGCTCCGATAGTGAAGACGGTGCCGTGGTGACGCTTCGAGATAGACGGTGGCGGTGACCTCGTCTTGGTGACTTGGTGGCACTTAGCCTTTGCTTGCCGGGTGCCTTGGTGGCCAACGCAAGACGGTGATCAAGCGAAGAGACTCGGCATCACACTTGTTCGTGTTGGACAAGTGGCCGTGGACGTAGGGAGGGACTTTGGTGTCCTAACTGAACCACGTTAAATCGTGTGTCTTGGTGTCTTCACGGGAGTTTGCATATCCTCTCCCTTACCGTTTTACTTACCGCATTACGTTTCCGCATTTACTCTTTCTTGCTTACCTTTACTTTCCTAGTTAGTTTGATTAGGATTGGCTATAGGTTGCAAGTCTTTTGGGGTAAGTAGAGGGTAGCATAGATAAACCTTAGTCATAACTAGCATGTGTAGGACATGTTAGGTTTATCTTATGCAATTAAATTGAGCCCTAGGTTAAAAAGCGATTAGCGACCCTATTCACCCCCTCCCCCTCTAGGGTCGGACACCCCGGTGATCCTTACAACGATGATCAACAATTAAGCTATCTTTCCTTCGACAAGATGAACTAGCACTAGTCACAATCAAACCCACATAGTTGAAGAAATCAGAGAATGAGGAACAACAAGTTGAAACAGCCACAACTACTAGTTGCAATTGATGAGCAAAGCAATGCACATAGAAAGCATGTGGGTTTTCATCATGAATTTGTTTTTTGCAAACCATTGAATTCACCTCTCATATTAGAAGCCCCATCATATCCTTGCCCTCGAAGTCTTGCAGTAGATAAACCATATTCAGCAAGAACATCGAGCGATGCCTTCTTTAGTGCACAAGATGTTGTGTCCGCCACATGTTTAAAACCCAAAAATCTTTCTACTACCATTCCTTTGTCATTGACGTACCTGCAAAACAATACATTTGAATATATGATTAAATGAGATCACCACCAGTTTGTATTACAATTTATAATTCAGTAATTAAATAGTAACTAACCTTACAATCACAGCCATTTGCTCCGCTATTGAGATATCACAAGATTCATCAATCAAAACTGAAAAAAAGTTTATTACCAATCTCTTTCTTTATCACTTTCTTAACCTCTCTTGCAAAAGCAGAACAAAGGTCCTTCTGAATGTCAGAAGAAAGCATTTTGGCATTTAACGGACATAACTCCTCAAATGCAACCCGTACCTCATCATTCCTTTTTTTGTGCCACTCAATCATCTCTAAAAAGTTTCCTCTATTTAAGGAAGAGGAAGATTCATCATGACCTCGAAATGCATGAGCTTGTGCAATAAGAAAACCTGCAACATCTAACGAAGCTGTCACATGTGTTTCATATTTACTTTCTGCATCAACACTATAGGCCTCAATCTTATGTTCGATGGTTGCCCTCCGATTCTGAAAATCTTCACAAGCTGTCCTAGCTTTATTGTGGCAGCTAACCGGGCCACCAACATGTTGAGGAAGTCCTTGATATGCATTTTTCCAATTTCTGTACCCATCTTTTGTGAATGCATCATGACCAAAGTGTTGTTCTAAGGGCTGCTGCTTAAAAAGAAAGCAATAGAAGCAATATGCTGCATCATTCTCAATACTATATTCCAACCAATCATGTAGAGTTAACCAATTCTCTACAAACATCCTTTTATTAGTTGGATTTTGGGGGAAATTGTGACCAAAAGGTTTGGTTGGACCCTTCACCAAATTAGCCCTCCTAATATCATCTCTAATGTCAGGATGGAATTGCTCAATTGCTACACGAAGGCCCGGATCAGAAACAACATGAACATCTAGATTAAAAACCCTAATACCTTCGACATCATGCTGATGTGATGGTTGGTCCTCATTTTCAGCATCTTGCACTGTTTCTTGTACAGTTTCTAATGAATGCTGCACCTCTTGTTCTTCAGATTGAGCAACATTACCACTTTCATGAGTGCTTGGGCCCGAGTTACTATCACTTGCTGAGTTTCTACTAGTAGTACCAAAGAACCTTTTCAAATCTATATAGTTAATGAATTGAATCAGTCAATTGACTATAAGTAATCAAATCAAATAATGAAGCATAGATTTGGCAATACCTAGTTTCTTATAGCACTTCTTTCTTACTGGAATTGAAGTTGTCTGCCTAGTTGTGGTGGCAGTGCCGCCGTTGTTTGAACCGATCTGATCTCCAGCTATATCTTCCCCACCCTCCAGCTATATCTTCCCCACCCACAACGGCTTCATCTGCTGCCCCATCCATCACCAAATGACCAAAAATCCCCAAAAATCCAAATGAACAAATCCCCAATACTCTGTGGGAGTGTGGGCAGTGTGGCTGGCGCCGGCGGCAGGCGGGTTGCTGCAGGCCTGCGGCTTACCGGCGTAAGATCCGCTGACCGCTGGTGCCTGGGCGCCTGGCGGCCGGAGCGAGGCGTCGAGGCGGGCTGCAGCCCTGCAGGCACGAGCGCACGGGAGCCTGCAGGCGAGGCGCCGAGGCGGGGCGGCGGGCTGCAGGCGCCCGCGGCGGCGCGCCGCGCGCAGGATCCGCCGGCGCGGCCGGTGGGTGCCGAGGCCGCCAGGCGGAGCCGCAGAGCTGCAGGATGCGGGGCTGCGGGCGGATGGGCAGATGGTGTCAGGCGAGGCGGCTGCTGGCGTCTGGACTCTAGAAGATTAGAAGAAGTCAAGAAGACTGGCGTTGGGCTGCAGGCCACAGCCCACTCGACCGGGCGGCCCACGAGGCCCATGAACTCCTCACGCTCTTCGCGTCCGAGCTCCGAGGGGCGCCGCCGTTCGCGCTTGCGGCCTACCTCACCGGAGTTGAGCTTGACTACTTGAGAACGGGGATTTGCTCCCTAGCTCGCCCAGAGGGACCTAGGGCGGCCGCCCTAGCTCGCCTTAGTGGTGGCTTCGCCCTCTGACTGCACCTTTTGTTTTCTAAAAGTTCAGATATTCAACATGCAAATTAACTGAAAACATATATATAGTGTCACAATGAAATGCTGCACAAAGGAAGCTGAGAATACTTGTTGTTCTCAACTCGCAAGCCTGCCGTATTGCCATTCTGAACCTCATTTAGTGTGCAGAAATCCTAAGATCAGTCAGGAATTAAGCTGAGGGAGGAGTACAGTTAGTTACATAAAAACAATGGTTTTTGTACTAAAAAAGTAAATTATTCTCAAGCTATTTAATAACATGGTTGGTTCCGTGTTTTTATTTGATTTTTTCCTTTATTGGGGGTATCCTTATCACTAAAATTATTGGTGTATTCTGAGGAAGAATCTTTCCTATGTTATCCTTTTCTGAGTTGGTTGGCCCTTTACCCCACCTCCAAATCCATTGAGACATTTCTTTTCTGTAATGCTACAAGATATGCAAGCAACAACATTTTATATGAACCAGAGAGAGAGAGAGAGAGAAGCAAGGAATATACAAAGTTTCTATGCACATTTTAATTATTTGTTTGTTCAAGATAATGTCTACCTGTGAAGTTATGATGGAGATGATAGAAAAAATATGGAGTTACCAATAATAATAAATGGAAGCATCGGTTAGATGAGTCTGTGTGTCAAGTGGAAGCCTGGAATTCACTGCAACCTATAAATGACACCAATAATATTATTACATAAAGAAGCGAATTTGTCGACATTGGTAAAATTTAGAAATTTCAACAAATGACAATAGATCGCTTGGAAGCAGAGGCAGCTTCCCCTTTATTAAAATTGTGACACATTGAGTTCGACATTTTCATTTTGTAAGGTTGTACAACAATTACACACACACACACACACACAACAATTACTCATAGAAATCTTTGTTTAGGTCAGTTGGTTAGATCTTAAAACAACTCTTCATGGTTCTTTTCGTTTCCTTTTGAACTGATGACATGTGTCTTTGTATCATTGTTCTCACTTGGTTCCTGCTTGATTATGTGAAAACATGCTCTTAAGCAGGAACAAAATGAAAAATGTTTAAATTGGTTTTCCCCAGTCATACTCGGTTCCTGACCAGAGAAAATAATATACAGCGAATTCCGAAAGTGTGAGAAGCAATCCAAGCATCAACTTCGCCCACTCTCATACTTCCCACAATCTAAGGACCAATTCTAAAGCCGAAGAAAGTGTCGGTGTCACTTAAGAAAGTGAAATTTCAGGCTGGATAAGTGAACCTAAAAAAAAACGCCACCCCTACCGTTGGGAGAGACGACAGCTGCAGCTATCACATATCGCGAGAGGAAATCCTGAAGATTGTCGTGACAGCGAGACCTACACATACATGTCGTTTTCTCGCCCGCTTTCAATCACAAATCTTCATGACACGCAGCTATAGCCTATAGCTAGCTAGCAGCCGGTGTCATGAGTCATGAGTGGGAGAGCGATGGAGATCCCCTCTCTGATCACCCTCTGTGCTGTGACCTGCCTCATGATACGCTACAGCGGGTAGTGTTCTTGGAGGGGGTAGCATCCCTACTGTTTCCGGGGACTGTTCGGTGGATGGACATCTCCTTGGGGGCCTGCCATCCTCGAATTATTCCCCGCCTTTGATTGCGAAGCTCCAGCTCGTTGCGTTGCGTACGTGTGGACCCTGTACGTGCCAGGCAACGCGCGTCGAACGCGAAGAGTTTGGCGGGATTAATCTGATTATTTGGCTCATAATCGACCGCGGAAACAAACAGGACCTGTGTATCCAGCGAAAAGCCGGCGTGGGGCCCAGCGGCGCTACTCACTTGTCAATTGCGATGGCCCGGTGGAGATGCAGTTGCCTGCCCACCGGCTGACATACATGCATATGTTCCGATCGACCTCCCTCCAAATTCCTCCCCTGCCTCAGCTGCCTAAGATCCTCACCGTGGTAATTAACACTGTCAACATGAGAGTGTGTTTGGAGTACAGTACTTATTATAAATCTCACTAATAACAGTGATCAGCTAGCTCCCTCCATCCCCTGAACTGATGAATATGAAGAGCACAACTGCATTTTTTTTCCAGACAGATTTAGACGTAGTGCATGCTGCCTTATTCCGGTAATTGTTGGGATTAATCATGTCATATGAGGTAATTAAGACAAGCAAGTGTTTTTAGCCACTTGATTAGGCGGGGTGGGTGGGAAAATTAATATCTAAAATAGCACCTTTTTGTGGTGTTTTTTTAATTAGAGATTTGTAATTTTCATGGGATGGATAGAGTATACGATATGGATTGGGTGCAATAATGCAAGAATATTTATCAGGACCGGCATCGGATGGAGTTTTTAATTTGTTACCAAAGGAGAAAGTAAGAGAATGGGGTTTGGATCAAATAAGTTTGAATAATTGAACTAATATGAATGTTATTTTTTGAAAATAATTGAAATATGAGTTTGGTATAGACTTGTCGAGTTCATCAAGCCATGGGTCTGACTGGACTGAAGAAAAAGCAAGGGGTGAAGGAACAAAAAGGCTTGGCTTGATGACTCAAGTCATGGGTCTGACTGGCGCCAACCACTTTCTTTCCCAAGAAGCGAAAAGGAGGAGGAGAAACTTCTCCGGACCCAAATAGTATTTTACAACTTTGCTTGTCCGAAGCAAAGCAAGCTGCAGATTTTTTAAGCGAACTGTTGGGATTTGGGGAGATTGCCATCCAATCATAACATTTCTTTATTCGGTTGACGATACCACGAGGATCTCCCTAAATAAAAAAAAATTGTGGAAAGATTTGGGGGATATATGCGACCCATATGAATCAACAGGGGCTGGATAAAAGTTGAAGGGAGCTCCACATGTGCTAAGCTAGCGACAAAATATCACGTCCGTGGACTAATCTTGTACGAAAAGAAAAAAAATTGAGCCTATGAGAGCGAGACTAATTTTGTTTTTTTAAGAACTCTAATTTAATTTGTTTTTGAGAAACATGAGGTGAAATTCATAGAGTTTTAGTTTATACACCATAGCTTTGCTCTAGCCATAGGTTTACACGCGCACTTCTCTGATTTAGTTAAATTTTAACAATCTCGTATGCCCTTTTCTTTAAACTTCATGCGCAGCAATATATCAAACATGGAATCATCGCTAGAAATATGACAGGTAGCAAATGTGGCGCCGATTCTTGTCTTAATGAAATACACGTTTAGACACGGTCGCTAAAAAAGAGCAAATGTGGTGCCGGTGAGACTACAGAATAATCAGTTGTGGTAATCTTGTCTGACGCCTCATGACTACCCATCAAGCAGCTTACCCGAGAATAATTGTATTTATGTAAATAAACACCCTTGCAACTCGATCAATATAATGTAGTTAGGGGAGCTACATATGCCATGAAATCAATGTATTTTCAGCCAAAATTTGAAAACTCTAAACTGAAACACCAACTTTACCGCCAAGCCATTTCTTGAGCTTGCGCTTCATCAAGAAGCTAGTGTCACAATCCACATTTCATTGTCACTAGAAGCCAAAAGATAAGGTGGCCACTACAGTGCACGGGGGCCGACACGTGGGACCCGAAGATATCGGACCCTTCAAATATAGAAGAATCTCGGGGGGGGGGGGGGGGGGGGGGGGGGCAGTCGAAGATCTCGATCGTTAGATGCCCTGATGGACTGTCGCAAGTTTGATTTGTTCGGGCACGAGTGTGCCTTTGAAACA
Organism: Panicum virgatum; assembly: GCF_016808335.1. Lineage (NCBI taxonomy): Eukaryota > Viridiplantae > Streptophyta > Magnoliopsida > Poales > Poaceae > Panicum > Panicum virgatum. The sequence continues at coordinate 35,983,465 of NC_053136.1, forward strand.
GGGAGTTCAAAACCCCTACATAGCGATAATAACAAACTCTTCCATCTATTTTTCAGAATTGGCCATATACGGATGCCCCTTAACAATATCAATATGGTATAGTTCCTTTATTTTCAGGAAAAGAAATTGCATGCATCTTCTTGGACGCTACTGCTGAAAGCTAGAGAGCAAGACTCTACAACTCTATCTAGCAAAACAAATCATGCATCCATCTCTAACAGCAGATATTTCAGTGATAAATAGCACACAAAAGAACAATATGAGCCCAACAGACACCTTAACAATTCTATTAAGAGCTCGTTTGGTATGGCTTCACCACCGGCTTCTTGTCAAGCCCTGCCAAAGAGCCATCTTCAAAACAGCTTCAACATCAAAGCCACAAAGAAGCAGTAAAACGGCTTTGGTTGCGTGATTGAAGCAAAAAAATTATGGCTTCTCACAGCTTCACCCTCATCTACTTCTTCAGTCCGTTCATGAAAAATAGAAGACGTCATTTTCTCAAACGTTTTTCAAAATGCACCTCCACCAAAGAAGCTGCGTCACTAGAGAAGCCGTCGCCGGAGCTGTTTTAAAAGGAGCCGCAACCATACCAAACGAGCTATAAATCATGTAGATGTTTGTAACTGAAACATGTCCCACCACTTAAAAGTCGTTTATATTGAATGCGAAATTGGTCTTATAGATTTATGCAACTGTATCTATCTAGCAAAATAATCCGTTGATACGGAAATTTCGATGACTAAATAAACACTGCATTTTCTCTGAACTCGAAAGAACGGTCTGCACGGCACGCACAGAACAAAGAATTGAAGTATATGCGTTGACTTATCTAACAATCCAGTGGCCGCCAGTGGCTGTGCGGAGCATGAACACAAGAAGGAGGAGAAAAAAAAAGAAAAGAAAAATTGAAACCCGGTTATCCACATACACCTTGTTTCCCTGTCACGGCGTGCCCTACCATCTTGTCTTGGACTTACGATAATGCGTCTGGTAGCGTATCTGCAATTAACAAAACGAGATCACTGTCAGCTCATACGGTCTCATAAACTCAACTTAATTATTATCTCCATTTGATTTTCGGGGGGGGAGGGGGGAAGGAGAGAGAGAGGGAGGGAGGAAGGAAGAAAAGCGAGCAAAGGGTGGGGAGAGAGATTCCCCCCCCCCCCCCCCCCCCCCCGACAAGCAAATCCGGAGGAAAGCATTTCCGCGGGCCCCACACCCTCCCTCTCCTCTTCGCTTGCTGACCCTCCTCGTCTTCCGGCCTTCCCTTCCTCTGCTCCACGGCTTCAGAGGAGCTCAGTGCTCTCTCTCTCTCTCTCTCTCTCTCTCTCTCTCTCCTGCACTGTGACTAGACTGTGACCCGGGTTACGGAGAGCTCCTCTCTCTCTCTCTCTCTCGTCGCCATCCGTCGCCTTATTTACCGGTTCAGGCCCCCGCGGTTTTTCCTGGAGTCCTGGTCTTGGTTAGTTCATCTTGCTCGCCACGATACTGCAAGCAGAGCAGAGGAAAGAAGCGCGCCGGCCCCATTACGTGCGCACCTGGAGCAAGGATGGGAGCGGGAGGAGAAGGGAACGCGGCGGCGGCGGCGATGAGGGTGCTGGTGGTGGACGACTCCCCCGTCGACCGGAAGGTCGTCGAGCTGCTGCTCCGGAACCACAAGGGCGGCGCCGCGCCATTCCACGGTCAGCTCCTACTCCTTGGCTAACGCCCATTTCATGGCTTTTCTTCTGTTCATGGCCAGCCCTTCCTCGGCGCGTGCGTGGCTATCTATCTTCGCAGAAAACAAGTGTTTCCTACTTTCCTTTGCGTCGCTTCGATCGTGTTGTTCATGGAATGGAACATGGTTGGAGATTAATCTAGCTGAGAAATATAGGCAGCAGCCCTGCTACTCTGAATCCCTGATCCTGCCAGGCCACCTCTGACCCTTGTGTTGTACTGCCATGTTCATGTTCCATCCATTCATCAGTCAGTTTCTTTAACCTGCCGACACAGTACCTGTCGCTGGTGCCGTTATGCTAGGAGAAAAGAAACGTATCGCTCAGGTGTTAGTTTTCATTCCTGTAAATTGCAGTCTGAATCAAGAGCTTGATTCCCTCCCAACTTCTTTTTCTTCAGTTACCGCAGTTGACAGCGGCAGGAAGGCGATGGAGCTTCTCGGGCCAAAGGGGCAAGGGAAGCTGGGTTCATCTGATACTGACGCTAATGTGAGTACTGAAATGCACGGCCCAAGTCCATGTGCTCGGCCAATCACGCATCACCGTTCATATCTGCAGATGCAAAGCTGTCTTAAGCTGCCTCCTTTTTTTTGTACATGGGAACTTCAATGAATAAATGAAGGCTAGGACTAGTGAAATAAAATTTTACCTGATTGGTAACATACCTATGGGGCTATGGAGAGGGGTAGATAGAACTTGTGCCACCGTACAGCAATGAGTAACCTGGTCCATCTTTTGTTCAAGAATGATTTAACTATATTTAACACTGTACTTGTTCATTAGAAGCGTGTTATTGTGCAATGACCCTGCTCAAGTACGTGCTCTGATAAATGGACTAGCATACAAACACATGAGCTCAAATCTTTGACTGCAAGTGCAGAGATGAATTGAACAAACTCTGAGATGGGCTTCCCCGAATTGTTTTGCAGGAGCCAACTGTTGACATCGTGCTCACTGACTACTGCATGCCGGAGATGACTGGTTATGACCTTCTCAGGGCCATCAAGGTACCGTAGAACCATCATCCTGTTCCATCATTCATTTGACTTATTTCAGTTGAATCGGATGCTAAACCTTTCAACTGTCAGGCGTTGAGCTCCCCGAACCCAATCCCGGTGGTCGTAATGTCGTCGGAGAATGAGCCCCAGCGGATCAGCAGGTGAAATTCTTCCCCTTTCCCCACCCTCATCATATTTTGCAAACTGCAAAGCAGATGCCGTTATATACGCCAACGGAAAGCCGCTTTTGCCCTCTGACTATGTTCTGTGCATGGTTTTAGGCCCCTTTCTGAAAGCTAGATTTGCCCGGCTTTTCAGAAGAAAAAGGCTTAGATTTGTATTGCACATCAACACTAACAGGCCCACCACCTCTTTGAATAAAGCAGATGCTTAACAGCCGGTGCTGAGGATTTCATCCTCAAGCCCCTCAAGTCCAAGGATGTGCAGCGCCTGCGCAACTGCTCAAACTCTGCCAAGCCAAAGGACGCAGTTGACGCTCAGTGCAAGAGCTTGAGCAGCAGGAGGAAGATGCCCTCCGATCAAATTGCCAAGAAGGCCACGTCGGAACAGAGATCACAAATTGCAAGACTAGCCATGGCAAGAAATTTTACCATTTCCTGCCATTTCTTTACGAGCATATCAACTTGTCAAAACACTGATGAAACAATGGTTTGTGCTGTTTTCTCTGCAGGTGCTGAATGCCTCCAGCATCGAGTTGTCACACTACTTCCAGTTCCTTTTCAAGTTCATCCTGATTGCGTACGCGGTGCTGTGCTTGGGTGAGCTCCTCCACAGATGGTCCAACGGCTCCTTCCTCTCCCTGTGGTCATCCTGAGACTGAAAACCAAGCAGTATGAGTGTAACTAAGGTTGCAAGCTTTTAATTTAATTTTCCTTGTCATTCAGGCATGAGGAGCTAGTTCCTCCTCGGCATTGCTCCCTATATTTCAGTTTTCAGCAGCTGTTCCTAGGTAGATTATTGTTTGCTTGGAGGTCCTAACAGCGCGCGGTTCGGGTTAATCTGGCTCCGGTTCTTTGAGCGTCGCTTCTCCTGGGAGAAGATCAGAAGAACCGCGACAAAAAAAAAATGTGGTGATATCCCCTTTTGTTGATTGTATAAGTTGCATGATTTGAGAGGGTATCTAGTGTCGTTGTTAATGGAGATCTCGGCTTGATCTGCTGATGCAACTGCCCAGGGACAGCTTCTCTACCATTTCTTATGGTGGGTGGACGCAGACGTTCACCTGCTCTGAACCTCACACTGCATTAGTAGAGAGAAACAACATGAGTTGACCGGGATATGACGCTGTAATCATCTTAGGGGAAATGGTAATGAATACAATCACATCAGTACAATCTTTGTGCAAACATTTGGGTCCTGCTATTGATGAGCATAGTTGACCGCAATATAGATCACTGCAATTTAACAGGACAAGCAAGAAAATCCTTGTGAGAGCAACTGGTTCCTCATACCAGGGGGAAAGATTCTTTTTATACATTCTTTTTTCTCAAGGGCATAATGGAGCGTTGATACTGGACTTCTTTAATTCTGTGACCATTCAGCTTGTTTTTTTTTAGAAAAAAGAAGGAATTTGTTTGTTGTGGAAGTCTAGATTTTTCGTGTGAGAAAAGGTTAAAATTGATATAAATGAGCTGGATATCTTTTTAACGAGACAGTGCCAACTACAATTAATAAAAAATATAGTAGAACTAAGAGCAAGATTAATAATACAGCCGACTGCTGGTTGTAAATATCTTTGCAGCCTATCTCTCAACCTATTTGTATAGTAGTTAATTTTTCATCATTAATACATAATCTACTTGTTTCTCTCGTAAAAGTTTTTGATTATTGTGTTGAACTTATAATCAGCTTCTTCTCTTCTCTCCTCCACTTAGGATTCAGCATGCTTACCACTCCTGCTATTATACTCGCTCCAGAGAAACTAGCCGCATGAAGGGAAAAAAACACACTAACGGCTAAGCTCTGCGAAAAGCACAACACGTGCCCAGCTCTATGTAGCTACCACCGCTGGTCGATGCCGCACTGTTGTCCTCGCTGGAAGCGCAAAGTCTAGCTCCGAACGGCCGCCGGTAGTCGTTACCTGGTCGGTCGCTACTAAGATGGCAGTGGGGCGGATTCGGGTAGGATATCGGCAGGTTTCGGGTTTTGCGGTTTTGAATTTAGGGATGATTTCTCACCTAAAGTTTTTGAGTTGGGGCCTCGGAACTTATCAGATTCGATTTTGAATTTGGTTTTTATCCGTGGATATCTAATGAATAACTGTTTTCAATAAAAACTCATATTTTATAGTATACTTAATAATAATTTATTTATTTGAACTATCAAATTTATTATATGTTGACTTAGAAAATTATTTTCTATTTATTGCCTCCTATTTATACATTTATACATGTGAATGTAATATATATCATGTATATGTTTATAGAAAATACCTTTTGCTTTTACTATATTGTCATACAAATTGAGTTTTGGGTATCCGCGAGTTCGATTTTTGGGGTAGATTTTTACCCGAATCGGTATTCGGGATAGATTCGGGTTTTAAATTCGGGTTTCGATTTTGGGTGCGCAGACAGCCCACCTGATCCGAACTCAACCTGTTGCCATCCTTATTGCTATTGATGCAAACAACAGAGCCGTCGTTGTTGCGCTAGTCAGCATACATCACGCGTGAGAGCTCACAACTAACGTTGCTTGTCATTTTTTGTTAATGGAAAGTTAAATTATTTGCCACCAAAATCAGCGTCAAACCCGACCCCAAATGAGTGTCGGGCAGGGCTTAACCTATCGGGCTCGGACCGGACCTATTTTGCTCATGTTCTCTCGCCAGCCAAGTACTCCCTTTGTCCAAAAAAAAAGCTAGTCATCTTAGATTTAAAATTTATCTCAAAAACAAAGTCATCCTATCCTATTTAGAAAATGTAGCATATAAAAATCAATTAGTGCAAAATATAGATAATAAATAGGAGCAAACATGATCATTTTACATTCTTATTAATTTGTTCTAAAATTCTTAGAATAAATTGTTGCCAAAATCTATAGATTGAAGCTTGTCGAGCTAAAACCATGGCCAAATTATGTTTTTTTTGTCTTGAGACAAAACTCTCTTTTTTTCAAGGTAGTAAAAAAACAGAATGGAAATGAAAGATTGTTTAGACTGACGGGAAATTTAAATATTTTACGGATGACACTCGTCTAGATGCCAGTTTTAGAAATGCTTCTATATATTTGCCACTGGCCCACCACATGCAGTTAAACTTCTACGCATTTGCCATTTTAGCTGAGCTGGCACGCCACGCAGTCAGCCAATGTGGCCGCGCTTCTCCTCCCTCTGCTGGTTCTCTCCACCCACTCGCTGACATGTGGGCCCTACTGGTTAGGGTCTTCTTCAACCTCTGGCTGCTGCTGGAGCCACTCGCTGACACGCAGCGGCGGCCATGGACCGGCTGCTGCTGGAGCAGCTCGCTGGGGAGGTGCTGCGGGAGCTGCTGGGCGCGGTGCGGGGCACCCTCTTCTGCCGCTCCACCGCCGAGCGCGAGCGTCGAGCCGCTGCCAGGGTTAACCTTACCGGTGGGAACCGGTCCGGTTTGACCGGTTACCGGTCAAACCGGTCCGGACCGGTACCCAACCGGCCAAAATTCAAATTTTAAATTTAAATTCAAAAAATGAAAAATTCCCAAAAAATTCCTAAAAATACTTCAAGTTGCGATGAATCTAATGATATCAAATTTTCTTAAAAATTCGTTCATTTAGTATAGTTTGCGGGGATTTAAAGTTAAATCAAAAAAGAAAAAGAAAAAAATGGGCCGGCCCATTAAGGCCCACCAGTCAAACCGGCCGGTAAACCGGTCAAACCGGCCGGTAAACCGGTTGCACGGGAGCTTTTGAATTTAGATTTGAATATTCAAACCGGTCAAACCGACCGATAAACCGGTCAAACCGGCCGGTAAACCGGTTGGAACCGGTTGCACGGGAGCTTTTGAATTTGGATTTGAATTCAACCGGTTCCGACCGGTAACCGGTCAAACCGGTCCGGTAAACCGGAACCGGAGCCCGGCAGTTACCGGTCGGGAAATAAAACCCTGGCCGCTGCTGCCGCTCGTGCAGGGCCTCCGCACGCACGCCCAGCGCTCCGCGGGGGAGCTCGCCGCCCAGGTCTGCCACGGACCGCTCTAAACTATCTGAGCCTGATTCACCTGTCTGCTTGGTTTCACCATGTATAGGCTCTGCACCCAACACTGTCAGCGAGGAAGCATCATCACATGTTCCAATTAGCACCGACAAGATTATTGTGACTAATAATGGTGGTTCGACCCTGAGATGTTCTTTGGAGCCATCCTTTCTGAGTTCTGAACAAGAATTTGTTTCCAAAGATGACGTGCAATCTAAACCAGCATGGAAAGAGCACCACATCCCAAAGTGGTGAGGATAAGTTAACGGTTCAAGAACTTCTTTCATCAGCACCAGAAGCCCATGGCGGACCCGGGCGGCGAGCTCGCCGAGCTCCCCAGCAGAGCGCTGGGCGTGCGGGCCGAGGCTCTGCACGAGCGGCAGCAGCGGGTCAACGCTCCGGCGCAGGCGCTCGGCGGTGGAGCGGCAGAGGAGGGTGGAACCTGACGTCAGTAGGATCCACATGTCAGCGAGTGGGTGGAGAAAGAACCAGCAGCGGGAGTGGGTGGAGAAAGAACCAGCAGCGGGAGGAGAAGGGCGGCCACGTTGGCTGACTGCGTGGCATGGCAGCTCAACTAAAATGGTAAATGCGTAGAAATTCAATTGCATGCGGTGACAAATATATAGGAGTATTTTTAAAATTGACATATGAATGAGTGTCATTCATAATGATGGCAAATATTTAAATTTCTCCGAACTGACGGCAATAACACTTTCTCGTACTATCATGATAGATTGCGTACACTGCGGAAGGCACTGAGCCAGCCACAGCGGAGTCGTCGACAGGGAGCGCAGGAACTGGCCGGGGCCGGGGGCCGGGGGCCGGGGAGGAGCGCAGAGAACCTTGGCGAACCACTGCTCACGCATGCACGCCGCGCTCTGCTCTGCTTCCATGGCCGGCCTGCCACGGCATTGATGAATGGGGACGCGATCGGCGCAGTCCGAGAAACCGACCGGTCAAACCGGCGCAGTCCGGTACCGGTTTACCGGACCAATTTGATCGGAAATCGGTGGAAACCGGTCAAATTTAAATTTGAATTTAAAAGCCGCAGTGCAACCGGTTCCGACCGGCTTACCGGCCGGTTTGACTGGCAACCGGTCGGTTTGACTGGTAATCGGCCAAATTCAAATTTTTTTTTGTTTAAATTCAAATGCCCGCAAAGTATACTAAATAAATATTTGTATAACATATTTTAGTCTAAATGAACTCTCCAACCCTTTTTTGTACTACTTTTACATTATATTTGTATACTTTTGTATGCACACTTTTTTTTGTTTAACTTCAAATCCCCGCAAATTATACTAAATGAACGAATTTTTGAGAAAATTTGACACCACTAAATTCGTCGCACCTTGAAGTATTTTTAGAATTTTTTAAGGATTTTTTCATTTTTTGAATTCAGATTTGAATTTTGAATTTGGGCCGATTTGATACCAGGCCAAACTGAAACCGGACCGGACCAGTTTAGGACCGGTTCCCACCGGTTTCGTAAACCCTGAGGCGGCTCCTTGCTGTACAGGCCGCGTGGCTGCGAGTCCTGGCCGCCGGCCGTAATGCGCGATGGCAGGAGCGCAGCAATGGCGGCAATTACTTCCCCCGGCGGGTCGCGCCCAGGAACAGGAGTCAGGAGGACGGATGATCCGGAAAGCGATTCTTTTTTTTAAAATCGGGATCCGGAAAGCGATTCGGAGGAGGATGATTGGGGTTGGGGATCTGCCCGCGCGGGGTATAGAATCCCCGCGCGGCTCCGCTCCGTGCGCGCACAGGCAGGCATGGGGCGGCGGCGAGATCTGCCATCGCCGACACGAGGATCCGCAGAACCGGGGAGGAGGCAGAGCGCCCAGGCGGCTGTAAATCGCGCCTGCTGCCAATCTGCCGAGGATCCAAGGTTTTCTGACCCCCGGAAGGATAATCGATCATCATGGCATGATTCTGGCGTTGTGCGTACGACCTCGATCTGCTGTCGTGGTACAAACAATATGCGGTAGAAACTCAGGAGAAACAAGGATAATGCTCTTTTTTATGGTTTTTTAGGTGAGAAGAAAATTTCACGGATGGCCACTGTACTCATCAATGCGTTTCAGTTTACCATCATATTAAACCTTGGATATTGTATAAGCATGTGTTTAGATGGTGGGTCGAAGGGGATCGGAATGTGTTTGATCCACGCCGTCCCAGGTTTGGTTGTATAGTTTTGGTGGGTTGGGATGAACCCAAACGGGAATATTCCCCATAGACGTATGTCCATCTCATCCGCTAAAAACACGAGGACCGGGTCGACCCAATTTGACCTCGTCTCACTCCGTCTCCCGACGGGCGAGCGGTGAGTGGTGCGGTGGCAAGTGGCTGGCGTGGAGGTGAGTGTGCGAGCGGCATGGCACGACATGAGGATGGGTAGGCAAGCGGCAGGCGCAGGGAAGGGAGAGCGAGGAGCCGGCGCTGCACTAGGGCAGACGAGCGACAAGCTTTTCGGGTAGGGGCGTTGCAGACGGGAAAGGACGGTGGCGCCAAGCTCGCTGCTGCAGCTGAGTGTGCCGTGGCAGGAGAAAGAGACACGGCTGGGGAAGAGGCGGGCCTACTGCGGCCGTGGAAGAGGAGGCAGGGGAGCTACGGCCGAGCCTGCCACGGTCAGGAAGAGGCGCTACCGCCGAGCGTGCCACAGCCGGGGAAGATGCCTCACTGACCAAGCTTGCCACGGCCAAGGAAGGGGCCGCGGCTTGTAGAGCCTAGAAAGAAGAAGATAGTGTATGAAGAAAAAAAAGAGTCAAAGAGGCTGACATGTGGGGCCCAAAGGTGACATGTGGGCACCATCAATAACTATTCCTAATGGTGTAAATCGTCATCCATGCATATCGTCTGACTCAACCTCCGCAACCAAACAGAAAAATGAGTTGGACTCATCCCTCCTAACCAAACATGAAATGGATTGGACCCAACCTAAAAAATAGAAATGACCCAACCCGTTCCATTTGGTCCCAAAATCAAACACATGCTAATTTGCCATACATCGACAATGGATCCCATAATTCTATGTATTTGGATATCGTGGTGTATTAACAGTCCAACGTGGCGAAATCCCAAAATGTACTAGCCACAACGATGTTCTCTTGTATACTAATAGCATTGAACTTTCCGGGAAAAAAACTAACACATGCTTAACACATGCCTGGTCCAATCAGCCGGGTGGCGACGCCTGGCCCCAGGATCGCAAGCAAACACGCCCGAATTTCGCGAGAACACGCAATCAGTCAGCAAAATTGCAAGGCATCCCAAGTTCCAGAAGAAGAAAAAAAAACGAACAGTTCAGAGCCTCAGATGCTCCCTCCGCCGTGGCAGGCAGGCAGGCACATCTGATCACAGGTAATCGTGTACCGTAGCAAAGTGGATCATGTTCGAGTGCGCCTTGAAAAGGCGATGCTGGACTGGACGATTTTGGATTCGAGATCGCAGCCCAGACCCAGAGAGGTCACGTTTCTGGCCGATCACTCCACGATCCACGCAGCAGGGTTTGGTCTGTGAACTCTGAACCTCTGAAGCAACCAAGAACCGGTGCCGTCTTTATCCCTTTTCCTGGATCGCCGGCGGTGGCTTCTCCTGCTGGCTCCGATGCAATAACGACGCATCGAGCGATCAAAAGCGGTCGCAGCAATGGCAGAGCGGCGCAGCCGCCGGCATGCATGGATCTGCCCGACTGATCGCAGCGTCGTATACGGTATACTCCGTATACTCGTATCGGACACTGGACACAGGCGTACGGGGCTGCGCTCCTGCGGGTCACGGTACCAACTGATACGAGCCTTTCGCGGCGGCAGAACGGAACGTGTCGCCAGGCGTGGGGGCACCACCGGAGGAACGAGCAACGCCTCCGTCTCCCAGTCCCAGGCATCACTTGCTACTAGCATAGCATCAACGCATGGAAGACAAAAAAAACTGAAAGAAGCAAATGCCATAGGCCATCGACGGTAAATGTTACTGCAACAATATATATGTTCAGACAGCGGCTAGGGTATTTGGAGTGCAGACTGCAGACACACATTCTCAGCTACTATTTTACAGCATCATAATAATCTCGCGAAATCTACATGTCAGGCTACTACAGGAGAACCCATCAGCAATCTGGCTCAGTGCAAATTTTTCACCGGTTCATACAGTCAGTGAGGCGCCGTTGTCGTCGAGGGAAAGGCTTAGTATCATCGTAGCCGCCTTGGGTGCCCTGAAAAACAGCAACATTCAATTGGACATTGGTCAATCTGGTAAGTGCTACTGGTCACTAACTGCAACTTAAGAACACTAGTCCACAATGAAACACACAGCACATATAATCCCAAACGCTAGTTGTTACTCTGATACCTAACATTACTGTTTTCCACATACAAAGCTTAAAAAGTGGAGTATTATTCACACTTGCAGCATATGCCAATTCTCAATTATTGGACCACACCTACAGCCAGGATTCTCCAAGTGGCAAGACTAATGAATATCAAGTCTGACAATGAAATGGCTCCAATCTTCAGTACGATACTCAGCAGTCAGCATTTAAGCTTCGCTCTTCAATTGTCAGCGAACACTCATGGACAAACTTTAAGTTTGGATAGCATGCAAAGTGGGGTTAACTATCCCATCAGAATTTGCCAAAATGTTGGTTGGACTGTATGCAGAGGACACTGGAAGCTCACTATAAGGCTGAAGATGAAGATGACTGAGTGTATAAACACATCTTAAAATCACTGGTACAGTGATAGGACGTCGCTGTATAATAAAAGATTGGAACGGACCATGTCAATGTGTTGAATTCATGGCTCTTAGGTGATAACGCATCCTGTGGCACCCTGGGTAGGCGCCACCTAGGCGATAAGGCGTAACTAGGCTCTTGTAGCACCTTGGGTACGCTAGGAGATGCCTTAAGAACACTGGCTAAATTTGCTTCTCCCTCCGTCCCAGAATATAGCTATCTTAAGCATTCAATTTTTTTCCCAAATATAACTATCTTTGGAGTTTCCAAACCACCTTGTACATATAGACTGACCAAAATACCCCTCATCATCTACTTCCCCACCAGCCTGAACGAATCGTTTTTGCGATCTTGTCCCCGTTCCTCACAGCTTTCATGCTTGTTTCTTGCCTGCCAACCCAATCCGGGACCCATACATGCATGTTTGGCAAGTCAGATTGTCAGAATATATTAGGAAAGCATGCTGCGTCAGATATGGAGCCATGCATTACGTCATCACACCTGTAAATTAGCTCGTGATTGTTGCTTGCACAACTATGGTATTTAACCGAGGACAATAGTCTATTCACCGGCCCTCATAGTCTGTCTAAAAAATGCTAAATCTATATTCCAGGACAGAGGGAGTATGTAATAGTAATTTCCCATCTCTTAGCGTCTGCAGTCTGACAACATATGTCTCGAGTAAACCTCTTATATTTTGCTCAGAGTTTATTTTGAGCTCAGCTAATGAGCTGACCGCTCTGTTATAACAGCACAAGGAAGAACAAACATAAGGCAGGGAGGTTTACCATGTTTCAGTCGTTTGGTATAATGCAGCTGAGCTTCCAAAGCATGAAGTAAGCATGTCAGTGTTCACAACACCAGGGCTAAGAGCAATGGCTGCCAATCCTGGAGGCAGCTCCTTAGCTAAGGAGCGTGTCAAGCCCTCAATCGCCCATTTTGAAGCACAATATGGAGCAACCTGTAACAGCAATATGCAATTTTGATTGCTTTGATGATTTAAGTAACAGAAAGAAACCACTACAACACATTCGATGGCGATCTGTCCGACCTCTGCAGCAGCAGATCTTCCCCAACCAGAGGACAGATTGATTATAATCCCATGTCTCTTCTCTATCATGAGTGGTACAAAATGGCGAAGCACATTTGCTGTTCCCTTGATATTCGTATCAATCACCATATCAAAATCTTCAGCTGGAACGTTCCATGTCTTGTTATTCTTGTTTATTGTACCAGCATTGTTTACTGCCAAAATATCTCAGTTAGAATCCAGGAAAACCTCTTCGGTCATATATTTGGAAAAAGAGTGTACAAATATGCAGTTTCATAATAAACTTCGCACAGTTGCAAATGAACAAACAGTACAAACCTATAATATCTGGAACTTGCTTCCTTTCCACAATGGCCTTTGCCAACTCAGCCACACTGCTGTCTGACCTCTGCATCAGAAGCATGGTATTTGAGAAATTGTCTGAACATAGCAAGAAATTTTAAAGCAAGAGTCAAGTTACTCTAGCTTTGTTTTTTTCAGACAAAGAATTAAAAGCACCATTGATAAATGGCAATTCTACTTCATCTCACTAATATCCAACAGATACGTTATGTAAAATCTTAGGTTATCGACTTACTAATTCTTTATGTATTGATGGTCATAGTTATAAAAATTTTGATAAGTAGGAATCTTGTTATTTCCATAAATTCACGAGTTTGATAAGATAATGAATTCACCCATAGCATCAATCTCACTGCTATGTCAGTGAAACTAATCATGTATACCAACTCATCTCTAAACAGCGTAGCAGGTAGCAGCTCCAATCAGGCCACCAGTTGAGCACACAAGCTGACACAATAAAATATCCACCTATGTATGCATCACACTGTAAAAATGTAGAGCAGAAAGAATTCCTGGAACATCAAGTATTATTATACACCAGTGACTAGCATGGCTTATGAATTCAAGAAGCAGGAACCCCGAGCAATCAAGCTAACAACGAAGTTTAACAATCTGTCCACCAGTCATCCAAAGTTCTGAGTGAAAGAACAGGATGCATTGAACCCCCAATCGGTGGGTTCAAGTATATAGCAGCACGACTCTAAAACCTAGTAATTGAGATTCCGCTCATCAATACACTAGCCCTAGAAAGCAGAGCGGCAATTTCGACGAGAAATTCCTTTTCAGCACTCCAGAGAGCAGCAGAGCCTTACGACGTCGGCAACGGTGAGGAAGTGGCGCGAAGGCGACGTGATCTCCGCCTCGAGGGAGCGGAGGTGCTCGGCGGAGCGGCCGCAGCCGACGACCGCGTGCCCGCGCCGCGCGAGCTCGAGCGCCAGCGCCCGCCCCAGCCCCCTGCTGACCCCCGTGATGAGCACCGTCCTGGGCCCCGCCGCGGCCGCCCGCGCCGCGGCCGCCGCTCCCCCGCCAGGCTTGGGCGCCGTCATCCCCTCGCTCGCCTCGCCGCGCCGCACGGAGGCCTCGAGCGCCGCTGGTGGCCGTGGACTTGGTGGCCGCTCTAGATGCTTCTGGTGAAGTCGGCCCATGGGCTGCGGCCCGTTTCACGTGAGGGCTAGCGGCCCACTACGGCCCGTGCTCCTTCCCTTCCCGCAGCGACACACACGGACACACCTGCGCACGCCGCCGTCGTCTTGTTTGTTCTGGGGCAGCGTCCACTGTCTCGAGAACCTTCCCGATCCCCCGCGCCGCCTCCGCCCTCGCCTCGCGCTCGCCGGCGGCGGTAAGGAGGCCTCTCTCTGTCTGTAATCCCATCCCTGCTTGGCTAGTCCAGCAGCAGTGATCCCTCGGCTCGTTAGCCCTTCCGGATGCAGTGGGAAATTCTGCCCTTTCTTTCACGATCGTTAGGCTTGTTGTATTCTGAGCCCTCGGATATGTGTGCGATGTATTGTAGTCTGCTGTGATATCTTGGGTTCGAAGGGCCTCAATAAACATGTTATTGGAAGACTTGGGATGTGGAAGGTTCGCTGTTACTCTGTCATGAGCTTGGCAGTTTGCTTGTGGACCATTTGCGGGTTGATTGAATGGAAAGTTTTAATTCAACGAGCTGGGCATTCTTCTAAGTGGAGGATATGGAACAATGGGGTTGGTAGGATTATCATGGGACGAGCTGTGTCATGTAGCACCATCCTAAGTACTCTATGTACCCTATAATTTGGGGATTTTTGAGATTTATTGGTATAAATCATTCGTTAGGCAGGCAATGAGTGCGGTCATAGGAGGATACAAGCTTGCCATTTTTCTTAATATTCCTTCTATGTTTCCCGCCCATAGTCACAAAGTTTCCGGGTAGATGGGGTCGACGAATGTGGTACGGTCCTTGTGAGAGGTTTTTACAAGGTGGGGACAAAAATGACCCCGACATTTCCGGGTCAAGGAACAGTACCTTCGACCTTGATTTCTATGACTATGATCCCACCTCCTGAAGATGAATTGTGCACAGGATGGTTGTTTCATCATTTATTTGTGGTCGCACGGTTTTAAATTAAGTTTTTATATTTCATGGTCTCTCATGTAATTGGGGCTGCATGTGTAATTAATATATTTTCAGAGCTTGTTGTCTGTGGTCTGGTCAACCATGTTCAAGAAACCAGTTGATGTGAAAACTGTACAGCGCTTGTCTGGGGCAGACAAAAAGAAGTTAAGAAGAACTGCCAAGGAAAGGTTTCCACAGGCATCTGATGCTGATCTTGATGCCATTCTTCCTCCCAAGGTGACTATTTTCTTTTTCTTTTTCTTATATACCTTGTTTAGTACCATGTAATTTTGCATGTTAACTGACTTTTATCTCTAGCCTACCTTAACTTTCTCAGGAGTAAAGACCTTTTATGTTTATGTTAGTGTAGCATGGGACAATTTTTTTTTATATATAAATGAAAACCATCGTGAGGTGGCCCCTCTCACCACTATATTTTAAGTACTACTGCATGAACTTAAGTTATTTTATACAGTTCTGTTTTGTTCATGGCTTTATATCTTTGAATTAACATTTGTTGTGATACTTGTTGTGGTGTGCTTATATATAGGGTGAGATAACACTAGCTAAGTACCCAAATCATGCTCTTGTATATGCCATAGAGGGGGAGTTCCCAATGATCTTCAACATTGATGCAAGAGGCCACGATCTGTTTCCAACAGGTTTCTATTTTCATCTACATATTGATGTTTTCTTGTCATCTTCAATACAACTTTTGCTATTTGCGCTACAGCACTTTCTTGCTATTGTAATAGTATTTTTAAAATTCTTTCTTCCTTGTTGAGTATGTGCAGGGAAAAAAAAGAGTGGATAGCAATCAGAGACTGTAATTTAGTGTGATCACAATTATTTTGATTTCTATTACTGAAACAGCCTGTTGATTTTCTGTAATTTTGTTATGCTGTCAGTAATTTAATTTTTTCATAAATATATACTTGGTTATGTTTTGTATTTTGAAAATAAGCTGACTGCTTATAAAGCTTGAGCAAATAGTGAGCACAATGAAGTATAGGTACTATCCATAACTACTAAAACACATCGCTTCTGTTAGACACCACTTCAGCTAATAGACTTTACAGATTGACCTATAAATTCCTTGTCTTTAGAGTTTTGACTATTTTAGGTTTTTTCATTTAATAATCAACAGCTTGTAGATTCGAAATGAACTGAGTATGGTTGTCTGCTGCACATATTGCAGTTTATGCACTCTGGAAGGTCCCTCATCTGTTGCCAGCTTTTACGCTTAAGGGTGGTGAGGTTTCACGTTATGTGATTGGTGGTGCTGATCTGATGTTTCCTGGTATCAGCATACCCCCAGAAGGGTTTCCTTCTTTTGGAGCTGGTCAACCATGGGCAGTAAAAGTTCCCGGTAACCCTGCGCCAATTGCTGTAAGTTTCTAAGATTTTCAACCCAAAGTTGTAAACTCATAGAATTCAGTTATTTTCAAATCCAATGTTTGTTGCCATTATGCATTGTCAGGTTGGGATCACAACTATGAGTAGTACTGAAGCCTTAAAGGCAGGGCTACGGGGCAAGGCTTTAAGGATTCTACATTACTACAGGGATATGTTATGGCAAGTGCACTGACCTGGACTGGATACATAAGAGTTTAGCCTTTCTTTTGTAAATTAATCTGTCAAATACTATTGCAGGGATTCAGCTGATGGTCGTTATGTCCCTAATGAAGGATTTTTTGAAGACATTGTTGTTGAAGATCCAAATTTTGTTTCAACATCTCAATCTCCTGATTCTGCTGAAGGAACTCCAGAAGTCACACATGAAAGTGAAGATGCAGCAATTGATAGTTCAGACACTGCTGATCCTGGCGTCCACAATGAAGCTAAAGAAGAGATAACTGATGGTATAAATGAACTCAAACTGCCTGAAGATAAATCAGCCGAACAGGCACCTGATGAAAAGGAACATCAGACTTTGACAACTGAAGAAATTGATTCTCTTTTGGACAAATGCCTTCTGCAAGCACTGTACACAAGCATAAAAGAAAAAGACCTTCCCATGCCAGGAAGTACACTATGGTATATATTCTTGCTCCAGTTTCACATATTGATGAATACTCCATCAGCTTATTTTTTTCATGTTTGTTTTGTTATTATTCTCAATTTTATAACTTGTATCCTAGCAGTTGTCCTATGATACAACTAGGATATATTTTTCACCAGGACATTTTTAAGGCCTTTGATAGATGCAAACATGTTTTACTCCATGATAGATGGCTTTTATTGATGCCTTGTTTGGCCATCCTATCCTGCTAGGCTCTGTTATTGCTTTGCTCCCCTCCACTACACACACACACACACACACACACACACAACAAAATAATAATAAAATTGCCATATAAAGTGGGCACTTCTGTAAGTAAAACAAGTTGGATAGCCAGGGTGACTAGCAAAATATTCATGTGCAACAACTTATAACTTGCATGTTCTGCCTTTGTTTTTCATTACTTGGATTCAGTCTCGTCCTCTGTTTATTGTTCTTTTCAGGTCAAATCACATACTCCCCTGCAGGCCTCCAGGTGTTACTCTTGATATTAAAAAGTCATCACACAAGAAACTATCCAAGTGGTTGCAATCAAAATCTTCATCTGGCCTAGTAAGACAGCTAACTTTTTTTATATGCATCATATGATATGTTCGATTTAGTTGGAGTGTCTTATTTTTGATCATATGTAGCAAATTTACGTCCTATTTTTATGTAAAAAATATATAATAGTGTCCCTAAACACTTCAAAGGAGCATTATGATAAGCCAATGAAATGGTTAAGGACCTAATCTAATGATGTAGGATTTGTATTAAATATTAAAACCCAATTTCATTTGTTGTAAAAAGGGTTTATACATTCCATCGCTCAACATCATTCACTATGTTTTGCAGATTTCAGCAAAAGAGGACAAGTATAAGAAGGAAGTTATATTGCTAGGTATCAACCGTAAGCATCCAGACTACATGGCCTTTAAACCGGAAAAGAGAGTACAGGAGCCTGTCGAACAGGAAAAGGCTGTTGCTGAAAGTAGTGTCACAAAGCAATTGGAAGTTGCTGAGATTTATAAGCCAAGTTCTCATGTTAAACCCATATTTATGGCTGTCGAAGCTGACATGGAGAAGTATTACAGTGCATCAGAGGCTTCTGATGTAGTTTTCAGGTTTGTCTCTCCATTCTCCCAACTATTTTGTGGGGACAAAGTGACTGATTCTTTTGAAGTCTGTCTGTGAAGTGTAAATATGCCTAGTCTATTCACTTTTCATTTAAGTTCATTTTCTTCTGTGAGTTTAGGTACGTCGAAAAGGAAAATTTGGTTAAGCCTACAGACAAGGCCAAAGTGATTCTTGATGTTACATTATGTGATGCATTGTACAAAGGAGCTATCAAGAAGGGTTCAGCATATCCAACTGAGATCCACAAGAAGGATTTGGGATCAACACTTTTAAACCGCATGCAAGTTCACCATAAAGTAACAAGAGGAACTCAGGAGGTCATACGCAAGGGTGCCATAAGAACTATTCAGATCATGACAGAAAGAAGGCAGGGAAACAAGAAGATGACTCGGCTTTCTGGACTGGAATGCTTTCTAATGGATCCTGATTCCTTGGCGTCTGAACTGCAGAAGAAATTTGCTTGCAGCACCACCACCGCTGAGCTTCCAGGTAACTTGTCCGGTATCCGTAATTCATTCTGATTATCAGTAGACAAACGATTGGTACAAGGGATATGATGCATTGCATCTACACTAATATCATTTCAGGTAAGAAGGGCCAGTACGAGGTCTTAGTTCAAGGTGGAGTGATTGATGATCTTGCAAAGCACCTTGTCGACCATTACGGTGTCCCAAAGAGATACATTGAGGTTTATGACAAAACAAAGAGGTAGGAAAGGGAGCTGATCAGCTGAAGCTTTATCCTGATTGCACAATGCCTCTAGGTGTTCCGGCAGTACCGACCCACCTTGTGCAAATGCATAACGATCCAGACATGATACTTTTTGGAGTCATATGTCTAGGAATTATTATGACAATAGTGTTGAGCTCTTATGTTTCCTTTCACCCACTCCTGCCCTTCTGTTCGAAAACTTTTGTGCGTACTGAAAAGACATGAGGCTTGCTTATGTAACCAAAAGGTTTCGGTGCTCCAGTTTTGTATATCCAATGTTTGTCATTTTAAGGTGCTCACAGCTGCAGCGAAAAAAAAAAGTTGATCATCTTATTATCGGTGAGCTAACGGGAATAATAAACCTAAAAGACACAAGAAATGGGGAAAGATCAGATTTGGACTTCGGAACAAAGCTTCATTAATGCAATGGCCAATGTACATAGTTTCTTATAAAAAATGCAAAGTACATAGTTCTGTATCAAAAATGCAAGGCACATGTATTTCTAACAAGTGATATAGAGGGCATAACAGAGCAGGGAGTCCTAAAAAAAGGGGTTATCCGTGCTCTCTAAACGAACATCTGTGTACACGCTACTCGACTTTCTCCTTACTCTGACTTCGCTTCCTCTTTGATCTGTGTGTTGAAAAATTCTCCCCACTGCTTCTCGATCTGCAACTCCATGAATCAGAGCTCAAATCTCTAGTGTCAGAATCTGTTGTATCCTCTTCAGTTGTGCTGAGCTGCTTGTTTCCACTGTGAGTCTTCCTTCTCTTATCAGCCTTTCTTCTTCTGCTTGATCTCTGATGACGAACTTCTGCATCCGAATGAGCATTATCCTTCCTACCAAACTTAGTGCCTCCACTGCTTGACCTCTGATATCTTTCAACATCTGAATCAGCGTCGCTATATGTAGCAACCCACCTGTCATCAGAGTATTTGTTATCATCTTTCTCACCATAATAATCATCTTCTGTACCATGTTTCGAGCCCCTTGTGCTGCTGTGTTCCTTCCCTGATGATTTGTGCACTGTACAGCGTCTTTTGTGGCTCTGATCCTCCGAGGATTTCCTCCTGCTATTTTCATGATCATCATACCTGCTACTGGACTTGCTGCCTGAAGGACCCTTGCTTACATCTGTATCAGTCAAGTCTGAAGGCCAATCAGAAGAACCAGGCTCACGCCTATCAGACCGGTGCTTCCTAGACCTAATTCTGTCATCATATTTTCCTCCATCACCATGATCACTTCTGCACCTTTCCTCATGCTTGTGCTTGCGCGGATGACTCTCATTTTCCGTGGTTGAGAACTGTCTGCCATTAGTATCTACAGTATCTTGCCCTTGGTGCTTATCTGATGCTGAAGCACCTCTTCTATGACGACTGTACTCATACTTCATGCTGCGGCTACTATGCTCTTGTTTAGAACGTGAATAATCTTGGGAAGAATGTGGATGCACATCTTCATCCATGTATCTTCTTGAAACATACCTATTGAAACAAAATCATGATAAGCATTATCATGTACTTATAGGTGTAGCAAAAAATGTTCAAGTAAAATGATTTAACAGATATTGAGCATGGACCTGTCCCTCGAATTTTTCAGTCTTTTCCTGTCTGAACGTTGTAGCCTTTCAAAAACTGGGGTATCGCTTGGCTTGTCATGCATAGTATCAGCTGCAGGACCAAAAAGAGCAGCCATCTTCCTAATCCAGTATCTAGGGGGAGGATTATCCCAATCAGCCCACTCGTAATCTCCTCCAGGATTGCGAAAGCAGTGAATAAAATTACAAGCAACTCCATGTGAACATGTCTGAAACAGGAGATGAAAAAAAAAACACATTGACTGCATTAGTAATCTGGAACTAGTTTCTCAATTTTAAAGAGTGCTCCTCTAGCAAATATCAATGTTGCAGATAAGTTTTATGTAGATCAAATAAAACCAAACAAAATTGAATGAAGGAGACAGATAGAAACTCAGGTACCTTGTATTTTGACCTCATGTATTCACCACATATCGCAGCTTTCCATCTTGTGACAGCAACAAATTCACATGTTATCTAAAAACACAGGAAAATCCAAGCTTAGCTCATGAAACAGTAGAATGTTTATTTGTAATTTATCACGGCAGTATCTAAGGGTGAAGAACTCTCTGAGACATAAGCAGGATTTATCACAATGCTCTAGCCTATAACAACTGTCTGCTTAGAAATCTTGAAGAATGAAACAGAGCAATTACCTGCTTTCCAGCAAAATAGCGCCCATTCATGCTGCTATAAGCAAGAAGAGCTGAATCCAATGATTTATAATGCACATAAACATTTCCTCGAAGATGGAAAGATTCATTCCTACATACCTAAATATTAACTGGAATCAATTCTGTAATTCTATGGGAGGAAAATTATACAAAAACCTAGCTTCGAGAAAAGTTACACAGTTCCAATTCCCAACACCATGATTTAGAAGAGCCCCAGTAATTTTATTGAATCTTTAATGTTTCAATTCAAAGTTGTGTATCTGATTCTGGATGCTACCAGCACCAGTAAGGCAGTGAAAAATGGCAACCACTCTGAATCATTTTGTTCAATTTTTTGTCTAAATTATACTTAGAGCATAGTAGCCAGTGGGGTTCACTACAGGATCCTGTGCGGTCTGCTAAATAGGAAGTAGAAAGAGACCTAAGATGATGTATGTGAATTGCAAGGTGAAGTTAAGATGCTTAGGCAAAGGCTAAGTCTGCAGAAGTAGAGTATAACACAGATGGCAAAGGGGAGTAGCATGGAACTATTATATACTGATCTCCTTACCAGCTTACCTAGAAGCTAACTAACCAACAATAGTACACTAATTGTATACTAATTCTCCCCAACAACAAAAAATTATTTTTGATCGTTAATGCAGCCACAATACAGAGAAGGTGCTAATAATACTTCAAGTGCAACAATCATACAAAGCTAGGAACAAAGCTTAAGATAACATGAGGTGAAAGGGAAATCATATAGTTTCAGAGGCACAAAGAACCTTGAAGTTAGCAAGTTCACCAAATTTCAGAAATTCGGTATGTACGTCTTCATAAAATTCCTCATAACTTTGTTCAATTTCTTCATCTGTAGACTGGAGAATGTTAAAGGAGAAACTTATTAGTTCAAAGTTCAAACAAAGGAAGATATCAAACATCTTAATGCAGTGTCCCTTGTCACTACTTCAATTAAGAAAAAACCATAGGGTATGCAGAAGGGAAGAAACTAAGGACTAAGAGAAAAAAATCCAAAAGGGGAACGGATAAGTAAAAGCAAGCGCCTATTTAGCACTATATTGCTGATAGAATGAGTTCTATCAGCTCAAAGGGGTTAAAACAATTTCACCTGTCACCCTAATGGTCATCAAATATGTCGAGTAAAAGAATAATTCCTCAATAGTTGAACGTTAAAATTTCCCAGTTACTATCAAAATTGTCAAGGAGCTGCTTAATAACTTAATAAATGACACAAAGATAGGTTCCAATTTTCAAATATTAGAGGGCTTTTTAAAAAGTTACAAAGATGCATAAAAATGTTCTGCAACATCAACAAGAGAGCATTATAGTTTAGGATACATGAGCAGATCAAAGTTCAAGTCGTCCTCAGTCAAGTGAAACCAACTGGCCGGATCATTGTATGCCTCAAGCTGGAGTTCTGAAGAGAATTACATGAAGTACATGGAATCTGTCGCAGGTCTGAGTGTACAGCATGTCAAGAAAAAACTTGGAGCAAGACTAATCTTTAGTAATAATTGGAAAATGCAAATGATTTGATACTTGTGCCAGTTCATAAAGGAAACAAACAATAGTTTCAGGATACCAAGTTATTCACAAGGGATTGTCCTCTAACAAACCTCAAGCCCTTCATCTTGCTCCAAAGCGAGGCCTGGACTGTTATACATGTTTTTCATTAACAATGTGCTCGACTTATCAGGATAAAAATGAACCCTGCTGCAGCGCACTCCAAACCGACAAGCCCCTGTCTTGAGGTGAAATGGACAATGTGCCTTATCCTAAAAAATAAAACAGACATGAAAGTTAAGTTGACGGTTGTCAACAGAGAACAAAGCCAAGATGTGAGGTAGACAGTGAATTGTATTTTCTTTTCATTGTAGCATAAGAACTACACAAGACATCTTCCCTGTCCTAATATAAAAGGAGAACTCTAGAGCATGCCTGTTCTGTTCCAAAATTTGGAGTCTCTTGAGCAACTTTCTCAAGTACTTCTTGCGCAGACATGGGAGGTTCTGCCCTCTGTGCAGCAAAAGCTACAGATTGTGGCGGGAGTGGATTTGATGTAGGTCTATCTTCCTGCAAAATATACAGTGTCATCCTCAGACAATATAAAAATATATATAACCCATGGAGCAGCCATAAGGAACCCCTGAAACTTTATGAGGAAATAGAACCATGACCTCTTGAATTGGCGGTTTTTCCTTGACTCCTTTTGGTACTTTAACCTTTTTCTTCTTCACAATTATCTCATTTCCTTGCCATATGATCTCGGCTGGTCCATCTTCAATATATTCCCATTCACCATCTTCTTCTGACTCGTTTCCATGATCATCCTTAGACTGCAATAGCCAAGGTAAATAAATGGGATCACTATGTTTGCCAGTTTGTCCATTAAATTTCGAAAAATGCACTAGCAAATTCATCAACGTCTACATGACTTTATAACGATAGCTGGCAAAAACACTGCTGATGAAGAGAAAGCATTCCGACAGTCGGATTAAAAGTACCAAAACTGGCTATTGGCTAACGGCGCTAGTTCCGTCGAAGATGATGATTAAGAAATTATTAGGGGGACAGAGCTGACCTTCTCTCGAGTGGAAGCCTCCGCAGCCCTGGCCTCCTCTGCCGCGGCAGCGGCGGCGGCCGCCTTCTCCGCAGCGCGCGCCGCGGCGGCCTCGAGCCACCGGCGCTCGGCGTCCTCGAAGGCGCGCCGCGCGCGCTCGGACTCCGCAGCCGCCTCGGCCTCCTCCTGCTCGAGGAGGCGGCGCTCCTCCTCGGGGTCGGCCGCGAGCGCGTCCGCCGCCCGCGCCCGCGCCGCCGCCTCCCTCCGCGCCTTCCGGCGGCGCTCCTTCTTCCGCTCACGCCGCTTCTCCCTCCTGCTCGCCCCCGCCACCGCAGCCGCCTCCAGTGGACCAGCTGCCGTATCCGAGGCCGACATGGCCCCGCCGGGAAGGGAAGCTTCTCGATTCGCTGCCACACCCACCGCTCCCGCCGCGATCGCGGTGGTTTGGAGGATGGCGGCGTCAGGGCCTCAGGAGCGGCGTGGCCGTGGGCACAGCAGCTTTTTTTTTTTTTTGAGGGACTATGGTCACAGCAGCTGGTGGGCTCGCATTCTGGTGGGCCTCTATTCGGCTGCACGGAAAGAAGGCGTCATTTTCTTTTTTATATTTAAAAAATAAAAAATTTAAAAATATATGTCCATTTTGAAAATTTTCGAAAATACCTCTCGGTCTCCCGGCCCAGGGGCGACAGGGGTCTTGTCGCCCAAGCAACGGGCGACAGAATCTGTATTTTTTTTGAATTTGCAAAGAGGTCCCTGGCCGGGGGAGGGGGCCTGTCGCCCGCCCAACAGGCGACAGGCCCCCTCCACGGGCGACGGGGTCTCCCACCCTATATAAGCCCTGGCTTTCATTCCTTTCTTATTTGAACTCAAAAATTGCACCAAAAATTCAAAAAAAAAGAGAGGGGTGAGGAGAAGAAAAGCGGCGAAGCTCTGCCGAATTCCGCACTTGTGATCTACCGGTAACTTCCGTATGAATCCGTTGATATTGTATAACAATTTAATTTAATTAGCGGATTAACTGAATTAGATTTGGTGCTTTAGAACACTCGTTTAGTATTACAATTTCAGTACTATTACAGACTTATTTTTAAATTAATTATGAATTAGAATAGAATTATGACAGTGCCTTATTGATATTGTAGCATAAGACAATGGCTGTCTCTAATTGTGGAGGATTTTTTCATGGACCGAAGAAAAATCTAGTATAATACTTGATATCATGACCCATCTTGTTATCAGTAAGAAATTGGATCCGTTAGCGGATGGTACGATAGAGATGGTGTTGTCCAATGTAGTAGAGTTTAAAGATTTGACATTATTTCGAGGTATTACAACGCAAGATGTAAAGTGACACCTGCTAGAACGTCAGAAGATATATATGAGAGTATGTGAACTAGCGAATCATTCTAATATCATTGGATTCTTACAAAGTTCTTGTAAGATATGGATGCGGCCAGAGGTGTCTGAGATGCACATTAAGGTAACTATCATTCAGTTCTAATCCCGTCCGTCATTTGGAATCCATATGTTTGAAACAGTAACATTGTTGTTTAATTATATGCTAGGATTACCCCGAGGACACAGAGTTGCTTAACAAATCGATACCAAATTTCCGTAAATTGGTATGTATCTTCGGTGGACTTATGCCGCAAACTAGGCGAAGGAGGTGGTGAAGATCTTCCGGTGATAGTACTTGGCCTCCACAAGAACAGATGACCGGAGGTTCGTCAAGTTATGTTGCAGCACCTCAAGCACCAAGTTGTGTTAACTGCGATGATGACATGGATGACTTCATGCCCCCCAAACCATGGTCTCCAACACATGATGTTCCTCCCCCTGTACATGAACCTAAATCCAGAAAAGAGAGAAAGGGAAAGGGAAAAGGTTCGTCAAGTCATGCTGCAGCACCTCAAGCACCAATTTGTGTTAACTGGGATGACGACATGGATGAATTTATGCCCCCCAAACCATGGCCTCCAACACATGATGTTCCTCCTACTGTACATGAACGTAGATCCAGAAAAGAGAGAAAGAGAAAGGCAAGAGGTTCGTCGAGCCATACTACACCACCTGCAGCACCACCACCTGTCAACTGGAATGACGACCTAGATGATTTCATGCCATGATCTATAACATATGATGTTCCTCGGTTCATAATGTATTCGCATTTAGTATTGTTAATGTTGTATTATACTTGTATGTATATCTCGTACCTAACTTGCATTCACTGGACATATACATAATGTCGAGATTGAATCGTAGTTAGTCCTAATGGAGCAGCGAAGCATAAACATACCATCTATCGTATGTAATGGAAAATACGAGAGTGGTCAGAGGCGAACGTTGAAATGTACAAATAAGCGGTCCACGGCAATCTCATTACAAATAAACATCAGAGATACAAACATCGGATATATCTAACCACCCCTAGGGCTTCGGACCCTCTTAGCCCTCTGCTGGGCACGAACATGGCCCTCGGAGTAGGTGTGACGATCCGGAGATCTCACCTATCGCTCAGGACGCAATAGGGGCTGCGGTGTCTGCTGCTGAGAGATCTCGAGTGGTACTCCTCCTAGCTGTGAATATCCCAAGACATCGGGGTCACCGTGTGCGCCAGGTGAGTCTGGAGTCAAGCTGTCGAGTTCGTCTAAGCTGAAACCCTCGTTATCTGGAACGAACGTACTCGAAACAAACCCTGCGTAACATATAAACGTAAACCAATATATGTTGCATGGTAAATTAGTGAGTGTATTGAGAGAGTGTTTTGTACCAGGTCGAAAGGAGGAAGAAGAAGGCCCGGCGCCCGCATCGGGGTAGAATCCTACGCATAAAATGCGGATGTTAGCGTACGCTCGTGTCTTTCGTCGTGACATGTAGAAACCGAAATACGAAACATAAACTAACCTGTGTAGGCCGGTATCTGTGGCCCCGGTACCATCCCTGGATACGGTCCGCCAACTGGTGGTGTCCCTCTAAACATTCCAGTATGGCCGAACGCAGTAGCTGGATCGTATCCTGTTTGTGATATTAGTAAATATATAGGAAAACTTGATCTAATTTTCAAGAGATATCTACGTTACCTATAGCTGTGTAGTACTGCGACGTCGGCCCGTGCACGGTCGCCGGACATGGGAACGACGACGAGGCCTGGGACGACCGTGGTTGTCTTCGTACTGCACACGGCTTCCCAAGTTGTGCACTACCTGACGCAACTGGTTACGCTGCCTCGATCATGCCTCTGTCTACTCAAACTGGGTCATTGGGGATCCGGCATGTACCCTCGTCAGGTAAGTCGAACAGTCCGTCTCCATCATGTTGCAAAGGCGAAACTGCATCCATTCAGTAAAAGAACAGTTAGAAACACATGAATTATCTTATGAATATATATGCAAATATGATCAAGAGACTCACCGCGCCAGCTAGTGCCTCCACGTGGTGCCGAGCATATCCATCCTGAGGCCTCGCCTGGTGTGGCTGCGGGTGAGTGTCAACATAAACCAGACGAGTCCGAGTCCGGGGTAAGTATCAGGTGAGGTAAGCCCTAAAGGAGTTGTCTGTGTGTGGTCCTGTTGGATGGACTAAGTGCTCGTCTGCATATTCACATTGGTCCACCCCACGGCTGCATATTGGTGAGTCAATCATCAGAGCACGGCAAGCCACTCCTTGACAACCTACAAAAGTGGACCACGAAGAATCATTAGATTCGACACGAATGTATGAGCCAAGTTCATTCATAATTACCTGTGGTCCTGACGACTGACACGCTCCAACGCGGTGGGCACCGGAAACTCCTGGTGCTGCCCAAACTGTCTCCTGACTCTCCAGGGACAATATGCCTCAACCGCGATGTCGTAAACCAGGACGGCTGTAGTAAACCACAGGCTCGCATCCGCAGCCAACAGAGTAGGCTGAATAAACAATTAAGATTAATGGTTTGAACTGACAATGCAACATGTGAATTGTAACAATTAAACTTAAATATGCAATGAATACGTACTGTAAACTGTAGGAACCAAGTCTTTGAAGGACCTGCTGCTCGCGGGTGCGGGTTGATCGGACCTGCTTCTTCCACGCGGTCAACCAGGGCAAAACGAGCCTCCAGGTCATCCTTCCACGAGGCCGTCATCTCACGCGGACCTACAGCCCCCTGACGATAGGGAGGCCGAGGAGGTAGGCCACGTCCTGCAGCGTAGGTATCATCTCCCCACACGGGAGGTGGAACGTGTGTGTCTCCGGCCTCCATCTGTCAACGAGCGCCGTCAGGAGGGATCGGTCGAGCTGAATAAGCCCACCCTCGACAAAACGACCCAGAGTCAGTAGACCGGACTCATGTAACTTGCAATAAACAAAATTGTCGAAACAAAAGAATACCGACGAATACATAAGTGATAAACAATAATATTTCATCACATACCTGTCAACTCAATCGTGGTGTATAGAGATCGCCTCCCCAGGTGGATGAGAACGTAACACCTCTAGGGCTCGGTGCTCAACTGCTGCAAAGAAAGACCTGTGGCTCGAGTCGATAACTGGGTCTAGCAAGGAGTCCATCTCCATACCTGCATTCAAAAATATATAAGAACACATAGGTACATATATGTTTCATACTAACTGGACGCACGATATTTATACATTACAGATAGGTTCGATACAAACTCCACGCACGATTACTACATACTACAGATAGGTTTGATACAAACTGGACGCACAATTACTAAATATTACAGATAGGTTCGATACAAACTCCACGCACGATATTTATATATTACAGATATGTTCCATACAAACTGAACGCACGATTACTACATATTACAGATATGTTCGATACAAACTCCACGCACAATTAGTATATAGGTACAAACTACACACTGGTGGATCATGACACCGAGTGGCTTCCACGAGCAATTCTCGCCGATAGTCGTTTGAACGTAGGAGGTGCTCCATCTCTGGGATTTCCGGAAGGACCGACGTCAGCAGCATCGTGAAGTGCATTCTGAGGACACTTCTTGTAGTTGTGACCCAATGCTCCACATTGGCTGTAACGCTTTTGTGCCTTACTTGCTTCAGACTTGTCCATACCATTCCGAATACGACGTGTCTGACGGCGGCCTTTGCCTTTCTTAGTGGCTGAATCAGGAATAAACATCTTATCCTCATTATCCTGAATGAAAGGTCCCACTATTCAAATCCCGTATACCTCATGTCCCCAAGTAAGGAAAGGCACAACAAGAACGCATAACCATATTCAAACAATCTGCATGGTTCGTTGTCTGAATACCATACCGTATTCCGTTGGTATCATAAAGGAATGACCATTTCTCCTTATGTGCACCTCGAATCCAGTGTGAAAATGGCTTCTCAATTGAATCCCTAGCCTCTGCAGCCTGACTCGTGCTTGTTACTGATGCCCTTACCTTCACTAGCTCTGCAGTCAACTGATTAAGTATCTGCCATAATGCATTGAATTTTCTCTGTTGATTTTGGATGCACAACCTCTTAAACATGTTCTTAAAATCCTTGTTCTTGAAGTGGTCATAGAAATTTGCACCCATATGCCTAATGCACCACCTGTTTTGGACATCGGGCCACAATGGAGGCATTGTCGCAGTTCCACGTTGCAATTTCAGTATTGATTGTAGCAGACCTGCATGCCTATTACTAATAAGGCACACATCTGGACGTGCAGCAACAACGTAAACCTTCACTCGTTCAAGGAACCAATACCAACTGTCTAAGTTCTCATTCTCAACAAATGCAAATGCGAACGGAACTATTTGGTTGTTGCAATCTACCCCGATTGCGGTGAGTATCTGACCTTTATACCTTCCAGTTAGAAATGTACCATCAATACAGATCACCGGAAGACAACACTGAAATTCTCTAACACAGGCACCTAGGCAAAAGAAGACTCGTTGCAGAATACTTTGCCCCCTAGTCACGGCTGGTACGAGGTATGTGTCATAAAAACTTCCAGGATTTCTAGCAGCAACCTAGGATAAAATACGAGGTAGGTTATCATATGATGCCTCGTATGTGCCGAACCGCATCTCGAACACCATTTGTTTAGACCGCAATTCTTTCAAATAACTAATGTGTACTGGTAAGTCTGCTCAATGTGTCGAAAAATCATTTTTGGCTCATAATTTAGGTTGTCTATAATCAATCCATGTATTTGCTTTGCAACAAAGTCGCATGATATATTGCGATGTCAGGGAAGAACTTCTGATAGCAAACAAGTGTGCTCTGTCACAATGGAACATTTCCAGTTCGACTTCCATTTTCCCTTGAATGCATGTACTCGCCATGGACATCCATCATTCACACACTTCACCTCATATTCTTTACTGCCAGATTTTACGACTCTAAATTCTCGTTTCAATGATATTGGCCAAAGTCTCACAGCATCTTTTACGGCTTCAATGTTTGGATATGTTGCACCTTGCACTACCTCATTTCCTCTGTACTCTCATTCCTGATTTCGTGCGTCTTCTGCGACATGATTGCCAAAACCATGCTCCTTCCACTCTTTTGGCAATGAGTACTGCTCGTCATCAGATGAACCCTCATATTCTTCCATCTCCATTGCGGTTTGGTCTTCTGCCTCCATCTCGTCCACAATGATATGTATCCTCTCTCCCTCATCAGCAAGGCCCTGTGGTCCGATGTTTTGGTTCTCTATCTCTTCTGACTCATCTTGCTCAAAATAGTTGGTCTCTTGTCCACAATGATATGTTTTGCTTGATCTGCACCATGTTGGATTTTATTTTGTGTCTTCTCTCGGATTTGAACAAGAATGGCCAGAGGCAACCCACGCTCTAGAGCTGTTTGCATGTACTTCTGCCAGTCATCAGTGCAGTGTATCATCATCAATTCCCATAAATAACTTTCTACCTCCCAATTAACAACAGACTGGACTGTCATCACATGTGTCTCCGGATCAACACGGAACCCACACTGCAGCCACTTACATATGGAACCAGAACTCCTCTCCAGAGGTTTATCTATGGCGCTAGATGTGCACTTAAAGGTAGAAAAAGTCTACTCCATTTGCCCATACAAAACATTGTAGTCACAAAAAATACTTGAAACTGCATCTTGCTCGATATATTTGTATATCACAGAATACTTATC
The DNA here is from genome assembly GCF_016808335.1 of Panicum virgatum. Taxonomy (NCBI): domain Eukaryota; kingdom Viridiplantae; phylum Streptophyta; class Magnoliopsida; order Poales; family Poaceae; genus Panicum; species Panicum virgatum. The sequence continues at coordinate 36,014,419 of NC_053136.1, forward strand.
GAGTTATACTCTTTACTTCACTACCTTATTCAATAATCCGTAAAAACTAAGTATGGATTTCAACTACAACATATATGTATTCATAACTACGTGATGACACTCAAATTCTATACTGCATATGCGAAATTCTATTCTAAATCATAATTAATTTATAAACACGTCTCTAATAGTACTGCAATTGTAATAATAAACACGTAGTACTAATTTTCTAAATTAATTTATTACTACGTAACTAAAGTATCATTAAACTCCTACTTAAATGGTTCTACTATAGCACTAATTAAATTAAATTACTCTACAATACCAATGGAAAAATACATAAGCTAAATGTACTAACCTGCAGATCACAAGTGCGCAATCTGGCAGGGCTTCGCCGCTTTCCTTCTCATCCCTCTCTTTTTTTTGAATTTTTGGTGGAATTTTTGGGCTCAAATGAGGAGAGAATTGAGGTAGAATGTTTATAGGAGGGGAAGGGCCGGTCGCCCGAGGGGGGCGACAGACCCCCTGTCGCCCGAAGGGGGGTGACAGGCCCCCTGCCGCGCCTGTGGGTGGCCCCCCCGGTCGCCCGAGGGGGGCGACGGGCCCCTCCTGTCGCCCTCCTGCGCACCCCCGGCTAGGGACCTCGTTGTAAATTTGAAGAAAAAAATTACATTTAGGGCCTGTCGCCCCCTAGGGCGACCGGGGTATATTTTTGAAATTTTTCGAAACGAACATATATTTTTGAAATTTTGATTTTTTTTAATATAAAAAAAGAAAAAATCGCCGGAAAGAAGTTTCAGTTCGTTAACCGGGCCCATTGATGGTAACGCGGGCCGGTCCTATATAATATAATGGGCTGTTCTTTAGTGCAAAAGGAGGAAAGGATGATATGGAGAGAAAAAAAGAGGTAAGGATTTTTTTTTTTAGATTTTGCAACTGCAACAGCACAACTGAAAAGTAAGGGTGTGTTTAGTTCATTTTGCAAAAACTTGTAAAGATGTAAACAATGCATTTGAAGTATTAAATGAAGTCTATTTGTAAAACTTTTTGCATAGATGTGTTGTAAATCGCGAGACGAATCTAATGATGCTAATGAATCCATGTTTAATCAATAATTATCGGATGGTTACTGTAGCATCACTATTGCAAATTATGGATTAAGTAGGCTCATTAGATTTGTCTCGCGATTTACAGTCCATCCATACAAAAAGTTTTGTAAATAGACTTCATCTAGTGCTTCAAATTAGCAAGATTCTGTTTCACTTTAGTGCGTTTACGGCTTTTTTACGTTTACCTGTAAAGATCTAAATTTTAACAGCTGCACGAAGAAAGGGGGTAATTCTCGATGTCGATGCTACAGCCTACAGCCACAAAAAGGTTGCTGAAATATCTACCAACATGGCGTTCAAGTGGCACGAGTCACTCGCATGGCGTGATTTCTTTTTATTTTTTCAACTAACAAACCTTGCTCCATAATTATTATTGAAAGAAGGTTTGATCCATTGCAGATTTGCTTGCGGGAAGATGACGGACCCATGCTCGGTGACGTGGCACCAGAGTTGACTTTGCTGTTCGGTCGTCGAGTAGCCGTTGAGCTTGCATCTGCTCCGCACGTGCTGCCGCGGCGAGGGCCGCCGCCGCATCGTTTTCCGCGGCCTCCTCGCCCACGGCTAGATTGATTGAAAATGATGGAGAGAAAAATTAAATCACATAAGAAAAATCCACCTTGTTTAATAAGATGAATCGCCAAATGATGTCGGGCCAATTGGTTCCGGCAGTCCGGCGGCACTTCGGAGGTCGTGAGTTCGATCCCCGGAAGGGGCGAATTTCCGCCTTCGGTTAAAAAAACTCCCTCGCCTGCCTCATGTCCAAAGCACTATGGAGTCCGGCCTAACTCATAAGCCGAAGGGCCCCCGTGTACGGGTGGGGCAGGGGTTCGGGGATTTTCTTGGCCTGCTGTGAGAATGTCATTCTACCTCTCAAACAATGCCGTGGGGGCGGTCTTACCCCGCAGGTCAAGTTTTTTTAATAAGATGAATCGAACAAACTCTAAAGTGACGGATATAGAGAGTGGAAAGAAAATGTGGAGGGGGGGGGGGGTGCGAGTGATATTTCATCGGATTGTCATTTGGTAAGTGATGAACTGAAATTAGTTTATATTCGACAAAAGAAGACGTCAACGGAGAAAATTATACTAAATACCATCGAATTGTAAACTACATTTGGAGCGCTAATTGGTAGTGGCCTTTCGAAAACAACACAGCGTTTGGCAAATTATCCTCAACAAAGTTTTCGAAAAAAGTTGGATATCCTGAACAACGACTTGAGTGGAGTGGCGCGGACAAACGTCTCGTGCGGCTTCTTCGCCAGCTCGCCGCGCTCTTTCTCCCCCAGTCCTCCCCCATTTCTCTATTCCCATTTCGATACTTGCATTGCAGCCCAGCCCAGCCAGCTCGTCTCCCACCTCCACCCCACCCCACCCGATCCGCGCCGTCCCCCGTCCAGCCCCGCCCCGCCCAGCGCGCCGCCGCGTCTCGCATTCGCGGCAACCTCTCCCGCCGCCACCCTTCTGATCCGCGCTGGGCCACCCTTCGGAGCTTAGTGTTGCCTCAGCCTCGACCCCATCCCTCGCCGCCCCCGCCCCCGCCCCCGCCCTGATCTCGGTTCCTCCGTCCGCGATCCGTCCTTTGCCGGCCAGGCAATTTGATTTCAGTTCCTGAATGCTGCTACCTCCACAGACCTCTCTTCGTGCTGTTGGTCCTTGCGGATTGCGCGCTGTCAGGTCTGGATACTGCGGGCGGTGCAGCAGAGTATCCTCCGTTCTTCCTCGTCCAGCCCCAAAGATTTCGCGGGCAATTGGGTGTTCTGGGGTCGCTGGTGTATATCTTGTTATTTTGGCTCTACAAAGTCTGGACGGCCGGGAGAATCCCCTTCTAGTGACGGGATGACGGCATCAATTCTTGTGATGCTTAGTGGCTAGGCCTAGGACACCATCACTACTGCTTACTCTTGTTTAGTACTTTAGTTGACCGTGAGCCCTTTCCCTTTCGCGTGCTGTATCAGTTGATTAGCCTGTGGTTGTTGCCTTGTTGGGGAGATCACGAGTTTTTCTTGCCTCTTGTTGTCTATCCGTAGTAGGTGTTGTTGCAGTTTGCTTCATTGGCACCCCTTATAAGTGTTCGTCAATCACATTTGCGTAGAGCTCTTTACCTCACTAGGATAAACAAGGTTTCGCCAATTGTTTTAGACCAGTTGGGCTAAAATAAAGGTAGATTGTGTTGGATATTTTCCGGTAGGTTATTGTGGGTTCGTGATGTCTTGCACCTCCCCAGATCCACCAGACTACTGCTCGGCCGAATCACCCGAGCTCAAGCTGTACCAGGCCTTCATCTTCTCAGTCCCTGTCTTCTTTACATTTGTCTTGCTCCTCTTCTTCTACCTGTTCTACCTGAGGCGGCGCAGGGCCAATTGGCAGTCCTTGAGGATGAGGACAAATAATTTGATACGGGGAGATAACCCTAGGGTAAGTCATCCTTCACCTTCTTCTGAAAATTAGTTGATTTCTCCAAGCTGTTGATGTGTTCAGGATCTAATTGTTCGATTTATTCTGCGTTCAACATCTGCATTTGTAGCTGGAGTGTGGTTTGAAGAAGGAGATGCGGGAAATGTTACCAGTGGTTATCTATAAAGAGAGTTTCTTGATCAGGGAGACACAGTCAGTAATTTGCTTTTGGACTCTTTGATCCAGTATATAGTGATATAGTAGTTTCTGCTTCTTTTACCTTTCAAGTAACTAAAAAGGAGTCAACAAGAGAGAAGTTTTCAACTGCTAGTTCTTTTTAGCCTTCAGTATATCCCAGCCTCTCTGCATAAGAACACCAATAACCTACATACCAATAGCAATAGTGCTCATCTCACCACTAACTAGATATTTGCTAGACAGCATGTTAACTTTGGAAATTTTTTCCAAATTACGTCTGTGAAAAGAACAATAAAATGCACATGTAGTAATAAATAGGGACCCTTCCACCAGCACAAGATGTAAAGGTTAAATGGGTATAGTTGTGTTAGCTTTTCAATATAGGCAGGGTAGTGCTAGCTTTTAGCTTTTAGCTTTAAATGGGTAGCATGTGAGTTAATCTTTTGAATAGATGTTTTGGACATCCCGATACAGATCCTATAATAGGAAAATTCATGACATCATTTGCTAAAAAAAATCAAAATATTTTTTCCCTGACATCTGTTGTTTCCCCTATTCTGCTATTAAGGAACAAAACATATATAAACATGCATGTGTGTGAAAGGCTTATATTTAGAGTGAAATGGAGCAAATTTGTTACAGTCAATTGAAAGAACTTTTAAATTGTCCACTAATCAAGAGGAATACTGCTTCTCATATGCAGACAATTCAACATTGTTGAAGAAAGAAACATAACAGCAAGCTTTCCATGTTATGGTCCCTGATATTTCTTTTCTTTGAGATCGTATGATTGTTGGGACTAGCCCTTTGCCCAGCCTTTTTGTTGGTTAACTGCTAGCCTTTGGCATGAGTCATTTCTTTCTACTGGCATTTGCCCCTGCATTGTTATTTTGTTAAGTTTTGCTTTGCTTCTGAACACCTGATAATTGTTGCCAGGTGCTCAGTCTGCCTAGCAGACTATCAACCAGATGAGCGGCTTCAGCGAATACCTCCTTGTGGCCATACTTTCCATATTAATTGTATCGACCACTGGCTCTCTAAAAACACAACCTGCCCCCTCTGTCGAGTCTCGCTCCTTCCAGCCCCCAAAGCAACCAGCATTAATCCGGATTTGGAAGCACAAACTGTAGAGGAATCTCTGAATGTACACCATCAAGAGGACCTTTCCGACGGTAACACATCACAGGAAGATCAGACAGCCGAAGGTGGTGGAGCCGGTGGTGGTCAGGCCGAAGAACCACATAGTGATGCTGTCGAGCTGACTGTCAGGGTGGTCGCTGAGCCTCAAGCTGACACGGAAGGGTCACCAAGCACAACCTGCCAACCAGACAAAGCAAAGAAATAAAGGCGGTCGTTGATATATTTCTTGTAAGTTGTAACATTGTATGTTTAGCTGATCAGGAAGGATATACACATAAAGATCACCATTGATGTTGTAATACATGTCTACCAGGAAAAAAGGGGAAAAATTCAGTGCTGGAGAAATATTTATCGGTACATAATTAACATAACCGATACAGTACCAGTGACCTGTTTTTCATTTGGTAAACCATAATGGTGTCATTTAAAGTTACAATCCTCGAACATCCTAAGACTGGTGGGCTGCCAAATATGCTTATTGGAATTGATATAGCCTAAGCTAACAGAAGCTCCTATAAGCCAGACATCAGGCGTCTGTCAATTGGCATGACCTCTAAAAAAGACATGCCCACTTGTGCAGGCTCAACAAGGTCGGGCATGCAATGATGCCTCTAGCTCAATGGCATCGCCACACCGAGGTTAAGCATGCGCACCAAAAGAGACTAAACACATAGGCCATAGCCCGGCATCAGCAGCAGCAGAAGTGCAGAACAACAACCGTGACATTGACACCAACACCCTAACCACCGCACGCCAACATGCCATCACCATCCAACTGATTCTGCACTTGTGCTAGCAGTGTGCACGCATGATTACATGGTAGCACTAGCGACTAGCACGATAAAACACTTTGATCACCAGCTCTCCCTAAACCCCCCAAGTGCATCCGTACCTTTCATTCCACCACCTCCAATGCAAACAGAGGCAACTGGAGTTTTGTGAATTTTCCAGGTGTTTAGCCCTTCTCTCGCTCCAGAAATTGGCCATGTCGATCTTCACTTCTTGACAGTCTCGCTGCATGGATGTTCATCACCTGCGAGCCTGAGAGCAAATCTAACCCAAATCACCAGAGGCACATTCAAGAGCGACAAGTTCGGACGAGCCCTCAAGTCTCGGTCTCTCCAAATGTCCCCATTCCAGGTCTCAGCCAGCCCCTGCTTTTCGTCAACAGATGCCCTGGTCCCCTTGTGCAGTGCTCCAAGCTCTTAAGGAGACACGGCGGAAGCAATCGTTCCGGCGAGCCTTCCTTCGGAATGGAGGCCGGTAGAAAGGCCATCGCTCCATCAGGGTTCAGGTCCATCACATCCACGAGGCGCCATGCCTCTTCCACGCGGGCAAAGCACAAAGCAGAAAGACGCCTCCGGCCCGCGTCGGCGTCACATCAGACCACAGATATCCCCAGGCATTACAATGATGATGAGACACGGGTCACTAGTTCAAGCATGTACAGAGCACAGATGCCTTGCGCCGGAGGGCAGCAGACAGGCAGAGACCACCAAGATGAAGAAAGCACAAATGCCGGGCAGAGGCAGCAATGTTCCAACCGAAAGCGCACACGACACCCAGCACGGCTGCACGCGCCGAAAAGAGCATGCCGCTGGAACAGCAAGCAGAGACATTTTTGCACCAGAGCATCCGGTACCAAGCCGGGGGTAGAATACAATGCAGGTGGGAACAGCAGCTACAGATGATGATGCTTATATAGGTAGCAAGGAACATGACGCTGATATACATAAACCGCTACTGCTACTACCAAAATAGTTGTACATAAAGTCCTATTTACTCTGGAGGTGAGGCGGGCGAGACGGCAGCAGTCAGTGGCAGTCTCCAAAACCAAGCAGCCGGCGATACGCCATGCCTCCTACCAAACACGGCAAACAAAACACAGGTTGGTGGCACAGGGAACGGCGCGCAATGCGGCCTGCTTGCCATTACATTCCAGTCGACCTTGCTGGCAGAGGACCACCACTGGTCCTACATCAGCCATTCCAAACCAAGGCAGTCAGGCAGATTGTGGGGCAACGTCCTTCGGGCCCACAGCGCAACAAACAGATAACTCTCAGCAGTCTCAAGGAGCATGGGCATTGCCTCCCAAACATCCAAAACGGGAATTAAAGGTAGAGCGCCAAGTTAGCATCCATCAGTCCTTATCGGCAGCAACCAGAGCGCTGTTGTTTGAGTCACTCTGCGGCATGTCAGATTCCGGTGACAACTTGTCTGGGTTCGGTTTAGTGGTATCACCAATGACCGGCAGCTTCGCCTTGGGAGTCAAAGACTTGGCCTCCTCATAGGAGTAAATGTATATCCTTTTCACCATGCTGCAAAATTCACTGCAATGAAAGGGGGAAAAACTCCCAAATTAAATCAATTGCAAAGTTAAGGACTTCAAATGATCCATAGGTACAGAATCCAGCGCAAAGGGGTAAGGGTACATACGGCCACGGATCATCCCCGACCAGCATCATATCATCCTCATCATCCGTGTAAATAACCTTCCATTTCTTGAGGCTAGCAGAAAGCTCCCCCTGGATATCAAACATCTCCTCCAACTTGTGGAGAAGATCATCATATCCTTCTAGCCTCGTCAAGTCCACTGCCCTGCCAACCGCCATTCCTTGCATGATTACCTGCAGGGACAAAGTTAGTAATTACACTAGCATCACCATAAAAGAAACAAGTTGTTAATAACCCATTATCACCTTGGTGCAGCTCCTGACTTGCCGGCTCTCAGTCTCATGAGGAGAGCGCTCACTGCTTGCTGCTGGAGCATCTGTTTTGTTGGCTTGGGATGGCTGTGACAGCTGATCAGACTCAACATCTACTGACTCAACAGGTGGCTGGTCTTGACCAACACTAGCAACAGTAACCACTGGTGATACTGCATTACTTATCTCAATACCAAACAATCTGCAGCCAGCAGTAGCGGATTCTTGCTTCCTTTCAGGTAGAAGTTTGTTAATGCTAGCAGAGTAGGATTCCGTTCTAGTGTCTCGAATTGGCCAGTACAAATGATTGTTGGTTGGAGTAGAATGTTCATTCTTTGAATTAAATCCCACATTCAACGATGATGAAAAGATTGAATTGGGGTTTGAATGGTATAATTCCTGAGTTCGCTGCAGTCCCGAAAATGAGAAAGCATGGGTAGGCTCAGCTGGGGATTTCCAAAAACCTAAGATAGAAACAGAAGAGATTAGTTTTGCATGTGAGTCAATATGTGAACAGAACAGTAAGTATGTTGTTAGAAGCCAAGTCATAATTTGGCACAACAGCTTAGCAACCACACACCAAAAGCTGGAGGAAGTTCTGGAGCAATAGAAGGTGAAGCAGGAGGCCGTGCACGCTTATTCCGTAAAGGAGGCTGAGGCGGTTGTGTGTTAGTTGCATCAAGGGGTTCTAGTTCCCATGGTGAAACTCTATCTGGACGGACAACAGCAGAAGGCTCATCCCATTGGACCTGTCAGCAGCGAAAGCATGATCTGAGATCTTGGAAAGACGCATTCAAAATTGGAAATGCAAGATACATTTCAGGTGGAAAATGCAAAGTAAAAATGGAATCATGTCCATAAATAAAAAGACATTGATTACCTTCAAAGATCTCCAATCAGAGTCAGCCCACGGAGATGTTGAGTTAGCTGGCATGCTTCCCAGACCAATAATTGTCCCACTAAATCTGTAAACCATGAAGGAAGAAGGTTATGAGAGTATGCAACCTATAATGAAGTATCAGTTTATGGAATATACAATGTAGAATACCTTCTTTCAGGAGATTCATCACCCTCAAATCTCATTTTAAACCTCATACCGACAGACATCTTGTGATTCTTAGCTTCAAGGTACTTGTTTACGCTCACAACAAACTCCGATCGACTTGTTCTGTGGAACAAATGAGATGTGCAATATAAGTTTCTTAGCACAAGTTCAAAAGGAACACATATTTCCACATGTCAAACCAAATAGGACAACATAAGTTTAGTGCAAGAAACAACAACTAAAAGCTATACATGAAATTCATTCATAATATAGAGTTATAGACACAAGGATTGGACGTAATGCTATAAAACTGATGTGAAGAAAAAACCACCCCGCATGTAAAGTTGGATAGGAATTAAAGCCGTCACCACCACAGGGAAATCAATAATTGATAACAGCACAAAATAGTGGCAGTGCGGTCTATCCTACCAGGGGGTAGTTGCAGTGGTCACCGACTCAAGGTCATGGTCAGCCTAGATTATGTGCGGCCCTACAGGGTGAAGCCAGGGTTCAGGGTTTTTCTTGGCTGGTACGACCGTACTGTTAGATGTATATGTATCTTTTGTAGTTTCCCTGTTGTATAAGGGGTTTTGTGCATATTCCCTAATACCTGTACATGTATATATTCAGGCCTAGAGCCCTCATAATGAATACAAGTACTATTCATAACATGGTATCAAAGCCAGAGGTCTCGAGTTCGATTCTTGGTAGAGGCATCTTTTAAGTCCTCCGCTCCCTTCTTTATTTCCACATTTGCGCCTTGTTCCGGCTGCATGTGAGTGGGAGTGTTATGAAGTATTAGTGGATTGCCCACCTCTTCCCAAAAGCTTAAGCTTTTGGGTTCATCTTGTTGGTGCATGAAACCTAACACGTACTACGGTACGACCGGGATCTTTCTGCCTATAGAAAACCATGGGGCAGTCTTTCCCCAACCGGCTCAGTTCTTTTATGAAGCACAGCTAGTTCATGTACAAAGTGTAGTAGACCCAAACAAAATATAATGCCTTGAGTAAAGAGAGAATTTCACAACAAAAGGTTTAGAAAAAAGGAAGAGAACCTGGGTTTGTAGAAAACAGAAAAGAGAGTTCCAGTGGAGATGGCATGAGATGCAGTTGCGAGGACTCCAAGATGCATGCTATGGCTTGAGATAACTGATGATGGCATGTTATTTAGTTGCCTCATGAGCCTTCTTACCCCGACTCGTAGCTCTCCATTATCACCTCTATTAGGTTAACATATAAGGACAGTTAGCAGGTTTATACAAAACTCAGCAGAATCAGAAGACAAACAAATGAGGTAAAAGGCTTCAACATGCATTTCTATCACACCTCAAAAAGATAAATGCATCACCAGCAACCAATCTTTTTGAGCTAACAAAAACACTCCAGCCTGTTGTAAGTAGATGCCTCCTTGGTTGACCTAAAAGGAAACGGCCGATAATGCTTCATGAGTCATTGCAACCAAAATAATTATGGAAATTTGTTTCTGAAGCAGGGGAACTAGGTTTATTCAAAATGAATGCCACATCAAAACTACAAGAACAACACTGTTATAATCTGAAATTAAAAAAGGCTTAAGCGGTGTATGATGATGTCAGAAACCAACCTCGAAAGATGTGACGGAAATGCCATTCATTTCCATGGAGATCTTTAGCCACCAGTTCTTGCCATGGTGGATTCTGAGTCATATCCTAAAAATAAAAACTATTCCACTTAATAAGTCATGCCATAGATGCTACACACAGACAACGTATACAAAGTATTGTGCTAACCAATTGGGGCAAACATTCTTCAGCATGTCTCCTGAGGACAGAGAAACCACCATGGGTGCTCGTGTCTGAAGCAGTCAAAGTCTTGCAGAAGGAATGGACATTGCACCTTTCTGGCTCTGGTGGCTCAGGATCTGGGCCAGTGGGCTCATTTTGCTAATTAAGTGAATTCAAGGAAAATAAGTCAGCGCCAACACATGTAATACTGACCATGCACAGAGTTGTATATGCACAGAACAAAGAGACAATAGCAGAACGAGAAGATTGAGATCCACAAGAAAATTATATAGGTGAGCCTACTCACATCTGCTTCTGGTTGCAGCATAATTTGAGCATAAACTTCATCGGAATCAGTTTCAGCCTGCATTCCAGAGATAAAGTAGTGACGAAAAGTAAAGGATATCAGTTCTATAAATGGTTCTATTAGTGGGCATTCCAGCGAAGTTTGCATGAAGGGAGACTACACAAACCAAAAGGAAAGGAGGACTTACTCTGAGTTCTACATTTACCACTTTGCACAGGATCTTGGATGGTAGATTAAACAAAGGTAAGTGCTGGTCAAGTTGCTGATCTGTAGATGCTTCAAGCTATAGAAAGATTTTTGGTCATCAGTTGAATGACAAAATACAAATATGAGCTGCATTGCTGCAGAACAAACCACCGTGATTCTAACATATGGCACAAGCAATATTATTACAATATTGATAGCTAAACTATGCAGAAAAACACTCAACTCCTCAATTGTGGTGCATCAATTAAGATATACCTGTTCCATATGACCTTGCGGGAAGTAGTAAACCAGCTCGCCTTGGCGAGGCACCATGACCAACGGCCCAGCACAAGCATGCCAGAGTTCCCTGAACAAAGCATCGCTAGCACCCCCTATACAAAGGCATTTGGATTGGATAAGAAGAAACATTCATGAGAATAAGGCATACATTCAATTGAAGAATTTTTTTCACCTTTTTATTTTGTAAATTTTACAGCGAAGTAGACTATTTTTATGATGAATTAATTGAACAATAATGACACAGTCCTATTGTAGGACCATACATGCAGATCTTTAAAAATTTTCCTATTCATAATTTCACATGAATAAGTCTATTTCTATGATGATTTAATTCGCAATAATTATACAATCCTAACGTAGCACCATATGCATAGATCCTCCATTTTCATAATATAATCAATATTTCACCAAAACATACAAAATTTACAAAGGAATGCACTGCAGTTACCAAATGGACAAATATCAGTTTACAGATCCGCAACCATACATCCTCCAACCCCAAATTCCACAGATCCCGTTTGCATGCATGAAAACAACAGATGGCTAACCCAGACAATTTACTGCAGAATTGCAAAATTGTCGGATCAACAAGTCAAAAGCAACAACCCTCTCAGCTGTACTTGAAACAAGGCCAATTGTCGGTAACCTTGGAAATTTCACATTGGAAGGCACCGTGGTTACTAATAAGACAGAAATCAGTTTTCCAGATCCATAATTACATACTCCCCCCATTTCGCAGATGCAATTTCGCATGCATAAGAAAAATCGCGTGGTGGTGGGCTCAATAATCGACAAAGCAGACTTTGCTAAACTGCGAATTCTCCCATGAATCAGTAAAAAAAATAGCAGTCTCCAGCGTAAATAACAAAATTATGAAGAAAAGGCATTCCCTCGATGCGCAAATTGCAAAGCCGTCCAAAACTGTACCGAATTTCGCACTTCCTTCCTCCCCTGCCACGAGGGAGTCAACTTCCAAGTCCACGTTCCTCTACTCGCAGCAATTCAGCATCCCCACACCAGCCCAGCAGTCGCCACGCAGAGGCCCAGTCCAAACAACACAAGCCGAGAGAGCAGAGAGAGAGAAGCAGGAGGAGCCAGAGCGCAGGGAACGGAACCGCACCTGGACCGACGGCCGCGCCGGCGTTCGCCATCCCCCCGGCCTCTCCGAGACCAGCTCCCCCCTCACCGAGCGGAATTCAGCCGTAGAGCCCCGAGCCGCGCCCCGATCTGGTCACCCCATGCCGAGCTCGGCAGATCTGCGCGCGCAGCGCCACCGGGGCAGCCGTTAGAGCCCCCGAGCCCGGGCAATTCAGGGGAGAGAGGAGGCGCCCGCAGCGCGCGGGGCGGGAGGCCGGAGATCTTACTTGCGCTCGGCGGCAGGGGAAGGGGTCTCGCACGCGCGTCCGCGACTCCGGAAACCCCCTCCCAAAGGCTCGGCGGGCGGGAAGGCGCGCGGCGGAGGAGGATGTCGGGAGAGGGGGAGGGAGGAGGAGGAGGCGTGGAGCTGGGGGGGCTCGTGCGCCTGTGCTTTGCTGCCCGGGGCGGGTTGGTTGGCTGGCTGGCTTGGAGCTGAGGCGTTGGGTTTTTTTACTAGCAGCAGCAGCAGCAGCGCGAAGGAAGAAGCGTTGGACAGCGCGGGGCGGGGGTGGGCCCCGTGCTCTGCAGCGGCTTTATTTTTGGCGTCGGTTTTTTCAAAGAAAAAAAAATCTATATCACTCTCTCGGACTATGTAACTTCCCAACTTATAAAACGGACTATATTCCTGTTTGAATTTTCGAAAATCGGTCAAATTATCCCCTAAAATAGTTTTGAAAAATCATAATAAATTATAAAAAAATCATAAAATAGAAAATCTAATTGTGTTAGACAGTAGATCTACACAGTTAGCATATATTATGGTATGTTTTAGTATATTTTTTTACTATAGCTTTAGATCTATAATTTTCTTCTTAGCAGTAAAAAATATATTAAAACATATTATATTATATGTTCACTGTATAGATCTACTCATTTGGAGTTCAATACAATTAGATTTTTTATTTTATAATTTTTCTGTGATTTACTATGATTTTTCGAAACTGATTTAGGGATAATTTGACTGGTTTTGAAAAATTCAAAGGGTGATATAGACCGTTTTATATATTAGGGGATTATATAGTCCAGTCTGCATAGGTGAAAGGGTGATATAAATTTTTTCCTTTTTCGAAACGGCTTCCTCGCTGGAGATGGATCGGCTTGTGCGGGTTTCCGGGAGGGATTTTCCCGCGGGAGGGGGGCAGCAAAGGCGCGAGCGCACGGTAACGGCGGCCGTTAGGGGAGCGTCCCAGGGGCCCGGGCTACGCGTACTCGCCAGGTGCGTCCTGCGGAATGGGATCTCTCTCAATTTCTCCATCTCAGCTCAGGTTTTCCACCCGCGTGCTGCGCCGCCCACTCCCATGCTTTTGGCAAGGGGTCGTGCTACGTGTGCTCTTTTGCCTCGTTTTTGAGAAATGTTTTTGTTTTGCAAAGGGGTTGGATCCCATTAACTAACACTCTGTTGGCTGCATCCAGCCAATAGTATTTTTCTCTCACACCAAACCAGCACCAGCCAGCAGTATTTTTTTCTCACAACAAATCAACACCAGCCACCAGCTACAGCACAGCGAACAGAGTGTTAGCCAAGCTCTTACAGACAGCATCCCGGAGGAAGTACAAATTACAGCCAAGTCCACAGCACCCATCCTCCGGAGGTGAAAAATTGCGTACAATACCCTGATAAACAATAAATTTGAAACTAAGGTCCTTGGATCTTGACGCAGAGCTCCAGCTTGCTGCATCACTTCCAGTTCCGCTGGAGTCGGAGAAGAAGCATGACAGGCAAGAGAGAAGCTCAACCAAAATGCCCGACGAGACCTCCAGCAGATTCTTGAATAATGTTGAATAGAAATAACCCTAGTTGGGCTCATTGTTAGTTTATAAATAAATGGTGAGATGTCATATAGATTTAACCAAATCAGTAGGAGTTATGTGTCTATAAGAGAGAGATACTTGTTCTTTTGGAACTAGGAAGGAGCACTACCAACTGTATCAAGCGAGAGGAAAATGTACAATCATGCAATCATCGCATCTAAGGCAGTCGGGCACGTCCCAATGGCAAAAAAAAACGAGGAAAGAGCATATCCTCGCTAGGCTTCTCAAATTAGGGCCATCCTTCCTTCTTTTTTTTTTAAAGAAACCACCTTCTTTTCATTGATGCCTTCCAACATCATCTTTGGGTTCTCTTCCTATGATTTTTATTTATGTTGAAATATATTGGATTTGTGGTTCTTTCCTCATATGTTACATGCAGTATAGATGTTGATCCTGGCTAGGTTTCTCAAATTAGGGCCATCCTTCTTTCTTTATTTTTTCAAAGAAACCTCCTTCTTTCATTAATGCCTTCCAATGTGTTCTTTTGGGTTCTCTTTGTGTGATTTTTCTTTATGTTGAAATATATTCAGTTTGCGGTTCTTTTCTCATATGTTACATGCAGTATAGATGTTGGTGGTGTCATTCATATCGTCTTGTTTGTCCTTTTTCTAGTGATGCTTTAGGAAAATTGTGCCGCCAATCAAACACATTGTTGAAAATTGTTAGGTCTTATGTTGGGGTAAGGTGACGGTGGGCCATAACAGTTGCCTAAATGCCTTCAGCCAAAAAAAAAGATATAAAAAAGATGTCTAGTACTATCATGGTGGCATAATTAGTTGGTAGTATAATTTATAGACTACAGATTGTGCTACATTTAATGAAGTGGATAAAGGGGTGTGTGTGTGTTTTCACATGTTTCATGTGGTATACTTGTTGATGATGCCACTCACACTGTGTCTTTGGATCTTTTTTCTAATGATTCACCCATAGAGACAACAAGAGTAAATTATCTCAAAACATTTTTTTTCTAAATGTGATTAATCCAAAATGTTACGAAAAACTTTCACGGTATTATAGTCTCATTACTTATCGGTATTTTAGAGTAGTAGAAACCGGTAGGTTCATACTTTTTTATGTCGTATAGTTATGTAATCATCTCTAGGATGTTCTGTTTTCTTAATTTCTTACCATCTGCATTTCTGCACCATACGAAACGGAGCCAAGAATTTGATTAATGATGTCTGTATGCCACCGCTGCCCCCAAGATCAATCTCAGATGTCAGATTGATGTGCGCGTTGCTTTGTGCAAAAGAAACGGCCCGGGCCGGGCCTCCCAGCGCCAACTTTGCACCCCCGTTATCCGCAACGGGACTCCGTTTCCCATTACGGCGCCCATAACTACAGCCATTAAAAGCTCACGGGCTGCAAGCCTGCAACGTCCCGTCCGTCCGGCTCCGATCCAGAGTACTGTCCGGTGGTCCCGCTGCCCCGCGCAGCACTGTCCGTCGACGACGGCCTCGCGCGCGGCCAGGAGCGCCCCAGGACCCATATCGGGAGCACATCAAACCCGTCCATCACGCCGCGCGGATCCGACGGCCCCGCGTCGCCGTCCACCCGGCTCCTTTTCTTCAGCCTGCGTGTACCTGAGGATCGGGCCGGGCAGGCGCGAATCTCTCTTTTCCCCTGGCGCGTACCGTGTCCACCACTAGCATGTTCCGCGCTGCCCCATGCCACGGCGTCCCGTGCGTGCTCTGTCTGTCTGTCCTTTGGTGCCGCGGGCTACAGGGTGGGCACGGATCTTTTTGCAGCGTTCTCCTCGCGCCAAACATCACTGTTTGCTCTTTCAGTCCAAATTGTAGCACACCACACGTCTATCGCTGAGCACTAAAAAATCTTATCCAAAGACAGTTCCTCAGAGCATGATAATTTCAGCCTGTGCTTGTGGTATATATATAAAAGTCATTCATCACAAGATCCTTACTTTATTTCATTTCATATATATATAAGACAGGATATTTACAAAAGGGATTTACAAAAGATGGTTTGTAGCCTCGTATATAGTCTCGTTATGGTTAGTGGCATATGTTAATTCGGAATGTTGTTTGTTTTCTTTTTTTATCTTTTGAATTATTCGCCCCCCAGTGCTTTCTCATTAAACACCGTGAATCTGTGAAATTTTTGAAGCACACACATTTTTCTCTCAAACCGATCCTTTTTGCCGACATCCTCAATTATTATAGAAATAGGAATGTGCAGTGGCAACTTTAAAGGACATGCATTTTCCAAAAAGAAATACACCAAGAAATATATAGTTCATCAGAGCAAATGATGTTATGCAACCATGCCAAGTTCAAGATATCCGAACCCAGCTTCATTTTCGATATATATATATATATATATATATATATATATATATATATACTAATTGACAAGCAATTAAGAGAAAGAAGTTTGGTAGAAACTCAGCTTAGTCGTTATGTGTCAGTTTCGTTTCACACAAAATGAAGACTTGTCTTTTAAAGTGGTTTTCGCCACACATTCATTTTGTGTTCTAGTAATTGTTGAAAAAAAATTTATCTTCGTACGTACTCTCGCGCGGAATTTGAAGCAGCAACCCCCAGCCAGAAAAGAATCAAGGCCTGCCCCTTTCGTGCATGTCTCCTTCGATCGACGTGCTTGTTGAAAGTAAAAGAGAATGAAATGAAGCAAAATACATAACAGAAATGCTTCGTCGTCCAGTTTCACTCGCCGGGCAGTCGTCGAACCCGGCCCGTTTTGGCCAGGCCTGATGCTGCCGCGCACTCGCGGTCTCGCCTCGCTGGTCCTGGTCCGCTGCTGGCTGCTAACGCCGTCAGTCAGGCAGGCTGGCAGCTGGCTCTCGCCGCAGGCCTGCATGCAGAGCTGAGCAGAGCAGGCCTTTCCCCTCCCTTTAACCGGTCACGTGCCGGCGCGGGCCCCGCGGGCCAGCGTCACGGGGGCTGCTCTTTAATGCGTGTCCCTCGCCGGGCCGGCACCGGGCCTCCCCACCGCCGCCGGGGCCGTCGCCGCGCCCCGGGTCGCCACCAGCGACCCGCACCAGCTCACCATTCGTCCATTCACCAAGCAAAGCTGCTGTTCCGTTTGAACCGCGCCGGGCCCAGCGTTCAGTGGGACGGTACTGTCACCGCCACCGGGGCTCAAGGGTGGGTGCAGCCGTGCAGCGCACCAACCTGCTTGCTGTGAGCGTGACGAGACCTGCCTCTGTGTGTTGATGATGGGACAAAAAATAATTCGGGCCTGTCGCGTTTACACTCTGCACCCGTGCACCGCCGTGCATACTCTGAGTAGCAGTACTTGCTATCCACTTCGGTGTTCGCCTCACAGGGCTCTGTTTGCCCCAGAAAGGTAATGCCTGGGTTTATTTGGAAAACGGAACAATTTGTTTGGGGATGTGACATAAATCTTCTTCTTCTTTTTTTTCTTACAGGCGAAGATAAGTGCTGGCCTCGGTGTAAACGAACCCGATTAGCACGAGGATTGATTGAGGAGCCCGCTGATGCCGCATAGTGGAGTGGGAAACAGATGGTGACACTGTGACAGGGTCAGGAAGAATAGACGAGGACGACCGGAAGGGAACAGCGGCGGCCGGCCGGTCGTTGTCCACTGACGCTGCGCTGGCCATTTCTAGCTCCCTTATCCCTCGCGCAAGCTTTGGGCTTTGCTATGGCCATACCCTCGTGGCCCTCCACGATGTGCTAGTGATGCTTGAAAATATTGGATCCCACAAAGAGAAATAAGCATTAAGCTAAGATTATTGCAGAGTGTGAAAAAAACAAGCACCGATGCTATCTATGAATATGGTCCACATGAAATAAGATAGGGCCTTACTTTGGTGGTTGTCTCCCCCGGCATGGCCGTGAATCCTTTCTTTTTCGTCAAGGTCTTTGCCTAGCTTTTTGTTGCATTTTTTGTTCAGCGAGCTACTCATATTAAAAGAGATACACGATGCTATCTCTAATACAGATGCGCTACCTAATAGTGACTTATCGAAAGAGTTAGTACTCTCATGAAATAGACCACTTTGCCGTAAGTTGTAGCTTGTTACTCCATCCGTCTCAAATTATTAGTCATTTTGGCCTTTTAATTTTTAGATATATCAATTTTTCTATGCATCTAGATATATATCATACTTAGACACATAGTAAAATGGATATACTTTGAAAAGTCAAAATGACTAATAATTTTGAATAGAAAGTACTTTTCTCTAATGTGTACATGGGAGGTAAAATGAGGAGAGATTGTTTCCACACAGCATCGAGCGTGTAAAATTCGGCACGCGTCGCCAACTAACATCATGTAGACCGAGAAAATTATATCGGCCACTCACTCGTTAACATTCTTCAAGCGTATTGTCCGTCAAAAAACAGAAAAAAAATACCAATGGCATTATTACCTTATGACTTGGCTTAGGTCTACACTCTACTACCCAGCAAGTCGCCTGAAAAGTCCAGACCAGGGAATGTGACGTGCACCACTCGCGCGCACTCGCGACGACCTACGACGACCCCCGTAGATAGCAAGTTCTAGTAGTGGCTACCAACGACCAATCGAAAATCGATGGCTCACCTCGCAGTCAGCAGCTCAACCCAACCCATGGAGACCGCTCGCTCCTGGTCCTGGGTGCGCCTCACGGGGTGCAGAAGGCAACGCCCTTTAATTAATCCACCCCTCAACGTGCTTAGCCAGTTAGCCTGCGCCGTCAAGTGCGTGAACGGGAGAGACAAGCGGCTGTGATCGCTGATCAGCTAGCTGCAGGAGGAGTCAGAGGTCAAAGTCCGGGATGGGATTAGAGTTTCAGAGAAGAAAAGCAGGCAGGCAGGCCGCGGTGGCGGGGGACAGGGACATGCGCGCTGCGCCTGCGCGAGCAGCAGGGGCGGCCGGGCCAGCACAGGGCGGCCGCATTAGTTTAACCCCGAGGGGGATTAGATTATTCGTTAAACTAATCCGGAAGCGGCCGTGTGGATTAGGGGCGATAAGATAATCGGTAATGATCGAGGACGAGGTTGCGCTGCGCCGGCTTGATTGTGTGGGGGGAGCGGAGGGGCAGGGCCTAGGAAAGGGGGACAGGAATTCCACCAACCAACCGGGGGCTCGTGGCCGCGGGTGTGGTGGAGGCTGAGGAATCTCCCCACCACCCATCCTCTCTGAGATCTTTTTCTAAGGCGCAAATTCTAGGGTTTTTTTTTGGATGGCGATGGGTCATTTGAAAGTTATTACGGTTTCTTTTTGTTCTCTGCCCAGATTATCTCGCACCCTGTAATAAGTAGATGGAGCGTCAATGCCCAAATAGTTTTTACTTTTTTATGCTATAAAAAATGGTCTAATAGCTGGAGCTGTAGAAACATGACCTCTTAACATTTCTCCAATTACCGTGGTTATAACGGTAGAAAGATGTTCGAGGGAAAAGAAACGAAAAATCAACGGTACTAGTAGAAAATATGGGAGTTTAGCCTGGGCGAGGTGCGTGTAGAGTAGCGTGGCGCTGGCGCTGGCGCGCCTGCCCTGTCTTGTGGTGGCGTTGCTGTTCGGCGGTCAAAGGTGCAGTGCATGAGGCGCATCCGGCACGCGCGTGACCGACCGCGGGCGATGCGCTGGACCGCTGGTGGCCGCAGGCAGGCACACTCGATAAGGATCGGGGCCGGGGCCCGCGCGTCGGTGACGGGGGATCCGCTGCGCGGGTGGTCGCCGGCCGCCGCACGTGGGCTGCTCCGCCTCGGCGTCGCCGTCGCCGCTCGCTCTCGCGCGGCCTACGTGTCGAGAGTTCGAGCGAGATTAAATCGACTTGCCCCCCCCGGTCTTAAGCCTGCTTAGAGACGTGCAAGCTCTAGTGACAAGTTTAGTTTAATTTTTGATGGAGTATGGACTAAGGAGTACGCTAGTATATAATTATTGTTGTACATATAATTAATAGTGGCTGCTTGGGATTAGCTGGAGAGCATTACGACTAGCTTGTCGTGGTTTACTTGTGGGATTCGCTAATCCACAGGGAGCACGTATCAGAATTCGTACGTACGCAATGTACCAGCATTTGTATAGGGGATCGCGGCCCGGAGGACGAAGCAGTCTCGCGTCAATGTCCACGTGGGGATCCGTTCCGAGCAGGCCAGCCGTGAGCTGGAGCCCACAGCTAGCCCTAAACACAACAAACCAGTTGCCACGACAGGGAATTGCTCACCGTATCGACATGAACCCATGCAACTTCGAGTTCGGCTTCGTCCGAGCAAAGTAGTAGGTGTGGTGGGCGTCCATTTTGGTAGTGGCGCATGGGCTTTTGCAGCGGCAGACGACCAACCCAGTTCCATGAGGCCCAGCCTGCTACTTTTCTTTGCTTCTTCTTCTTCTTCTTCTTTTTTTTTTCTTTTAATAACGAACAAGCTACTGGCACAAAGCTCAGCGTCTCCTGCCAGCTGTTTCGTAAAAAAAGGACCATGCTTTTGGCGACATTTTCAGAAAACGGAAAGTATCTGGGTTTAAGTTTGCAATTAGGAGCACCCGATAAACAAACCATCACCCATTTTTTGCAGCAAAGAACTAGTATACATGGAAAACAAAGTTGGTGACTATACAGACTATTACAACTATAACTTGAAAAGAAAACAAGAGTTCAGACTCATCATGCCAGGCACCTTCACAAATGTTTCAGACTTTCCCTACAGAGCTACAGGTGAGACTACCATTCCAGCCAGGCACAACACAATCGATCAGAAACCAAAAGCGCCAACGCAAAGACCACCAAGGCGAGCTGCCTTCAGGACATGGCTGCTGAATTCATTCGGAGGTACCGAGTCGGGCTGGGCAAGCGCTCTTTGATCCTCCTGCATTGAAACAAATTATGATGTTAATTAAGAAGGAAAGAGGAGAAAGTAAGAATGAAAGAAGAAAGCTGCCCACAACTTTGTCCATACATTTAGCACAATGAAACCGTCGATAAATCTCTTCGAAGAGAGACAGATTCTCAGCCAAGATACCGAGAGGTACGTAGAAGCACTGAGCACATAGACAACGTATACAAATGCGCGCAACGGAGCTCTGTGCAGATCAGCCAGGCCGCAGGAGAGAAAAGGAAATTAGTGTTGCTTACTGTGTACGAGCCTCTGGTGCTGCGTTGATGTCCACCAAGATCTGCTTGACAATCTCAGATAGTAGAACGGGGCCAATGCCAAGTGCCAAGAGAGAACCATCTGGTTGTGTAAAGATCGGATGCCCCCAGTGCAAGGGATCAGGCGCGGCCGCGGCTCGTTGGCCTCTGATCCCATACAATGGGGAACTGGTTGGCCGTCAGAAAGACGAAAAGCACGATGGCTGTGTACGTCGCTTTCTGACGATAAGGAGTGGTCAGCTGATCAGCATGCCGCAGCTCCGGGAAGAACCTTGTGATGAATGCACAGAGCTTGGACCAACTTGCCATTTTCTGATCCAGAGGAACTGAATCTAAGTTCTGAAACACGCAGAGGAAGAATGGCAAATTTAGGTTGTTCTAGTGAGAAACAAAGAAATCCCTACTAATCAAAGCCGTCAGGTCGGAAATCAGAGCAAGGCGAGGGATCATCCATCCATCCAACAAAAGCAGGGAAGGAATTGCTAATAGGAAAAAAAAAAATCTAAATTACTACCTCCAACTATCCGCTTTGTCCGAATAACCCCCTAAACTATTTTTGTGGCTACTAAACCCCCACCTTTTGCTAAACCAGGTTACTATTCACCTTTGGGTACTAATCCAATCTGGTTTTGATGACTAGGAGGGTAGTTTGCTGACTGGGCACGACACATGGGATTCCTACGTGGCAAAGAGAGCTAAAAGTCCACAAAACCCCCTCCGACCGGCCCAGCCCAACAAGTGCTCCCTCTCTCTAACTCCCGATTCTCGATGCGATCGAGGCCGCCATCGCCGCACGTCATCCCACCTCGCATCGCCGCCGTGCGTCATCCCGCCCCGCATCGCCGCCGTTGCTCATCCATCCGCCATCCCGAACCGCCGCCGCGGGTCCGCTTCGCCTCCACTCCGCCGTTGCTTGGTCCTCCCCATCCGGCACTGTCGCCCCATCGTTGGTCGGCCATCGTCATCCGGCACCGCCGCGCGTCCGGGAGAATACTGCGCTGCCGATGCGGCTCGCTCATCGTGGGCTGTGCAGGTCATCATAGATGCGCTGCTGATGGGAATGCTGATGCGGCTCGTAGGAGGAATGGCACCAGGTCCAGGTTCAGGTTCAAAGGCAGCAGGTTCAGGTTGCAGAGCCAATACAACTCCAGCAGGTTCAGGTTGCAACAGTAAGTTCAGGAGGGCAACAACAGCAAGCTCAGGAGAATTAATGTTTTAGATTGTAATTCTAGGATGGTGAAATAAATTATCATACGGTTTCCATTGTATTGTAATTCTAATATTGTCATAACATGATGAACGAGGATGGTGAATAAATTGTCATACGGTTTCCATCAGTGTTCTTTCAGCTCAGTGCTTGTCTTTCAACAAGAAGCTGATAATAACTACTTGCTCCATAAATCGATCACGATCAGTGCGGCAATCATACATCTTCGTCGTCGGGCGCAGCTGCCAAATCCACTACCTGCTAGAACTGAAAATGTGAAGGAAACAACTTTCTGAAAGTCCAAGACAAGCTATTCACTTACGACTTGTTGGAAGAGCCAGAGCCTGTTGGTTACACAGCCACAAAAGTTCACGATACGTTGGTACGAGGAACGTGGTACGCGGGACGCAGATCGACAATTTTAAGTTCCCGGTTCGTAGGGGGTATACCTCTCCGGAACGTTTTATTCGAAGATGGGATCACGATCCCCAAATAATTGGGACGATGACCCGGTACGTAGCTGGATTAATTTCAAGGGGGTTATTGATAAAACTGACAAGGCACATGAACTAACTAAAGAAATATGGGATGCTTTAGGGGTCTTAATGTAAGAACTTCAAGATCTTAGCTATGGCCGACCGTGGTCCTGGCCTTCCTGCTCGCCGGCATTCTGGGCCATGGGAAGCTCCGGAGAGAGGGGGAAAACGGAGAGGAGGTGGAGAGGGACTCGGGGAGGTGCTCACTGGCATCGGAGGGGCTTGTGCTGGCCGGAATTTGGGCGGAGACGAGATGGCCGGCGGCAGCTCGATGGGCGGCGGTGTCCGGCGATGTAGGGTCGACGAAGACCGGTAAAACGGGTTCATCTCGACGAGGGGAACATCATGGTGGTGTTAGATTGGTCCGGCGGCGGACGAGTGTGGCAAATTGGAGCTGTCATGGACGCCGGTGGCGCTGCCAGCCGATGTTCCGGCGGCGGCGGCGCTGCGCCGTACTCCTCTCGATCCAGTTTGGCTGGAACGGCATCCCTGGCACGTTCCGTCGTCCGATCCACGCCGTCCCCGATCCGCGATCCGCATCGAAAGTTCCGGGAACGGGGATCGCAGCTACGTTGGTTAACACCAACAGCATGCTAGTATTTCAACGTGTAGCCTCTTGCAGCAACTATAACACACTTTTCAGGCATTGGAGAAATCAAACCAAGTCGGGCAATTGGATAATCTGTACATAAGAGCATCACTATATATAAGACAAGAGCTCATGCTGCATCAATATAACTTGAGCTGGTAGATAACTGATACGTGGCATTGTACCATAACTGACATAGAAGAACCAAAGTTGACTAAAGTAGTTACATGCAAATAACTAACCTAATTCACTATAAGAGTTGCCCCAACTTTTGACAGAAATAAGTTGCTAGACATCTAATCATTTTCTAGTAGACGCTCCCTTCTTTTTCCTTACTCTACCTTGAGCCTTGGAGAGTGCCTTGGTTTGGGAGCTGATTTTTCTTCATTGGAGTTGAGGTTGATTGGGAAGAGGCATATCACAGTGAGTAATGTTTTGATTTTGTTTTGTCTTTCTCGACTTTTTCAGTGGCCCCACTACTTTCGAGGACCTGCACAAATGAAAACTAGTTAACAATGGAACAGACAAGTCCTAAAAAAATTCTGCATCACACATCACATATACTTACCTCTTTGCCAGCTATAGAATTGCCTAACCTTCTCAATGTCCTTTACATTCTGATCATCATGAACCCTTCGTTTATTAATTAGCTGCATTAAGCCCCAACTGATCTCCCACTTTTATAACTCCATATGCACTGTACATCTCAACATAAATTTCTGCCACTCCTCCCTCTGTGATACAGGTACACATATGAAGGCATGCCTGGTCATTTGCAAGTATCTGTAGTCCATTATTTAGTTCAGTTCCTGGGGTCAACCAATGAAAATCAATGTTGTCGTCTGCAGATAGTGTCACTTGATCAGCCAAGAAACCCCTCAATTCTGGCAATGACACCTTGTCCCTGTCCAAATATGACATAGCCACTGCACCTCCAACATAGTTCAGTCCATATCCATCATAATCAAATTGTCCTCCCAAATGAAATCTTACTGGTAGACTATCGAGAGTTTCCATTGCACCTGTCAGCTAGCACAACACAGTTCAAAAGCAGAGAGGAAAAAAAATCAAACTTCAACATTTCAGAACAAGGAAAAAATCAAGATTGATTCCATCCTAATTTAGGACGCTACAACCCTAGCAGCACAAACTACATGGATAGCATCCCATACTGTAATGTCCTAGGGTAATGGAACACACCTGATTGCCGTAGTTCTCACCGATCAACTTGTTCTACCTGCGATCACCCCCTTTGCTCGATCCGCCAAACCTGGCAACGACAGCGGAGTTGGAGGCGCCGCTGAGTCTTGGTGCAGAGGAAAAACTGAGAGGGAGGGAGAAAAAACGGAGTCAGATGGGCCGGCTCGCGAGGGGTTTATGGGCCGCACTCTTTTTGCCACGTTGGAATGCCATGTGTTGCGCCCAGTCAGCAAACCACCCTCCTAGTCATCAAAACTAGAATGGATTAGTACCTGAAGGTGAATAGTAACCCGGTTTAGCTAACTGTGGGGGTTTAGTAAACAAAAGAATAGTTCAGGAGGTTATACGGACAAAGAGGATAGTTGGGGGTAGTAATTTAGACTTTTTCCTTGCTAATAGTAATGACCAGCAGGAGAAGGTGCCGGTTCGTCCTTGAGAAGCAGCGGCTGGAGTGAGCGCAAGCCTCGACGGGTCCGGGAGGCGCGCGCGTTGCGGGCTTGTTTGGTTGGGACCCTGGAAAAGTTGCCTGACTCAGGCAGCAATCTAAGGTGTTGGATTTCGTCAGCCTGGGGTTGGATGGTGCTGCCTGCCAGGCAGGCAGCAACCAAAAATGCCCTGCATGAGGGAGCAAAAGCGGGGGCCTTGCATCCGAAGCAGGCAGACGAGTCAGATTCCTTTCCGCCCAGTCTGGTGTCAAATTATGAATGGCTTGCCAATTGAGTGTTAAATTATGAAATTTCTCAAATTTTGGGCCCAAACACGACGATCGAATTTGTCACGCTCAACATTGAGCCCGGCACAACTGGCAGCAACCCGGTCCGTGGACTCCGAGAGACTGAGACGAAGTCGACGGACGCCTCCGTTCCCGACTCCGACTCGCCGCCCGGACCAGAGCCTATAGATCCAGGCCACCCCGCTGCCGCTTCCTCCAACCAAGCCATCGAGAGGCAGGGTTGCGAGACCTGCAGCCACCGAGTTCTCGTCAAGCTCCAAGATGTCCCACCGCGGAGGACCGCCTATGGCATGCAGTGACAATGGTTCGCTCAGGCGGTGCACCGTCGAAAGCGCGGTGGTGGTGGCGGCCACCGGGCTGCAGGGTTCCCTGGCGAGTTGCTCCACCAAGAGGAAGGCGAAGAAGGAGGCGGCCTTGCCTGGGCGGGTGTTGCGCCCGCGCTCTACCGGAAGGAAGGCGAAGGAGGAGGATGCGGGGGGGGGGGGGGGGGGGGGGGGGGGGGGGGGGGGGGGGGGAGATCCGTTATTGGATCCTGGCCCAGAAACCGAAGCCTCCCCCGCCGCGCTACCAGGCCTTGAAGCGTAGCAACCTGGAGCTGACGCTGCAGCCAGGGGAGGAGGGGGAGGACGAGTCTAAGATGAGGCTCTACAACCTAGCCAGGGTGTTCTACGAGCTGGAGAAGAGGCTGCCTAGGATGCAGGAAAAGGTGCGTTGGGAGCTGGAGAGCAAGGGGTACGTCGAGGTCGACGATGAGTACCACAAGCGCAAGGCCGAGGCGCAGGCTGTGATCGATCGAGACTAACCCAAAATCGTAGCCAGGTTCAAAGACCTCAACCTTTTGGAAGCCAGTGAAAGCGATTCCGACGAGGAAGAGGAGTAAGAATAAGGAATTAAGGATAGCAATGGTTGAGTTTCCGGTCGGATATCCACGGGTTTTGAGTTCGGGTTCGGGTTCGAGAATGATTTCTCATCCACGATTTTTGGGTTCGGGGTCTCAAAACTTATCGGGTTCGGTTTTGAGTTTGGTTTATCACCCGTGGATACCCAATGAATAACCATTTGGAGTAAAACCTCATGTTTTATAGTAGTGAATATATCAGGTGCAAACCAACCTCTCCGCGCAAACCATGCAAACTTCAATCTGGACCATCAGATCAACATCCAAGGGGCATGGGAGATTGTGTAATTTTACAATTAACCGCCCGCTCTTGGTTGGGTAATCACACATTTGTAAATCCTCACTCCCACCCCCTGCACCTCTCCCCTTGGATGTTGATCCAATGGCCTAGATTAAAGTTTGCATGGTTTGCACGGAGAGATTAATTTGCACCATATACGTTCCCTTTATAGTATATTTAGTAATAACTTTGTTTACTTAGACTATTAAATTTATTCTATGTTGACTTAGGAAATTATTTACTATTTATTGCATCTTGTTTATACATGTAAATGTTATATACATCATGTATACGTTTATAAAAAGTACCAATTGCTCTTACTACATCATGCATACGTTTATAAAAAGTACCAATTGCTCTTACTACATCATGCATACGTTTATAAAAAGTACCAATTGCTCTTACTATGCTGCCATACAAAAGCGGGTTTCGGGTATCCAGTCGGGTTTTGGGTATCGCGGGTTTCGATTTTGGGGATGGATTTTGACCCTAATCGGGGTTTGGGTTGGATTCGGGTTTTAGTTTTGGGTGCCCAGACACTCCAGCTGACCCGTTGCCATCACTAAGGAAGAAGAAGAGTAGTAGATCCAATTCAATGAAGAATGAGGATTAGTATATGTAATTAACTGCACGGAAGGAGAACATGGGTTATATAGTGTTATGCGACTAGTTTTGGTCTTGTTTGATTTGTGCTATGCTAGAAGCTGTATCAATTTTGACAATTAATTAGATGTATTAAATAAAGACAGTTTGTAAAACTAACTCCACAACCTTTGCTACTTTGCGAGGCGAATTTAATGAGGTCTTTGGCCACACGATTAGAGAATGTTTACTATAGCATTACTGTAGCCAATCATGAAATATTATCGTCATTAGATTCGTGGCGCAAAATTCATTCATATGTGAAAATATTTTACAAATAAATTTTTTAATACTCTATACATGCAAGATTCTTTTTTGGTTTCCATACGTAACAACAATGATGTCACGACAGCTTAATATTTCCTGCTGGCGCGTTGGTGAAAGAGAAACGAGACCCCTCCGTGCACACACCAAAATGATTCATAGGTTATCGTAACGCGATATTCAAGGGCGAAGCTAGGTAGGGGGTGCAAATACACTCCCTTAAAATGGGAAAGGAATAATTATATATAATTTTTTTTACCATATTTGCACGCCATTACTCAACTGTATGCACCTAGAAGCACACCCCCTCCTATAGTCCTATATACTGTAGCTTCGCCACCAGATGTCCAGATATGCTACCTATCACATAAACAAAAATCTCCTCCAAGCTAGGGATACTTGGAACCTTGCAAGTATATACGATTAGACATTAGTATGGATCGATTATACCTCATCACGCGGAGCAACGAAAGGCTTGATATAAACTGGACTAGTCGACATTAAGGAATTAATAAGTCGTATGGAATGATACAAGCCGCATCACCTTCATGGTAGGGCGCCACACGTATAGGACACCAATGCTAAACGTATGCTAGCACCTAAAATCAATCCTCAAATACAGTCACGATCTAGGGATGGTTGATGGAGGAGGTGACAGTGAATGATCCTTTTGGGGATTCCCAAATTAAACCTTAGAGCATCTCCAAAGAATTTTTCTAAATTTCACTATTTAAATTATCATTTGGAGAGACTATTACATTAAAAATCGCATTCTATATGTTTTCACTCTTTAAAAATTTGATGTGATAGATGAATAGTAAAATTTGGATAGAGAAATTTTGTAACTAAACACAACTCTCTCCCTCGCTGACTTGATGGAGACCAGCGCCAGGGTGGGGTTGGGCTGCGCGACGCGGTGGCTGACGCGGGATGCGAGATGCAGCGGGCGGCGCGAAGCTCCGGCCAGGGCGGGGCTGCAAGATGCGGCAGCCGGCGAGCGGCCGGAGAAGGCAGAGGCAGGTAGCTAGGTACTTCGTTCCTCTGATTTCTCCGGAGAGAAGCTCAGTGCGGGACACAGCTAGGTACTTCGCACTCATTTTTGCCTTCTTCGATCAAATCTCACGCCAATATGCGTCCGCCCACCCGCACTCGATCCGTCATCACCGTCGTCGACTGGCAACGAAGGGCACAACCGGCGATTTGCCGTCGGTGAGGCCTGGGAGCACGAGCCGGCACCGTGCGGTTCAGTCATTAAGTAGCCTCGCAAATCACAATTATCCAGATAAAGACGAGATAAAGACAACGTATTAATTGGCGTTGTACGTGCCTTTAGGGCATATAGGTGTAGACAGTTGCTGTCTATAAAAATCTAGAACACCGACAATAGAATAGGCAACTTATACAATTAGATGTCTGTTAGTGTGTCTATTAGCTATTTAATTTATGAGTGGGCACATAAACACATAGTTATCCCTCATACCAAGGATCTTTGCGAATTATTGTGTTGCATATATATAAAAGTAGGCTTTGGATAAAAAAATCACATTATTTTTTTTAAGAAACATAAACCAATATAGACAACTAGAATACATGAATGGCTAAAAGTTATTTTATAAAATAGCTAAGGGCTTTATGGTAAGAAGAGTGGGTTGAAAATATCTCTGACTCATCTCTCTCGCGTCTCTCTCAGCCACTCATTTCTCTCCCCTGTGCTTTCATATCCCCAACGCCCTCCATGGCAGGGCGGGCTGCTGCCTGCTAGCCGGAGGACGTGCGAGCGGCTGCCGGTGAGCATGGTGTGGGTGGCAGCGAGGCTAGGCGTGGAGGCCAGCGCTGGCGCCACACCCCTTCTCCTGTTGCCGGGCGCGGCGGCGCAGCAAGGCGTGTGTGTGCGCGAGCAGCTTGGCGCGGCGCAGGCGGCACCAAGGGCGGCGACGACCGGCTCGGCTCGTGCGGCGACGCGGCGGCCGGCTCAACGCGGAGGCCAGCACTGGTGCCGCACCCCTCCTCCTGGTGCAAAGTGCGGCGGCGCGGCGTGGCGAGCGCGGGCGCAAGGTAGTTGCCCGCCAAATTGGGAGCGCGAGCAGAAACTCGCAGGGGATCCGTCGTTGCCATCATCATCTCATAGCTGCTGCTACAGCAGAGGCGCCAAAGTCGTCGCTTTCCCTCGGCCAACGGGGCGAGGCCGTCGCCTCACGAGAGGACGGCAAAGGCCGTCGCCTTCCGATTTCGTCTCGAAAATCACGATAAACCAGCAATAGACGGCATAATAATTGTCGTTGTACATGTCTTTAGCAACGTAGATTTGGGGAACAAAATTGGGTTAATTTGATCCATGTCATTAGAATTTTTATTTTTCAAGTTCACTGATCTACCATTACAATTCGTCTATTTCGATCCGTGCCATCACAATTTTACAACTCAACAAAACACACTATTACTTACCCTTTCGCCATGTTTCTTAAAATTTATAGACCAAAATACCCTCGTTTTTTTGCTACTCTCATCCCCCTCTCCTTCCTACCTCTCTCTCCATGGCACGGCAGATCCGCCGCAACCCCCATCGGCCAGGGCCCCCTCCATCCCGCGCCGCTCCTGGCACTGCCCCTCGTCGGAGCTGCACGTCGAGGACGGAGGGCGCCGCACCATCGTTGTCGGTGATCTCTAGGGCCTCAACTGCGCTGATGGGAGCACGGCAACCGCGGCGCCTCACCGTTCTCGGTGCTCCACGCCGACGCCATGGCGTCATAAGCTCCGCCTGAACGGTCGATAGGGCCTCAGCCATGGGCAGCTGCTGCTCGCCCCGCCCTGCCTCTTGTCGAAACTCGTCGTGACTGCCGATTTGCCCACCGGCTTCACCGTTAGTGCTGCCCTCTCGATTAGCTCATGCACATCAAATCTCTCCACAAAACGTCCCCTTCTGCACAAGCATCGATTCGACGGCAACGAAATTAATTAATCTGAGAAGCATATTCACAAGCATGCATCGATGCAATTAATTTCCTATCTCTGCATCTGGTTCTGGAGGAGGACAATGACATCGCGCACCAGCGTGTTGCGGCTGGCCACTGTCCGCCACTCGGAGGAGCTGGAGGAGGAGCGTTGTCGCTGGACGCCATGGAAGAAAAGAGAGGGGTCTTCGCGCCGCCGTGTCAACTGCCGTCCTTCCGGCTCCCAAGAGTATTTCGAGCTTGTCCGCAGCAAGGCTGGGCCTTGCGGTGGCGCAGGATGGAGGGACGCCGGCCCATGGCGGAGGCGCAGAATGGAGGAACGCCGGCCCATGGCGGATCTGCTCGGCCCCGGAGAGAGAGGCAGGAAGAAGAGAGGGGATGAGAGGTGGAAGAAGAGAGGGGATGAGAGGTGGAAGAAGATAGGGGTATTTTGGTCCTTAAATTTTAAAAAACATAGCGAAAGGGTAAGTAGTGGTACGTTTCGAAGAGTTGTAAAATTGTGATGGCACAGTTCAAAATAGATGAATTGTAATAATAGATCAGTGAACTTGAAAAATTGTAATGACACAGATCCAATTAACCCAAAAAAATTAGATGGGGCCGTCACCAAGAAACTGCCTATGAGGACCCATCCGGGATGGCCGACACGTGGCTACTTCAACAATCGGACGCCCAATCCTCACTCGGGCTCGCAGCATTTGACATTCCTTGCATAGCTCGTCTCCAGGGGCGGATGTAGCGTGGGGGCTGGGGGTGCGCCAGCCCCCCCCTATGAGCTTGCACATCAAGGAAAAATAGGAGAGGAATGAGAGGAAAAAGAAGAAAAGAAAGAAGGAGAGGGGGGGCTCGAGGAGGAAGAAGGATGTCAGCCCTCCTGTCCATCAATTCTGGATCCGCCACTGCTCGTCTCGTACAGCACCCCGGCTTCGATACAGCCGAGAAGGATAGCCCTCCATGGTTCCATCCGCCGCTGCAGGTCATCTGTTAGAGCCTCCATCACTGCCGCTGCATCCCGCAGCTCCGCAGCCGCCCCTACGTAGCGAGTAAATGCCGGTGAATGAGAAGCCACGTTTTGAAGGCGAGGAGTCAGGATGTAAGCGGGCCGGTCTGCAGACTGCCTGCAGGCCGCCGCAGCCGTCGCACACTGGAACTGCTAGCTCGGCAGGGACCCGTGAGCTAAAGAATTTGAACCTGCATTGACCCACTAGGCTTTGCCGGAGCATGCAAATACACCTGCAGGCTGCCGCAACCGCCGCATGCATTCAGCTCAGCAGATTTACAGCGCAAAGCAAGGCAGCTCAGCTGCAAGCCTTCAACCGCCGCATGCTACTCCACTGTGCACGCAGCTCAGCAGCTCAGCAGATTAACAGCGCAAAGCAAGGCAGAGGGGATCATTTTAAGCAGCGAGAATAATAAGGGGAAAAAATTGCTAGCATCAAGTAGCATGCATGCTTTACAAATTACAGCAACTGCCAAAAGTAACATTGGGTAGCTTAATCATGAATATCCACAACCTACAATCCCTTCCGGTGCTTTCATCAACCAAACAGGGTCTACACATCAGCAGCATCAAGAGTGCACGATTAGCTGCATTAAGGGATCAGTTTACATTTCACCACACTCGCTTATAATGTAGGCAAGCTTTGGTCGGTTGTTCAGTCCAGTGGCAACATTTTCAATCTTCCTCACAACAAGTAGACCATCCCCAATCACTCTCTGGTTCACATATAACAATCCAAAGCATTAAAATCACATAGTGATAGACAAAAAGAAAAGGAAAAAAATCAAGCACAACAGATATAAGGAAAATAGCATAAAGTATCATCCATAGTCGACAGTTGAGCAGCTCTTTACCTCTTCCCAGTTGGTATTCAGAAATACATCCATGGTAATTGCACCTTCCAGTATAATAAGCACAAATACAATGATCATGTACTACATGTAACATTAAGGAAAAAGAGACATAATATCATTGTTAGGTGACACGGCAATTAACGTTGCAGAACTCAAACAATATAACTGCAATTTGGAGGCTTTTGTGAACTAGTGGCCTACACTCTCAATTAAGTTATATATATATATCTTTGTGCCATCTCATATGTAAAGATTATATATTCCAGAAGAAAATATAGCTTTTGCAGCTAACTGAAAACCTTGGACAAATCGCAGCTGCTGCTAAAACTAATTCACTATAGATTTAGATTGTAAGCAAGCAAAAGGCAAGGGATGGAAGATGGTATATCAAACAACATGTAATTACACTTATCTAGCAATTCACTATAGGTAGCCAGCAAGTAAAATATAAGTAATAGAAGCTGGTATATCAAACAATATGTTTCCATGTAGTATAGGAGTAGAGAAATTCAAAGGATACACAAGAGAGGCAGTGACCATTTGCAGTTTCAGCAGCAATATGCCCAGAGCAAGTCAGCAGGCACAGAAAGATCCCCAGGCCAAAAAATGTGTAGATGAACCTGCATGACCCATAAATTTTTCTTAGTAAATCAACCACCAAAGAATATAGATGCAAGTCTCTATTTGACCCGTAAATTTTAATTGACAATAAAATACAGTGTTATTCATGGAAGGATGGGACTCCAAGCTCTTCAATGCAACCGGAGCTGTTAATCTTTATGATGTCCAAGTAAGATGAACCTGCAAAATTTAAAAGTTAGTATGTTTTTAATCTCAAATGAATAAACCAATTTAAAAAGGTAGTAAATTATAACCTGATTCTCTAAGCCAGTCCTGGAAGCAAATCAAACCTTCCATAGTGTTGCCTGACAACCTAGTTCTATGGTCAGAGATGATTCGGCCTCCTGTACTGAACGCAGATTCAGAAGGTACCGTTGATGCAGGAGCAGCCAATACATCCCGGGCCATACGTGCTACAATCGGGTACTTTGTTGTGTGCATCTTCCACCAGTGCAAGATATCGAAGCTATCATCGTCACATGAAAATAGATCATCATGAAGATATCTGTCGAGTTCCCCGGTGACTTGATTGCTTTCAGCACTCACATGTGTACTCCAATCAGCCCAGTGACCTTTTAATGAAGATGCAGTGCCATTTCCTTGAGTAGAAGACTGCAATGACTCTCCCGTTTCAGATGAGTAACCATTGAACAAACTTCTTATAGCTCTATCTAATTTAGCAATATGAACACTTGCTGTGTCTCCAAAAGCTTGCTTTAAGCGAAAATCAACAAACCGAAACTTGAACCGTGGATCAAGTATTACTGGTATGCAATTAGATAAGTATGATATCATCCAATATTTAGTAAATTTGTTCTTCATTCGATGAACCATCGATGCAACAGTTTTGTTTCCACTTGATTCTTCCGATTCCAATGCTACTTTCACACTCCAAATTTCATGAAAGTAAAGATTGGAGGTAGGATACCTTGTACCAGAAACAACTCTAGTTGCTGACTCGAATACCTTCAAAAACTTATAAACTGCACAAGCTCTTTGCCACTCTTCTGGTGTTGGACAATATAGATAGTCTTTATCTTTCTCTGCTAACTCATGAAAAGCCTCTTGAAATGGGAAAGCTGACTCTAACATATCACACGTTGAGTTCCAACGTGTCGGAACATCTAGTGAAGGCCGACTACAATATATGCCCATCTCTGCAATTATCTCCTCAAATTTTTCCTTTCTAGATTGAGAACTCTTGATGTACTTCACACTCCCTCTAACATTATCAATGACAAGTTCAATCACTTGCAGCCCATCTTGTACTATAAGGTTGAGAACATGGGCGGCACATCTAACATGAAACAAGTCTCCTTTGCAATGCAACAAAGACTTTTTCACCAAATTAAGCTGTAGCAAATCCATCATTGACTTGTTTGCGCTTGCATTGTCAAGTGTAATGCTATAAAGTCTGTCCTCGATGTTGTAATACCTAAGTGTCTTTAGCATCACACTGTAGAGGTTAAAACCATCATGCGGCGTATTCACCACACAAAACCTAATTATCTTCTTTTGAACTCGCCATTCATCATCAATATAATGGCATGTAACTACCATGTATCCACTATTCTGATTGGAAGTCCACAAATCAGCTGTTAATGAGACTGTTAATGAGACTCTGCAATTATAATCCTTAAACATATCTCTTAGTGACGCCCTTTGATTCTTATAAGCCTCCATGCAGTTTTCTTTTATTGTTACCCTAGATACTTTTTCAGCAAGGGGATTCAAGCTGAGTGAATAGCTACGGAACCCATCGTATTCAACAAATGAGAAAGGCAATTCATGAAGAACAATCAGTCTAACAAGTTCACACCTAGTGATTGTGCGATCAAATTTCCAATTTGTTAGAACTGTTGTCTCCGTTGACAGTTCTGAAGACTTCAATTGTTCAACCATATCATGCATTTTAAGCCTTGGTTCACACACAACCAAATGTCTACGCATGTGACTAGTTCCTGAGTTACGGGCAGCAGCAAATACCTCATTGCAATGCTTGCATCGCGCTTGCATAAGTTTTCCACCATTGTAAATAGGATCCATATCATTTCATATTTCAGATCTCAATTTGCGTGGTTTGCTTCTGGAGGAAGTGGAATTATCTGTAGCATTGGTGTAAGAGGGATGTCAGTGGAAAGCATGACATGAAAGCTAGACAATCACATTGATTAGATAGTGATAAAGCATGGCATGGAAGCTAGTCTAGTTATTATTACTAGGATTATCCATTGATATTGTTTGATCATCCAAGTTTGGCGATGGCGATGTGGAACAGGATGGGGATCTCTCTGGAGCATGTGGTTCCAATACAGGACTTGTCGGGCTGCATGACGTCGACCTTGGCCCCATCACCACAGGTGACACAACCAACCTCACCATTGGAGAACCTGTCACTAGCGGAGACCTTATCACCAGCGGAGACACTTGTTTGTTTCCCACCATTGGAGGGTTGAACCGCTTTGCAGACCTCTGTTTACTTGTTTCTGCACGCCTCTTTAATGGAGAGCTTGTAGGAGACTTTTGTTGACTTCCCATTGTAGGAGACTTCACTCATTTTTTAGCCAATTGCTTCTTTTGACTCGTTTCTGCCCGCTTTGCAACCATGTGCCTTTTCTGATTTCCCATAGCAGGAGGCTTTTTATGCTTTGTTGCTGAAGAGCTGATCAAAGGTGCGCCACCTGAGCCCCCAACTTCTTCAGGTACAGATTGTGATGCCCTGGGGATTGATGCCAACTCCATCTGCAAAGAAGAAAATGCAACATTATTTCAAGATAAGGTAAGAATGTCATGTATGACAAGCAAGAAAAAATGTCAAGCTTGTGCAGTAGAGGATCTAAACTAGGGAACCAGAAATAGTCAAATACCCATCATCAATAGAATAAAGTTGATAAATTATGTGCAGATAACACTACGCCCAAACTTACATTATACGAGTCTTACAATATGGTACTGTGTTATTCTCACTCAGCACCAATCAGCGAACATTAAATCCATCACATAGCACCAATCTTTCCTCGTTTATTACTCATCAAGCAGGATCTAAACAACCTATCGAAGCCTGGCATCCAGTGGCAGACATACCTGTTCTTGAACCGTGCAGGCAGAGGGAAGCCGGGAAGGAGAAGATCCGGTGGCCTGGCGCAACAAGAACTGTGTGGGTCCGGAGGGCATGGCGGCGCCATGAATCAGAGGCGACCGTGCTTCGGCTTGGTGCGCACGGGACGACACGGGCACAGATCCTAGGGTAGCTGCGCGGACTGCAGGGGAGGGAGGGAGGGAGGGAAGTGGCCGGCGTGCAGTGCAGGGAGGTAGGGAGGGAGGGCGGCGCCGCGGATTTTGCGGAGCTCTGCATCGCCGGAGTGAGTGAGGGGGCGGCGCGGACTGCAGGAGGGAGGGGGCGGCGGCGGCGCACAAGGGCGCGATGCCGAGCGTCTGCGTCGTCGCCCCGATGGCAGATGCAGGGAAAACCGGAAGAAGGAAGGATCCAACTTTTTCTAGGAACCAAAACCTAACCCAGCCGAACGAGCGGAAGGTGCAAGCGCGCGAGCAAGATTGGATCTGGGAGGAGCGCTCACCACCGCAGGGGAAACGGAACGGTCGCGCGCAGGCCGCCGCGAGGGGGTCGCCAGGTGGATGCCGCGGCCTTGCGGGGAGGCAGGCGGAGGAGGAGGACACCGAGGTCTGAGGCAGGTCGAGGAGTTGATCATGTTCTCGATTCTGAAAAACTCCCCAACAACTGGATGGAGAAGATGTCTGATTTTGCCGGCCCCTTGGAAATTGGAACCAGCATACATATGCCACGCTAAATGCAATTCTGCACTGCTGTGCTAATTGCTCTCTTGTCCCCCCTTCCTTTTCGCTCAATCTTGTTTCATCAATCCTTCAAAACTCCAACGGAATCTGAAGAAATTTTTTTAACTGAACTTCTGGCACAACGCGTATGGACGCCCTGAAATTCTCTTCTGGCAAGGTGATGGGGATGAAGGAGATGCTCGAGTGGCCTCTCTATGCCTTTGGACTCGTCGCTGTGTGGGACGTGGGGCGAGGTGCAGAGCTGCAGCGGCGAACCATGGAGGATCTAGTGAACGAGCTGCGGACTGCGGCAATGGTGATGGGTCAAGCTGATAATGGTTTGGTGGCAAGCCGGTATTTTTGGTTTGGGCTTCCCATAGTTGAGTTTCGGTTCGGTGGAAACGGGCTAACATTAGGAGATAGTTTGGGACAGTTTGGTTTCATATGGGGAATAGTTCAGGTCAGTTTGGATTGGGCCTCACTGGTCTCGTCGAGCCAATAAAGCTCTGTGATCGTCAGACGTCTCTTCCGTTGCACGTTTTGAGGGGCTGTGACCCATCTCCCACCGCGCCACCACTCCGCCGGGGTTTAGAATTGGTTTGAGCCACGTAGTGCGGTTTGTTTTGGTTTTATCCTGCAGTTGGACTGGTCTGGTTCGGTGTTACAAAATATGTGGGGTGGGTGGTATGTTCTAAGGCGTACCTGATTTTGCAGAAAGTTTAGTGTGGCTTTGGTGTGGTTTTAAAACCATTAGCAGCTTGAGTGATGGGATCCAGGAGACGCCTCAGAGACCCTTGCTCGGCTGTAGCTAAGGCTGGGGCTTTGGGGCTGAGCTACATGTATTCACTGATGTCAGCTAATATCAATGATTTTTTGCAAAATCAATATGTAATCACTTTTTTGAACAGTTTATGTATAGAGTTGACAACATTGTGACACAGAGGTGACATCCTCAGCTTCGTTTGCTGGCTCCGCCCCTCAAGTGGTGCAAGCCTAGCGATGCGTGGAGTGCCTAGCGTTACGAGCCAAGCGAGCAGTGGATGTCCGATCATCGGAGTAGCCACGCGTCGGCCATCTGAGGAGGGTCCTCATGCACAGCCATTTGGGGACGGTCCTCATCTATTTTTTTTTTCAGAAGTTGGACATCTAACATATGTAGGCTGATTTATAACTTCTTTTCGTCAATATATTGAGTTTCTTAGTCACCGTGCAGTGGTGGATCTGGATACACATCAAGATGCGAATTAATTAACAAGCTAAAAAAAGGCTCGTATTCCACACAGCAAACTTTATAAATTATTTACAAACACTTTTTAACGGCTTTAAATAAAGAAGAAAGAAGAGGGGGAAAAAATCATGAAAACAACAGAGGCGCGGCATTGTACATCCTCCCTATCTAGCATAGAATAGAACGGCGGCGCGGATGCTTATTAATCCTCCTTCTCAACGGAGTTGACGAGGTTGTAGACGGCAGTGGCGGCGAGCATGACTCCAGTGCCGGTGCCGATGACTCCGGTCATGTCAGCGAAGATGGTGAGAGCTCCGACGCAGAGGCCTCCGAGGGCGGCGGCTGTGGGGATGTAGCGGCTGAGCAGAGAGTGGGTGGCGCCGTCACGCCTTCCAGGTAAGGCCAGGCGCTGGTCCTGGAGCCGCCTGGCGACGTCCCTCGCCGACGACTCCGAAGCGATCACCCAAGCCTGAGACAGGAGCGCGCACGAGGCCAGCAGCAGCACGGTGTAGACGAGCGCGTGGAGCGGGTCGGCGGCGACGCTCGACGGCGGGGTGACGTAGTAGGCGAGGCCGCCGACGGGGACGGCGGCGTGGCTGGCCTCCTTCCAGACGCCGAGCAGGCGGACGAGCACGGCGCCGCCGAATCGGCTGTAGTGGAGCAGCTGCGACACGAGGTAAAGGGCGGTGACCGCGGCGGAGTGCAGCACGATGGGCATGGTGGACGTGTAGAGAAGCTTGATCGGGAAGGTGGCCCGCCGCCCTCGCCCGTCCCTGGACTGCAGCGGCAGCAGCATCTGGACGCCCTCGAGGAAGACCGCGGCGAGCATGACGAGGCAGGTGGCCAGCAGGCTCACGGCGTTAGGGAGGTGCCGGCGGAGCAGGGTGCCGACGAGCGCGCGGGCTTTGCCGGCCCGGGCGACGGCCTGGTAGACCACGGCGAGGACGATGCCCTCGAACTCCGGGCCCCGTCCGGTGTTCACCGTCACTGGGCTGAACGCCTGCCAGAACACCTTCCCGCAGGTGCTGGTGGCGGAGAGCAGGGCGATGGCGGAGGACCCCCGCAGGCCGTAGCCCTTGTCGAAGAGGTCCTCTAGGAAGACGACGACGGCGCTGGCGGAGACGAGCTGGAGGACGATGAGCGCGCCGTTGAGCGAGCCGACGGGCCCGTACGCCCCCAGCAGGACGTGCGCGGCGGCCTCCCCGAGCGCGATGGCCATGGCGAGCACCTTGCGCGCGCCGTCCGCGAGCTCGCGGTCCGCGCGGACGTTGTGGTCGACGCGGAGCAGCCTGGAGGCGGTGGCGAGCTGCATCACCGTCCCAGCCGTGACGACGGGCCCGACGCCGAGCTCCATGAGCGTGCCGCGGTTGGAGGCGAGGATGGAGCGCACCCAGTACAAGGGGTCGGCGCCGCCGGAGGACGCGTAGCGCACGCCGTAGAGCGGCAGGTGGCTGCACACCAGGAAGACGGACACGGAGATGCCCGTGTAGAGCGCGCGGCGGTGGAACGGCACCGCCCGGTCGGCGCGCCGCACCGCCGGCATCAGCGACGCCAGCGGCCGGATTAGGTCCAGCAGCGCGAACGAACCGCGGGCCATCGATCAATTTGCTCTGCTGGTTGTTGATTGACTCCACAAACGTTTAATTTGTGTGGGTTTGTTGTCGCCCTCCTCCTGGCCTTGCTGCCCCTTTGCCTCTTCTTCTTATATTATACACCATTGCTTCTCCGACTCCGACTTCGAATTTGGCATCTATATATCCGATTCGGGCTCAAGCAAGAAACCTAGTACGCGCTTAAGGGACACGGGCTCCAAACCCTCAGCGCTCAAAGCTGATCAACAGCGGCAGCTCCCTCTCCGTGTCGTCCGTCCTCTTCCTCCATTCCGAGGAACTCCGCCGCCACCGCCACCGCCACCGCCACCGCCACCGCCGACCTCCACTCCGACAGTCCGACCAATTGCACACGCCTTCCCCCTTCCCCATGTCACAGTCACAGTGTGCCCTATTGTATGCCATGGAGTGATGCTACGGGAATCCGAATTCATCGGTGAGCAACTTCGGTGGCTTTTGCTTTGGGTGAGCTTCATGAACCAATTGGAGACAGGAGTTCACCCATGTCGTTGGCGTGACCAACCAATTCCACCGCTTCCCGGCCATCCCCGTTCTTGCTTCTGTCATGGGCGTGAACCCCAGGAGCTCGGCCAACGGCCATGACTGGCCAGGAGAGATGCCGAGCCCCCCGTGTCTCACCTGAGTAACACCTGAGGCCTGAGGGTCTACGGGCCACAGTTTCAATTTTTTTTGACTTCTTTTTTTTTGTCCTCGTCGATACTACCAGTGAAGTTCACTAAATTTCGACCCAAATCCCAATCAAGAAGGTGGATCTTCCGATGAACAGTAGTATATTTTAGAGCCATCACGAAAAAGATCAAAATTTGTAGGTGAAAATTCTTGTACTATTACAAAAGTCTAATTTTATTTCAACTTCAACTACAACTAGGTCCATGCCCGTGCGTTGCTACAGGCGAGCCTAAGATTAGGAATGGTACATAACAATACCAAGATAACAATATAGAATGAGAATTTACTATGTGGGGTTTCTTTGCCATTATGGTTTTACCATTAAAGTAACCCTAAAGTTTCTTTGCCATCACCAGTAGCCCTTTCTCATCCAACACATCAAACATCTTCCTCCTCCTAAAGGCCCTATCACAAATATGAAGACATCAGTAAAAGATCTGATAATTAGAACTTAGAAGCTGAACAAGTGATTCAGTTATTCGAGATCATTGAATCAAGTAGTAGTAGCTGCAAGTCACAAGCTCCTTGGGCAAGCAACAAGCAAACATACACATGAAGTTATTTGCAATTCAAGATTACAGGAGAAATAGCACATATCCATGAAAAATGAGCAAAATTAACCAAGAATAAGCACTCAGACAAAGAGAATCTATTTTAAGACCTTTTTAACAGGCAATCCTTCTGTGATTAACTGATTAATCAGATTTTTGCCATTTTCTATTACTCTGATAATGAGAGTGCAATGTATCAGCTAAATTGTTCTGAAGTTGATTTATCTATGTGTACATATATAGCCTTATTTTACAAAAATAGTCCCACATAGAAAGATGCATGTGAACCTCATCAATCAGTAATGTTGAGGCAGTATATGATGTAAGCATCACATGAGAGTAGCAGTAAGTGTTTATTCAAAAACTAAGAGTGCAGTATAATAAATTTCGAGCTGTGATTACTTAGGAATAAAACAATCAAACTGCTATAAAAAATTATCATATATTATATGCAAGTATTAAGCATCTACTGCAACTTAATGGAAACCTCTGGATTTCACGATTCATAGTAATCTGGGGAAGGCGGCTTCGCAGCATCCTGTCAGCAACAATTTTCATGTACAGTTCAATAGTATATATGTATATAATTTTGTTATTAATTCTCAGTTTTTTCTAGAATTTGATTCACAAGAATAAAAATGAGAAACCAACTTCTAAATTCAACCAACAAGTGCAAAAGTTGCATAAATTAATTATAAATAGTTCAAGTATATTAAGTTCAAAATATGCAAAAGAGAAGCGTACACATCTACAAATGTTTAAGATGATGGCTCTTCTTCTTGTTGTTCGATCTACGCTTTCTAAAGAACATGGAAGTCTTGATTATCAGTTTATCACTAAAAAAGCGATTTGTATGAAAGTTTCAATTTTTTCAAAGGCTGGTCAAAATATAACCCACCTCTGCAAATAGTATTTGTATGCCATCCGCCTCTAGAAATAGTTTTTTACCCGCCCCTAAAAACTGTTTTCGTAGTAGTGTACATCCAAAATTAATTTTGTTTGAAATGCATTGTCTCTGTTCCTCTTTATAATTTAATAATTCTAAAAAATAAATATGCCAAGAGCATTAATAATAACTACTATATAATACTCAACAAGTTACATGTACACGGAACAATGGAAAAAGCAATTTGATATTTTGCAAAGTAGATAGCAGATATGAATCTTGGATGCCTAGAGAATACCTTGCCTCTCCTGCACGGCTGCACTTGACTGGCAGTCGACAAACGGGGCACGTGACCGCACGAGGCTGGAGGCCACAAGCAGCAATTAGCATTTAGCAGCGGCCCGGCGGTGGCGGCCGAGGCCCGTGTGTGCTTAGCCTCTATGACTCTTATCTCATACTACTCATGACGACAGGCATGTGGAGCGAAACACAGGTTGTGTCGCTGTCTCGTCGCGCACGACGTAGCATGGTAAGGAGCGCTTGTGGAATTGGATTTGCGTGCTCATTCGTCTTTGGGCTCGTGGACCGAGAGGACATCACTCGACGGTTTCGGTCCACGGTACATCTAGGTGTGGTAATAGTCACG
Source organism: Panicum virgatum (assembly GCF_016808335.1). Lineage (NCBI taxonomy): Eukaryota > Viridiplantae > Streptophyta > Magnoliopsida > Poales > Poaceae > Panicum > Panicum virgatum. Next base: position 36,056,754 of record NC_053136.1, read on the forward strand.
GCCCTTGCGGTCACTTTATAGTCTAATTTGGTCCTTCAATTTTTTAGCTCAAAATTACATATGATTAGAGTCTGATTTTTTAGGGCCCAGTCTTTAGATTATCTAGGCCAAATTTGACGGTCTTTTACCACCCCTAGATGCACTAGGTCTAGACAAAAGAGTATCCTTGATCTTTTGGTTGGAAAAAGTCTAAATTACTCTCTTGAACTTTATCTGGATAACCCTCTAAAGTATAACTTGATTTAATTGATTATTAAATATCGTAACCTATCAAGATAATAATAAAAAATTATGATGTATTTTTAAGATGTGTCATGATGTGTACTATCATCTAGTAAAATTTCAGCTTAAGACTCCACCTATGGATGGAGAAATAAAAAATACAAATTGTAGTAGGGGATAATTTGAACCAAAGTGTATAGTTTGGGGGGTAAAATGAACCAAACAATAGTTTTGGGGGTTATCCAAACTTTAGCTATAGTTCAAGAGAATAATTTAGACTTTTTCCTTCAATCTAAACCGTTTGGATATCTTAGGCTGCTGGATCATCTTCTTGCTCTCGTCGAAGACGGTGGCGAATAGCCACGGTGGCACCGTGGTTTGGCATCACGGGAACTACTGAACTAGGATAGGACAAACTATGGTTCATATACCATTAACCACTTGCTAATTGGGTGCCCTTTCTCACGTGATCTCTGGTTCAGATTATTCCAATGGATTGGCTGGGGTAGTAGGGTACTGTCTCGCCCTCTGTCCAAGATCATTGGCTGGCCGCATGGTGGACCGACGCCAGGAAAAGGATGATCGACATTGCTTTGACTCGATGGTAATTTTGGTCTACTGGATGCTGTGGAAAGAAAGAAACGACAAAACTTCCGATCATAGTGTTAGAACACTAGATGAGGTTCTTGATTGGGTAGTAGATGAGATCGTTGCTGTGACAGAACCACCTGAATTATTCCAGCTCAAGTGCGCTGTCCATCACCATAAAGACAACACTGACTCAAACGCACTTCAAACGGAACAATTCTTGGTCTGTCGGGTAACGCACTTCACGGATAAGCTAAACTACACAAAAAGAACACTCAGAAATAGTTTCATGATTTATCATGAAGAGAAACTATTTACCATAATTAAATCCTACTTAATAAGCATTAATTCAAAGATATAGTTAAGTAGAAGGAATGACCTCGAAATTTTTACAGTAACACTAGAGTCACATGAGAAATTCACCATAAAAGTTTCAAAGCAAGACATGGCTTCAAACAATAGTTATTAAAAAGATAAACTCAACTAGCCTTTAAGCACTATTAACACAAATATATTTTTACAGCAAAAACTCTCAACTAACACCCAACATATTTTGATTCTAATACATAGATCTTCTCTCAAGGATTCCAAAATATCAAGATTTACATTTTTCTGATTTTTCTACGAATTTCTATAGAATTTCAAAATTTACAGCTAAAATAGCAAATAAGACCTTAGAAGCACTATTCATCTGAGTCTTGAGCTTCGCAGATAACCCCCTGGGGTTTCTTGAATTCTAACAGGGAAGGCCCTGGTCGAAAGGAAAGAACAGGGGAGGCTGCGCCGGCCTTTCCCGGCGGCTACGCTAGCCGACGGCGAGGTGAAGCTTGGGGAAAATGAAGAGGAGCACGAGACGCACTCCGGGGTACCCTTGATTTGCAAAGAGGTGGCCGGAGGAGATGGATCGGCGGAGGAGGGCGGTCGGTGGCGGAGGAGGCTTGTCGGCGAAGGGGTTCCGGTGGAAGAGGGTCGACGAGAGGCTGCCCGCTAGCTGCGCGAGGACGAGGCGGAGCTGGCGGTGGGGTTGGCGTGGGCGGAGCAGCTGTGGAGGCGTGGTTCGACGGCGGGCTTGAACTCGCCGGCGTTCGAGTGGATGGCGGCGGCGTTCCAGAGCATTGGGGTGGGGAAACGGTGAAAGAGCGAGAGGATTAGCTCGCAGGGGTTTTTGTAGTGCTCGTGCACGCGAAAGATTGAGAGCTGAGGCTCTATCTTGGCCGGGCCACGGTGGCGGCAAGGTGGCGGCCGGCGGACGATCTGGGGCGCGTGGCAAGAGAAGAACGGCCCCAGCGCGAGGGAAAAGGGGCAGTAAAGGACGGGGGCGCGACGCGTGGGTGCCACGGCGAGTAGGAGGTGGCCTCCCGGCCTTCCCAGAGCGGCGGGTGGCGCTGCGCCAGCGGTCAGAGGAAAGCAGGGAAAGAGGCAGGAGGAAGAAGAAGAAAGGTGGACCTTCTTGCAATTTCAAAAAAATTCAGGGACCTTACTATAAGACAGAGATAACTTTTAAACTAGGGCTCAAATGAAAAAGTGCCCAACATGAAAGTTGTTCAACTTTTCAAGATCTACAACTTTGATGTTGTGCAAAAATTTATTTGATCAAAGGTTGAAGAGCTATTTTTGAAAACATAGAAGTACTTTGAATTCAAAGGACTTTTGTCATTTTCAAGGCAATTTCACAACAAATCTAGGCTGAAATGTAAAATTTGCTGCCATGTAATGATTGCATTGAATTTTACAAATAAACCCTCCATGAAATCAATAATCACACATCCTATTCAAATAAAACTATAGAATGACCCTACATCAATTCATGGGGTGAGGCACACAGATGGCCAAGGAGCTCGCCGGCGACGAAGACGCCTCTGGAGCCCACCGGTAGGGGTGGAATCGAGCCGAGCCTCGACTTTTTTCGAGCTTTCTTCGAAATCAATATATTCGTATTTATTATAGTCTCCCGCGTTGTTTGATATGCAACTTCAAATCGAGCATAACGAGCCGAGCCGAGCCGAGCCTGCCAAAATTGACTTTTGTTCCAAATCAACTAATCTTTATTTAAAAAAAAGAACGAACGTAATCGGAGCAATTTTGAAACGAGCCACCGAGCCAGCTTAACGGGTTTTTTTTCCAGCCCTACCCACCGGCGATAGCACTACAGGTGAACGCCACCTATATGAGGCATTGCAGCCGCCGTCGCCGCACCTTGTAGCCAGCCCAAGATCTGTCCATTCCCGCTCGGGCTTCACCACAGTGCCGCCGACAATACCCATTGCGGGGCTACGAAAGCGAAGGAACTAGGTGAACAAATTGGTCGTGGCATTCCAGACGGCATCAGCATTAATTTCGGATAGCGAACGAAGCGATTGAAGGCGGCATTGATTTCGAATAGCGAACGTAGAGATTGATCACAAGCCGAGCGAGCGGCAACCTAACAAATCGGACGGATGGAAACCAGCCGAGGGACTACAATTGTGCCGGGGTGCGACGGTGCCTACTGCCTTGCGACATACCATCGCCTCCTTTGGTTTACTAGTATGATGCACGTGCGGCATGCACGTGTTAAAGATTAGTGTTGTAAACAAGTAACCACACAAAATTTTAGTTGCAATATGCATTTAAGGAAACTATATATGGTGAAAATAAGCAATGAGGTTTTAATTGTGGTGAAAATAAACATTCATATCACAATAGATGGTATGTATCAGGGATCAATTTTCCATTGGAAAACCATTTTTCGGACTGCTGCGGAAACGGAAAATTTCTGGTTTTCCGGTTTTTTTTCCGGATTTTCCGATCGGAAAATGATTTGAAATTCAAATTTCGGTTTTCGACATTTTCCGACTGGATTTCGGTGTTTTCCGACCGGAAAATGTTGTTGGTGATCGGAAGTTGTAAAATCAGTGAGGAAAAATTAAAAATTTTACAGCACTTCATCTAATTTTGCATATATAACAGTTCACAAAGCATAATAAATATTTCACACACCAAATATTAATAGGATTCACCTAAAACATAACATGTATGTCCAATTGTCCATACAAGACACACAATCTAAATCCAATATAATACAATACCAAGTCCATTGTCCTAGTCATACAAGCATACAAGCCATAGGTTCATTGCAATAATACAATACCAAGTACATTATCCAAGTTATACAAACTGATCATATATAGGACATGTTTTGCTAAATAAACCCAATATGTGTAATAGTCATGTGAGGGATATATTATTTTTACGGAATCTATGTGTGTTTAGTCATGTGAGGGATACTTATTAAGAGTTTACATTTCTATTTCATATACGGATCTATATGTGTTTAGTCATGTGAGGGATATATTGATTTTACGGAATTTGAATGGATATTTGGTGTTTAAATTATATATACATGTGTAATAGTTCTTTTGCAATACCATATATACTAAAATATTTTTTACATTGCTAAAACAATCTTTTCCGCCCGAAAAGCACCGAAATCCGACCGGAAAGCAACGAAATCCGGTCGGAAAAAATCCGGTTTTCGTTTTTATGATTTTTTTGAATTTTGAAACCGAAAAATCCAAAATTGGGCCGGAAAATACTTTCCGGGTAGCACCGGAAACAGAAAATTTTCCGAAAAACCGGATTTTCCGTCCGGAAATTTTTTCCCTGGTATGTATAAGATAATAGGATGCACGTACGGCACACACGTGTTTGAAGAATCACATTATGAACACAACATGCAACAAGTTACGAGTACATACTCTTCGAAAACATATCATGACTGATAAGTACAAACTGAAACATATATACATGATATGCTGTCGCTTAAATAAGGTCCCAAGTATAAACCGGAACAGAGGGTCACAAATGCAAACCAGAATATAAATTAATAGAACATATTATGGTTTCTTGTTGAAGGAATTCTACTAAGGAATGTTTTGAAAATTCCCAAAATACAAACCAATTGATCATGCCCCTCCACGGCATCCACAATTACAAACACCACTGATTCAGTGATAATTCATAAGCAAAGATAAGTCATCACTGTAGAGAAAAAGATAGGACAATAACAAAGATTATGACATAACATGGCATTTGTAAGCAAGAATACTCAAAATTTACAATGATTTGCACATATTTTAAATTCATTAATAGTGATCATTTAAAATTGATTCCATACCCAATTGATTCCTTTATGATTGAGTTTTCTTTCAGACATGACGTGTCATGTATTTTTGTCATAGTGATTGAGTTTTCTTCCACATCTATAAAAAGCAAGAATAAATGGCGATGCTTAATACCAACAGTACCTCCCCATATCATATCTACGATTGCTAAACAATCTCTGTAACTTAGTAAAATGCCTAATCCATATGTATATATGTCATTTCTTTTTTTAAAAGGAAATATATGCCAATTCACATCTAAAATCTGTGTGACCATTAATTATGTTTTAGAGTTGTCCCCATATCCAATTTCTTCTCCTTGGCAGTGTTATATACAGAGGTTAGTGGACAACAATTCTGATTCAAAAAACAAAATAAGTAGCTTTGAATATCTCAAATGTCAACCAGTTCTAATACAGTTGTGAAACCTGCTTCTCTAAAGCATCAATGTGACAACATTTTGAAGCTACCTAGGGGTTTTGTTAACATCAAGTCAAATATTAGGAGCAATTGGAGCAACCTGTCAAATATAACCTCAGAAAAGAAGATCAACTGGGAAGCCCAAAATGCATATTAAATATGAATTCAAAGCTTAATGATGAAAACAATCGGTACAAAGGGAAATGATTCTGAATATATCAATAAATCTATTGGGAATTGAAAAAAAATAGGAAATTACTAAAGAGTAGAAGCAGTTCTCCTAGCTGAAGCAAAACCTGTACTGAAAAGAGTCTGCACTATGCTTAAGTGTTACCGACATGAGAATCACATTTGTCAAAATTGCACATGCTAATCCCTAAACTTGCTAATGATCTTTATCATACAAGGCTCATGTACTGCTCAAAGCCACAGGACAAATAAAGCTTCCTCTCTTTCTAGAAACATAAGCAAATTGCAAAAAGCATGCAAATGCAGAGCTACCAGTTTAGCATATCTAGGGCCTTTAGCAACTTAAAAAGTTTTATTTCCTGAAATAGAAACAAACCAGAATGCAGATCTAAGTCATATAAAAAAGGTAAAAAAAATAATCTCCAAAATAATTCCAAGGAAAGTACACATACTGAACTAAACAATGTCCTTTTTATCAAACATAAGAAGAAATATTTTTTACTATATATATTATTTCTCTGTTCTAAACCCTTTGGAATGAAAAGACTAAAGCTAATTAGAACATGCAGCTTGGGCTTACCACAATGAAATTGCTCGCTGGGTGCCCTCTGGGCCCAATGCACCACGCAACGAAGTCATGAGACCCTGCCTTCAAAACCTTCCCTTAGCCGTTAGTCCGGTGGCCAAATTGCTCTATGCACCTCGATTCCAGATGCCAACACAGCAGCAGAGTGGCTTCAAATCCATTCCATAATTCTTGATCCAAGGCTCACTGGATTGCTCCTTCCTCTTTCGCTATTCACAGCTTCTTAGTCAACTTACCCCTCCCTGCATCAGAACCATATAAAAGGCATCATAATAAATAAGATGGTATGTTTGTCTGAATTATAATGTTTAGCATTTCCTCCTCTAAAAATGCAACTTTACCACGTAACATTTTTACCACGTAACATTGATAATTCTTCCTATACAATGGGCAGTGTTTAAGTGGAGAATTTGAAGCAAAAAGGAAAATAAATAAAAGGGTTTTTCTTCTATATTCTATTCACAAGCATCCTAAAGTGATATCGCATCAGTAAAATAGAATATCAAAGTAACATGGCATCAGTAAAATAGCATCCCAAAGTGACATGGCATCAATAAAATATTTCATTAAGGTCGCTTATGCTTCCTGACCAGAATAGAATTTAGCAGAACTGGATGTCAATAAACAAGGGAATGCTGCAAGATCAACTTCCGGAGAACCATGTTATAAACACAAATCTTAATACAAAGATGCACAGCTCTCCTTCGTGTTTCTTGAAAAAAAAAAACAAATTGTAACCTTATCCTCTGCAACAATCTCAACACCCTGGCATCCGCCAAGCCTACTAATTAATCATATCCTTTGCCTTTTGCTCCTTTTCATGCACCCCCCCCCCCAAAAAAAAGCTTTATCATTCAGCTAGAGTCTAGGTGACCAGAATGTGGATAGTCACTAATATGTAATAGTTAAAAGCATAACTCAATCAAATAAATGCACATAGACTTTAAGATTCTGGAGTCAAGCTAATATATACTGATGAATCGGTATACTGATAAATCAGATACTTTCATCCTAAATTTTCTTGTGCTGAGATCAAGTGCAGGAAAATGCATAGAAAGTACTGTAACTAATTTTCTCCACAATTTGCTATATCAACTTAGGTTCCTATTCAAGACATGACAATGATCGGTGTGTGAACTCAGAACAAATGTAGTTAACTGAAACAGCTTGTAATTTCTGTCTTAAAGTTCTTTTTGTTTTTGATGACCTAGTAAGTGTGCACACCTTAGAATTGCAAGCGAAACTTGGGACATTTCGGTGTTGCCCCCATAGAATAAATCACTCGTGAAACTATTTATGACCTCAATAGTTCAAGAAAACACAAGTGTTTGTCAGCTATGTGACCTGCTTGTAGTCAAATTCAGCAGCATAGTTTTCCTTCAGCAGAATCCCGGATGAGAGGGGAATGGATAATCGACTGGCCAAGAGCACCCTTTGAACAACATGATCAAGACATATGATTCCCTATTTCCCTCACAACAGTCAGAGGTAAGTATGAGAAACAAACAAAGGGATGCATACCTGGAGCATGTTGATCTTTTCTATCTATCGAGAGCTTATATCACTAACACCTGGAGCAGCATACAACAAATCAGAATAGTAGAGATGGCACCTGAAATAATGTAGATCATACTTTGCCCAAAGTTCACTGTAGTTATATCAATCTGCTACTTTGTTTTTTAGCTAATGTGTGATGTGAATGTATTGTAGTCAAAGTTTTAAAAGCGGTTTTTTCCCATAATGACGGGGGCGGACGACGGACGAAAGATGAAGCAAAAAAATGTCACAAGATCAAATGGAGCATATAAAAATGAGGCCAATACTGTTATTCACTTGGTTTGCATAAGAAAAAGATCATGAAATCCTACTGTATGTTTTACAAATGCTATTAGACTACATCGAGTATTGAAATCAATCCTAGCATGGGAGCAAAATGATAAGTGGATCAAGATATACTCAGATCAATAATAAAGGCAAACATATATATGCTTTTCACACAAACAAGAGAAGTTATACACTCACTCTATCAAGGAGCAGCTATATAGGAACACAACCAAAAGGGAATCAATAGCTTGGAAGATGCTCTTGTCTGTTGCATGACTCAGCCCTCCAAGCTGCAATGATGAGTTTGAACTGTTCAAAATGTAAAAAATAACAAGAGTATTATGGAACAGTAGATGCCTAGCATAACAGCCAAAAATTTTGATGTCAGAAGTCATCCCTAATTTTAGTCTTCTCTACAAAAACAAATAAAAGGATTACACCAGTCTACCTATCATGTAAATTTAGTGTAGTTAATGTAGATGACTTCATCTGGATGCTGATAAATAAACTACATATATACTCCATAAGGTGCAGAATCAAATGCCAAACACTAAGTTTCAACAGCTGAACTGTTTGGCTATATATTACTGCCATGTCACATAGCCCAGTCTGGAAATAAAAACCTTTACTTAATATATGAAAAGGGAAATAAGAGTATGTTTTTTACTATTGTGAGTTGGAACAGTTTTGAAGCTAGGATGGTGAACTTTTGAGCAAGTACTTCCCTCGCACCTGTTGTAATTCAAGAATAATATCAGTGGAAGCACAGATAGAATCACAGATTCCTTTTAACAATTCCTTTTTCTAAAAAAACAGAATGAAGCACAGGCTACCCAACCTCATGTGCCACGCCCAAACAAAATAAATCTTTTAATCATACAAATTCTCTTTCACCAGTTAGAACTTTTCATTATATGACTACATATGCAGTCCTGCCATCCTATTACTATCGCCCACCATGTCGATGTCATTATATTTCGTCAAAGAGTGAAGAATAGAATATTATCATTTTCAGTAACCATGGCTCTCCTCTTATCAACCCAATAGATACAAATTCAGATAATGGTGCATTGCACAGAACAGTTCAACAATAGAGAGGTGGCTATACCATAGCCGCATCATTATTTAATACAAAAGATAGAAATGGAAACTGGGTACCGTTCTCTTGTAACCAAGTATCCTCCAGTTGTGCCAGTAAACAATAATGGAGTCCAAAGGTTTGCACAGCCTCACCTGTAAACGTAAATAAAATAAAGTCTGCCAACATATATTAGCAATCTTGATATCATCTATATGTCATATACAGAACTATTTGATTATTTACAAGAAGGTGATCCTTCCAAGTTATGCAGAATGACAATATCGACAAAGTTAATAGTATTTACTAACCTACTTCCAGAAGGTCCTGCTGCTAGAAGATGCATCAAAGAACTAAATTTCAATGATTGAATGATGCTAACCATTAAAAGAATCTAGACACGAAACACATTTTCAATGAGTAAAACAAATATATTTTAGCAAGCCTGTAAAGAATAGTTTAATTTGAATTAGTAAAGGAAGAGATATGGAATAAACCAAATCATTTTGCTTTGAACAGCAAAGAAAGATACTCCAACTGCTAAAGTAGGAAATACCTTTTCATACAAAAGGGAACATGGATATCTGCTCTTGTTAATTTGTAAGACAGTCAACCAATTTTTCAATAGAAATGTCTATAAACTAACATGGTTTTCCTATAGCTTCTGAATAATGTCAATCTAAGAGCATCTCCAAGAGCTCTTATATCTTGGATGAGTTTTTAAAAAAAAGAAAAGGAAGACGAAAAAACCACATCCAACAGAAACTTTATATACCTCGTCTTCTGTCCTCGTTTTCTATCCAGGGGATGCCGCTGGGCATCTTTGCCTAGCGCTCAACGCTAGCCATTCCTTTTTGGATTTGAAGAAGCTGTTGGATTTCATTCCTTTTTCGCTAGCTATTTCATTTTACATAATAGCTATATCAGGATTTTAGCTATTCATAGATACAAGAGCTCTTGGAGATGCTCTTAACATTGTGAGCCTATCTACATCCACCACCATTTTGATAAGAGGGTACTGATTAATCTAAAGAACAACAATCCAAAATATAGAGACCAGACTCATCAAAAGGAGGGCCCTTTCTACATCAATGATGTAGAAATAGAAAGAGGGATCTTTACCAGTACAGGGCCCTTGCTACATGCCTCGCCAAGCAATACCCTACCTGAGCATACAAATCCCAAGCAACCAGCTAATCACAACACCTGGGCACCAAATCGCACATTCTCAGCCTAATACACCCACTTGTTAGGTAGCAGCTCATAAATCTGTTATATGGCTATATGACCCATATACTCTACAGGCCCAAGTGGCCCATACTGTAAAGGCTTATCTACTAGCTCACCTCCATTGTGCTTTCCCTCTTGATTCATTCATTGTAAGGTAACATGGAATCAGAGCAGGTAGGGTTAGGGTTAGGTTAGCCCACCCGAGATCCACTGTTCATCTTCGCCGGCGGTCGTCTGGTCGTCTGGTGGCTCGTTTGCTGCCCGCCGGCGCGGATCTGCACGTTGCTGTCCGTCGTCCCCTGCCGCTCGTCGCTGCACTTCTGGTCGCCGCCCGTTGCGGCGTCCTCGTTCGCCGCCCGTCACGGCGTCTGTCCCCGCCGGCACGCCGCCCGTCGCGGCCGTCCGCCTGTTGCAGACGTTGTTGTGGCCTCCCGGACGTTCGCACGTCGCGGATCCGCCTGTTGCGGGTTGCCGGCCGCCCGTCTGCGCGCCGCGCTCGTCGTCGCCCGTCCGCGCTCTGCGTTCGTCGCCGGCCGCCCGTCCATGCACCGTGCGCCCGCCCCTCTTCATTCCCGCCTGCCCCTGTCTGCGCCTGGCTGTCTGCGTCCGCCCCTGTTCTGCTGCACGGACCGGGAAGGGGGGCTGCTCTGTTGGTGCCTGCCCCTGTTCTGCTACATGGACGCATGCTCTGCTCTGCTGGCGCCATGGATGGGGGGTGCTCTGCTCTGCTGGTGCTCTGCTCTGATCTGCTGATTGTTCTGCTGTGGTAACTGCTTCCTTCTTCGTTTGTTTGGGTCAAGGTGCTAGCAGCTTTCACCATGGCACAGATCAATACAATAGTAATCAATATCATCCTTGATGGTCAGAATTATCCTGAATGGGCCTTTTGTGTAGAGACGGCATTGAGGGGCGCTATGTTCCGGACAGTGGTGCTCTTTTACATAATCTCTTGCAGCAAGTTCATGTAATTGAACAAAATGATATGTCCATTGATGAGTATTACTCTACTTTTGATCGTCTGGTGGGATCTTTGACCTCTATGATTGATGAATGCCCTACTGGTAATTGTCCAGCACACAAGTTTCTTCACCGATTTCTTGCATATCGCTTTGTCATGGGTGTATGGGAAGAATTTGATTCTCTTCGTAGACAGCTACTTCATGGTGAATCTGATTTGACTATGGCACAAGCATTGTCTGCTTTACTTGCTAAAGAAACTCGTCTCCAGTCAATGTCTTTTTCAGTATCACTGTTGTAAGAAAGTAGGATGCGTATAATGAGGTCGATGTATTGCATTGAGCCTTTTGGGCGGTATATATAGGAGTACATGGCTTGGAGGGCAAGTAGCCTCTCCTAGAGATAAGGAAGGTTATCCCGGGATTACAATCAATCCTAAACTAACCATATCTGGAGTTGCCTAATATACTCTAACATCCCCCCGCAGTCGTAGCAGTAGCAACACGAACAGTCAGACTAGAGAACAATGGAGACATATCCCCCTGCAGTCGGAATGCCGGTGCGAAAGCTTTGACTGGAGACTCATGCAGATGATAGCCCTTTAGTGCCATAGTAGCCGAGGTCGAGGTGGACGTGGTCGAAGCCGTGGAGGGGGAGCGGGTCGAAGCATCGTCGAGGTGCTCGAGTACGCAAATTTAGCAGCTTCTTGCCGAAGACAGCAGTAGGACGGTGCGACGGATGACGATGGTAGACGGCGCGGTTTGTGACTAAGGTCATGCTCAGGACAGGGGTGGCGACGGCGCAGGTTGCAGCAAGTGTCGCACTCAGATCAGGGTGGTGGCGACATCTTCCTCCAGGAACATCGGCGGCGATGTCCGCGTGAGAACGGCTGGAGGCACGGAGGCGGATCGAGCGCCTGCTTGACGAAGACCGGCGGTGAGTGGCTCCACCGCCTGAAAAGGCGATGACACCAGTAAGGTGGCTTGATCACAAACGTCATCGCTGCAGCCTGGAGGGCGTAGCAACAACCTCGTCCTTCGGGAGTGTCGATGAAGATCGGCGGAACGGCGGACGACGCAAACCGATCTTAGATCGGAAAAAAATAGCAGCAACAGTAGATCCCCATCATGACGCCCGATGGCGCCCCACGCGAAGCGGCCCTGGATGCAGGTGGCGCCCGCCTGCGCGGAGGCAGCGGAGGCGACGGTGACGGATCCTGGTGGCAAGGTAGGTCTCCTTGCTGTGCTTGACGACGACAGGCACGGCGGATCAGAGGGATCGGCCGGGCATCCTACGAGGGCGCTGCCCCCGGCGGAGATCGATCTCCCCAGGGGCGGGGCAGCGGCGGCGGCTGCGGAAGTGGAAGCCTAGGTCGAAACCCTAACTTGTGATACCATGTAAGAAAGTAGGATGCATATAATGTGGTCGATGTATTGCATTGAGCCCTTTGGGCGGCATATATAGGAGTACATGGCTTGGAGGGCAAGTAGCCTCTCCTAGAGATAAGGAAGGTTATCACGGGATTACAATCAATCCTAAACTAACCATATCCGGAGTTGCCTAATATACTCTAACAACTGCCTCATAGCGTGTTGGCAGCCTCTCAGCGGTACAATGTGCCAAAGACTACCTCTTCTAAGCCTTGTAAACATTGTGGCAAGAAGAATCATGCTTCAGAAAATTGTTTTTCTCACTATCTAGAGAAGTTGGCTGAGTATCGAGCTGCACGTGGTCGGGGTACTTCCCGTGCTCCTCGTGGTCGGGGTACTACTTCCACCACTAGAGGCTTCGTATCTGTTGCTGCTGCCTCTCCTATTGGTGCTGCTCAGTCTTCATGGGTTATTGATTCAGGGGCTTTCTTTCATGTGACATCTGATGGGTCTCAGTTGGTTGCTTGCAAGCCAGTCAATGATGATGCCTCTATTCAAACAGCTGATGGTACATCTTGTCATATTACTCATCAAGGCTCTCTTTCTAGTTCAAATTTTTCTGTACCCAATGTCTCCTTTGTACCTCAGTTATCTATGAACCTCCTTTCAGTTGGTCAAATCACCGATCATAATTGTTTTGTTGGATTTGATGACTCATCATGTTTTATTCAGGATCGTCGAAGCGGGACTGTGATTGGGACTGGCCATCGCCGTAGATGTTCTCCTAGCCTCTATATTTTGGACACCTTGCGCCTTTCTTCACCTACTACCTCTACCGCTCGTGTGTCATCCGTTGCTTCGTCTTCCACATCATCCTTTGCGAAGTGGCATCATCGGCTTGGTCATCTATGCGGCTCTCGCTAGTCTACTTTAGTCAGTAGTGGTTGCTTAGGCCATACATCAATAGAGCCTAGTTTTCATTGTAGGGGATGTAAACTTAGAAAACAGATCCAACTTCCATATTCCTCTAGTGTGTCACATTCTGCTAGGCCTTTTGATCTTGTTCATTCTGATGTATGGGGTCCTGCACCTTTTGCTACTAAGGGTGGTCATAAATATTATGTTATCTTTGTTGATGATCATTCTCGATACACTTGGATTTACTTCATGAAACATCGATCTGAATTGTGCTCCATTTACCAGTCTTTCACTCGCATGGTCCATACTCAGTTTTCTACCTCTATTCGCATTTTTCGTTCTGACTCTGGTGGAGAGTATTTATCTGACACTTTTCGCAAGTATTTAATATCTGAAGGTACTCTTGCCCAACTCTCATGTCCTGGTGCTCATGCTCAGAATGGTGTTGCTGAGCGTAAACACCGCCATATCATAGAGACTGCTCGCACCCTTCTGATTGCCTCTTTTGTTCCTTCTCATTTCTGCGGGGGAAGCTGTCGCCACATCTATATATCTCATCAATAGACAACCATCATCCAAACTGTCTGGCAAGTGCCCTGGTGAAATCCTTTTGGTAAGCCTCCCAACTATGACCACCTTTGAGTTTCTGGATGTGTTTGCTATGTTTTGCTTGCACCTCGTGAGCACACTAAGTTGACCGCTCAATCGGTTGAGTGTGTTTTTTGGGGGTATAGTCCTGAGCATAAAGGTTATCGCTACTATGATCCTTCTTCTCGTCGCATGCGTATCTCTCGTGATGTGACATTTGCTAAGGACCGTCCTTTCTTTTATTACCCCTCTACACAACCCTCATATTCTCCACAGAGTCCACATCTTTTATGTGTCTTCCTCCTATTTCATCCATGGGTGATGTCCCTTCACCTTCCGCATCCATTCCTGCTCCTTGTACCACTCCGCCTCCTCTCTCTGAGACACCTACTGCACCTCACCCATTTTCAAAACCACTTATCACCCGTCTCTTCACACGCCGTTCCAAAATCCCCACTGACCTTTCTTCCAGCTCTACCACCTCGGCCAGTCCTGACGCGCCCGCTGTTGATACTTCTAATGATAATATTGCTGAGGCACCTATTACTTCTGATGAGTTACAGCCTGGTCCATGATATAATCTACGAGATCACAGTACTATTCATCCTAAAGAAAAGTATGGTTTTCCTAGCATGAATGCTGTTATTTCTGAGCTCGCCACTTATTAGGAAGCTGCAAGTATTCTAGAATGGCAGCTTGCTATGTCTGAGGAGCTTGCTGCCCTTGATCGTACAGGTAATTGGGATCTTGTTCCACTGTCGTCACATGCTGTACCTATCACATGCCAATAGGTCTTTAAAGTTAAAACCAAATCAGATGGTTCTATTGAAAGATATAAAGCTCATTTGGTTGCCAGAGGTTTTCAGCAAACTCAAGGTCTTGATTATGATGAGACATTTGCTCCTGTTGCTCACATGACTACTGTTCGCACTCTAATTGCAATGGTTGCTTCTTGTTCTTGGCCTATCTCTCAGATGGATGTTAAGAATACTTTTCTCCACGGTGATTTACACGAGGAAGTATATATGCACCCCCACCTGGTGTTCTACGGTACTTACGGGGGACTTCATCTCAGTGTTTGTTCTATGCTCATGATAGTCCACTCCATCTCCATACTTACTTGGACTCCACTTGGGCGAGTGATCCCACAGACTGTCGTTCAGTCACAGGTTATTGTATCCTTCTTGGTTCTTCTCCTCTTGTTTGGAAGTCCAAGAAGCAGTTAGCTGTATCTCGATCAAGTACAGAGGCAGACCTTCGAGCCCTCGCCACCACCACTTCAGAGATTGTATGGCTTCGATGGTTGCTAGCTGATTTTGGTATTTCCTATGATACCCCCACACCGCTTCTTTGTGATAATACCGGAGCCATACAGATTGCTAATGATCTTGTGAAGATGAACTCACAAAACATATTGGTGTTGATGCCTCTTTTACTCGGTCTCATTGTCATCAACAAACAATTGCTCTTCACTATGTGCCATCAGAGTTGCAAGTAGCAGATTTCTTCATCAAAGCACAAACTCAAGAGCATCAAACTTCATTTGCTCAAACTCAATGCTTCAGATCCTCCACCTCCGCCTTAAGTTTGAAGGGGCGTGTTATATGGCTATATGGCCCATATACTCTACAGGCCCAAGTGGCCTATACTGTAAAGGCTTATCTACTAGCTCACCTCCATTGTGCTTTCCCTCTTGGTTCATTCACTGTAAGGTAACAAAATCAACTGCCAAGGGATGAGGAATTTCATCGTTAAGGAAACAACCAGACCTGCATGTGTTTTTTGCAGATATTAAGAAAGAAACAACCAAAAGAGCTAGTAATTGACATCGACATGGTGCAGATTCAGGTTACATAGGATTACAGTTGCAGAAGTTTTTCCTTTTTCAGGTTAAGAAAATGATAGAACACATGCTTCTCCAGTATTGACAAGATAGGCAAATTCTGAGGATTCAGATGAAGAAAAAGTATCAACACATTAGAAAGCAGATGACTCCAAGGGGAAGACAAAGAATCAGGAGTAGGTAAGCATTTGATATCAATAGGTCTACACGTGCATACCCTTGTTTCAACATTCACAGTCTCTCTCCAACTAATGACAACCAAGCTGCGAACAAGAATAGAGTATCTTCAGCAAGACCACTTGAGCTTGAGAGGACTTTCTTCGTAGCATCGTAAGCTACCTTTCTGACTTCACAACTTGGATGGCAAGCTAGATATATTAGCACCTGTACAACGACAATAATGCACACTACATCCATATAGCCAACATATGATGGGCGTGTTGGGGGATTGGACCTTCGGGTAGACTCCCGGAGGTCGATCCCACCCTCGGAAATGCTCCCTAACTCATTTGCAGGGCTCCAACGAAGGAAGGCGAGCACACCCGAAGGGCGACGGTCGCTCGCGAGATCGCCCCAGGCCATTGAACCAACCTTCAGGGGACCGAAGGATGCGGTTGCTCGCCCGGGAGCACAAGCCAGGAGAACAAGACCTTCAAAAGGACCAGGAAGGTCACCCTAAGATAAGAAGGTCATGATTGATCACTCAGAAGTGACCGGGGGCCTGCGAAGGACTTCGGCGCCCGAAGGTTATCAAGCATCAGGATGAGACCCGATGAAGGACACAAAGACCTTCGTCGGGAATAGGCGTGCATGTAAAATGTGAATACGTGAGAAGGTCGGATTTGTACACCTCTCACCTTATAATTTTACCCTAAAACCGTTTGTAAGTGAGCTGTAAATGAGTTGGAAGGGGACAGTTTAGGAAAGTCTAGATGAGGGTTAGGGGTATAAATAGTCCCCTCTCTCCACAGTGTATGGGGTTGAATTTTCTGGTCATTACTGGAGAATTAAGTGCCAACTTTCATTGCCATTTTTATACTATTCATGCTCCCTGTTTGGGCATCTAAGAAGCTAAGATCCCAATAGCGGCGCCCATCGTTTCAGCTCGAAAAACAACCTTCGATGGCCCCAGCGAAGAGGAAAGCCCCCGCCAGCACCACCAGCAACTCCACTCAGCCTGACGGCTCTCCACTGCAGCATGAAGAAGCCAACCCACGAATTAAAGACATCACCAACGAAGTTGTTCTTCATGGAGATCCGGTTGAAGACAACGAAGACACTGAAGCTCATCAAACCCAATCCGCGGAGCTCACAGAAGCAGCATTCAAGCTCAAGGCCCTTGAAATGAAGAAAAGAAACATCGAAGCTCAGCTCACCACCAAAAAGAGGGCACTGGACCAGGCGAACAAGCTAGCCGAGGCCAGGCGCAAACTAGCAGAAATGGAGGCAGAAGTTGAGAATTTGCAGAGGACATACCAAGAAATGCCCGAAGGTTCTGCCCAACAAGAAAACCGCGTCATCCACCAGACAACCTTCACGCACAATGAAGACCGAAGGCCACCACGGGTCAACCTCCCATTTGACCCGACCTCGCCACTCTCAGTCGCTCTGCAGCGAACTTCATGGCCGCTCGGCTACAAGCCCACACAGCTCCCCAAGTACAATGCTACAACTGATCCAACCCAGTTCCTCATGGCCTATGAAGCAACCATTGCTTCGGCCGGAGGTGACGACTCAACCATGGCCAAGTCCTTCATCATGGCTTGCGAAGGTTCTATGGCCGACTGATACTCATATCTTCCCCAACAATCAATCAGTAACTGGTACCAGCTGAAAGGAAGGCTCCTCCAGGACTTTCAGGGCTTCAGAAGGCTAAATACCAACACTGTGAAAGACTTCAAGTGCCCACAGCACGACCGCGAGCCTCTCTATGACTATTTCTGGAGGTTCGTTCAGAAGAAGGCTCAAATCCCAAATTTCCCAGAGAAAGATGCGATTGAGAAATGCATCGAAGGTCTCCTGTCTGGCCAGCTTGCTTCTCATCTCACAAGAGAGCCCCCGAAGACCCTAGAGGAGCTCTATACAGAAGCAGAGAAGTACGCGAAGTCAAATGCCGACCACCGCAGAAGGGTAGAGCAAAGAAGAATCATGCGTCAGGCAGAAAAATACAATCAGCAAACATGGCAGCAAGAGAAGTAGCCAGCTCAGCAACTCATCTTACCTGTGGAACCCTCACAAGATGATGAGGAACAGTTAACCTTTGATCCCTTTATGATACCATCAGAGTCGGAACCTCAACATTCAAATGACAAGCAACCTTCGTCCGGAGCACGGGGCAGAGGTCGCGGTAGAGGAAGGGGCCGAGGTCGCGGACCTTCGTGTGAGCCCAAAAAATTATTCTGTCACTTCCACAGGTCTAACTCCGACCATAGAACAAACCAGTGCCCGGAGAAGAAGAAGACCCTTCAGAGAATGGAGTCCGAGAAAAAAGCCAAGCTAGTTGGGCATACTACATGGCCTCAGACTCCACAAACTCAACCTCAACAAATACAGTACACACAACCTTCGTTCGTTCCACCCCCCCCAATTTACCCAAGCATACCGCCCACCCATGTTCAACTACAACTACAACCACAACTGGCAGACGCAGCCAAACTCTCAAACACAACCCAGTCAAACCACCACCCAAGCTCAGCCAACACAAGAGCAGCTACCACCACCCCCAATCCACCCACCAAAACAAGAAAACCAAACCACAAATAGCCAACCCGCGGCACTACCAACCTTCGGGATGATCTTGCCCATCTCCGGAGGTTCCACCCTGGACTTAGAAAACAAGAGATAGTGCAGAGACTACTTCAGGCAAGTCCATTGCATCGTCTCCGAAGGTCCAACCAAGAGAACCCAGTGGTCACACTCTCCGATCACCTTCTCCGAAGAAGATTTCAACCTCATCAGCTACCCACACAGAGATGCTCTTGTCATCGAGGCAAATATTCAGGGCTGAAGGATTGGCAAGATACTAGTTGACACTGGCAGTTCTGTAGACATCATCTTTTCTGACACCTTCGACAAGATGGGCATCGACCGAAGCCTGCTTCAACCTTCGGATATCCCTTTAATGGGATTCGGAGGAAAGAGAGTGAACGCAATCGGCAAATTGTCACTCCCTGTATCCTTTGGAGACACAGCCAACGCAAGAACAGAGCACATCACCTTCGATGTGGTAGAGATACCCCACCCATACCGCACAATCCTAGGAAGGGGGATAATCAACAAGTTCAAAGCTATCGTTCATCAACTGTACTTGTGCATGAAGATTCCAGCTCTCGCGGGGTCACCACTGTCCGCGGGGACCAACACCTTGCGCGGGACATAGAGCGGGGATACACCCAGGCCAAAAAAATGTCCACAACCTTCGGACTGAATCCAAGTCTGTTACCTTCAAAGAGCAGCAGAGAGACAACGAGAAAGCAACCTTCGAGGAAGACTGCGAAGTCAAGAAGGTCCCCCTTGACTGTATCTACCCAACAAAATGGTAACCATCAATGCAACCCTCGAGCCCGAGGAAGAAAAAGAGCTCCTTGAGTTCCTCCACAAGAATCAAGATGTTTTTGCATGGTCCGCCAGTGACCTACGGGGTGTCAGCAGAGATATCATTGAGCATCGCTTGGATATCAACCCAAACATCAAGCCGAAGAAGCAGGAGCTTCGCAAAATGGCAGATGAAAAAGTCGCAGCAGTCAAGGCCAAAGTCCAGAGACTGCTAGATGCAAATGTTATTCGAGAAGTCAAGTACTCGACTTGGCTGGCAAACACCATGCCGGTCAAAAAGAAGAATGGCAAGTGGCGCATATGCGATTTTACTGACCTCAATAAAGCCTGCCCGAAGGATGACTTCCCACTGCCAAGAATCGACAGAGTCGTCGATGATGCGGCAAACAGTCAACTGATGTCTCTACTGGACTGTTTCTTTGGATACCATCAGATTTAGATGAGGAAAGAAGATGAAGAAAAAACAAGCTTCATAACTCCCTTCGGCACCTACTGCTTTGTGATGATGCCCGAAGGATTGAAAAATGCAGGACAGTCTTTTTCAAGAATGTCTTCGGTGGTCCTGGAGCACCAACTCAGAAGAAATGTCCTGGCTTATGTTGATGATATTGTAGTAACCAGTTCAATAAGAGGTAACCATGTGGCAGACCTGGCCGAAACCTTTGCAAGCCTAAGAAAAGCAGGGTTGTCCTTGAACCCCAATAAGTGCATCTTTGGAGTTCACAAAGGAAAGGTGCTAGGATGCCTCGTGTCCACCAAAGGCATCAAAGCAAATCCTGACAAAGTAAAAGCTCTCTGGAGCATGGAGGAGCCTAAGTCATATAGAAACTCACAGGGCGGATAGCAGCCCTAAATAGATTTATCCCTCGCTCTGCTGTCCGAAGCCTACCATTCTTCAAGGTCCTTCACAACGCAAACAAATTCAAGTGGGGCCTCGAGCAAAGCGAAGCCCTTCAGGCACTCAAAAATCATCTCCAGAACATGGTCAAAATGACCTCACCTGACCCGAAGGACGTGTTGCTCCTGTACATCGCAGCATCCTACTCTGCTGTCAGTGCAGCGCTCGTGCTCGAGAAATAAATTGAGGGAAAGAAGAAGCAGCTACCTGTCTACTTCGTATCCGAAGCTCTTGCAGGCTCGAAGCTCCTGTACTCAGAGCTAGAGAAAATTGCATATGCAGTAGTCATGTATGCTCGGAAGCTTCGACACTATTTCAAAGCTCACAAGATAATCGTAGTCACAGATCAACCTTTGCATGACTTGTTCAATAAGAGAGAGGCCTCAGTCAGAATTGCCAAATGGGCTTCGGAACTCTCTGAGTTCTACATAGATTTCGAGAGAAGAACAGCCATCAAGTCACAAGTATTGGCAGCTTCATTACCGATTGGACATCCCCAACCTTCAAGGAGGAATCTTCGACTGAAACCTAGATCGTGCACTGCGATGGAGCCTAGTGCAACGATGGAGCAGGCGTCGCTGCAATCATAGAATCTCCCTCAGGAGAAAAAAACAAGATACGCGGCGCGCCTAAGCTTCGGCAACCTTGAATTATCAACCAACAACACCACTGAGTATGAAGCTTTGCTCCTGGGCCTTCGCAAAATGAAAGCCCTCGGCCATCAAAACTTCATAGTCAGAATAGATTCGAAGGTTGTCAGAGACCACATTAAAAAAGACTTACAGGCAAGAAAACCAGAACTCATCGAGTACCTCGATGCCGTCAGAGCCATGGAGAAGCATTTCAAGGGCTTCGACATCGTCCATATCCCAAGGCATATGAACGACGAAGCTGAGAAGCTGGCAAAAGCAGCATCCAGAAAGGAACAATGACCCTCGGATGTATTTTTGAAGAAATCACAGAACCTTCGGTCAAGCCGAAGAAAGAAAAGCAAGTTTCAGTCATCTCAACTGAAGATTGAAGAACTCCCATAATGGAATACCTTCGGAGAAATATTGAACCACCAAACGAGAAAGAGGAGAAGAGAATGTTCCAGAGAGCAAGGGGCAATGTAATCTCCGAGGGTGAGCTGTTCAAATCAGGCGTCACCAGCCCATGGCTAAAATGCATCTCCACAGCCGAAGGCATCAAGCTTCTCAAGGAAATCTGTAACACCCGGTTTATAAAAGAACATAAACCGAGCAATCATATACGTGCCAGGATCAAGTCACACGTATATACAACAGAATGAACAGTATATCACAGCACATATCACGAATAAGACATCGAAATACGAATGTTATTTATTACATTAATGACAAAATGTCTGATACAGCGGAAGCGAAGTACAAAAAATACGATAAAGACTCTCCGAAGCTGAGCAGGGCGCCACAGGGACGTCGACTGGGAGACGAACGCCTAGAAGTCCTCGTAGTCCTGGTAGCGATGGACAAACTCCCTCGTGTCGGCAGGAACTGAGCAGCAGTAGCGTATCCAAGAGGAAAAAGTAGAGAAGAGGCAAGGGTGAGTACACAACTTGTACTCAACAAGTATAACACAAACTATGAAGCTCTAAGGTTGGCTGAATCCACCGCATTAGCTTTTAAGTCTTGGCAAAATTTTATTTAAAGCTATTTACTACGAGTTGATGAATTACCATTAACCCAGTTACATAGTAATTAATCAGAATTAATTAAGAAACTACTGAGAACCAAACCGAAACCAAGCCACCAAGGTAACCCCGAGAGGCACCTCCCTCGTCGGAAGGAGACAACCCCACTAATCAAAAGGAGGATCTGGGCCGCTCATAACCGTGAGCACGGCTAGTATACCAGTTTTACACTCTGCAGAGGTTGCACATCTTTACCCACAAGTCGTGAGCTACGCCAGAGGTTCATCACACTTCCTTAGGTGAGATGACTAGCGACCCACTACGAGGCCTTTACAAAGAATCTCGTTGGTAGGGAGTAACCGCGAGGGTGGATCGGCGACTATGGAGCAGGTCTAGTGGGCGTCAAGACACGAAGCACAGACGAGGCCACTCAGCACGAGGGACATAGAAGCTTACCGCCCCTACCCCGCAGGTAAGTTACTCCAAACCAAGAAGATCTAATTATTACGCCAAGTCTATCCCATTCTAGCCTTGTGGTAGCGCTGTTGTCCCAGGTTGTCGCTCTATGAACCGGTCCTTATGGAGAGTGGCCAACCAAGCACTAAGCACCGTGCTGGCCCCCTAAACCATGCTTCTACAAAAACCATATTTTAACGAGACGTGAGCCACCCAAGCATGAAGCACAGAGGGCCACTCTCAGAATTAAATTCAAGTAAACCATTAATCAATTTAATTAAAAAGGACCAGAGTGTGTTATAGCGCAGCAACCTAGCACAACTAACCAAAATGCAACCCAAAGGATATATATAAGGATATAAAGAGGCTAGGAAATCCTTATAGGCATACAGTATTAAAATGCAGTATGAAATTGTATTTAAAAGTGATAGGTTGTTCTTGTTATACTTGCCTTCCTCGTACTGCTCTGCCTGCTGCTCAAACTGCTCCGAAGACGGCTGCTCCGGGTACTGGTACTGGGGCTCCTCCGGTAGCTCAACGTCTACTCACGAACACATGGCCAAAACGAGGCACAACAATGAGCATACATGCAACCAAAAGCTAACACTAATAAACAGTACAACAATACATAAAAACAGCACACTAAACTAGTCTAAAACTATTCTACGCGTTACAACGATCGTGTGGATATAAAGAACACTAAAAACGGAGCTAAGACGCAAAATCTAGGCCAAAAACAAGTTCTAGGGGCTTATTTGTAAGAAAACTGAAGTTCCAGGGGGTTTTCTGCAAAAACCGAGGACCAAAACGAAATTAAACTAAAACTCTGGGGTCTAACTCGCAAAAACGTCAAGTGTGGACTGCGGGTTCTATTTTAAAGAAACTCAGGGGGCTACGCGTTAAAACCAGGACTTAAATCTAATTATTTTTGAACTCAGGTGGACCGCGGGTTGAAATCTAATAAACCGAGGGTCTCTTTAACAAATTTACCAAGCCGAACCGGTATCTTCGATTTCCAGCCGCAGGATTTGGATCTGGCGGCCTAGATCTAATGTAACCTTGATCTAATCGCGGCCCCTGACTTCGGATCGGACGGCTGGGCTGCTTCGCGGGTGGCGGCGGCGGCGGAGCGCACCGGAGTTCTCTGCTCCGCGGTGGTGCCACGGGGAGCTCGCCGGTCTTCGCCGTTTTCGGCCATCCGGAGGTCAAAACAACTGGGATTTGGGTCAGGGAGAACCTTCGTGGCATGATTGATACACTGGCGACCTAGGTGTGGCTCGGGAAGGCTCTTGACGCCGAGTGTGACGGTGATGGCGGCTCTACGCGGCGGAGTTCGCCGGCGCGCGAGTGCTTCGTGGTTCTGGGGCTCGGGTTCTAGTGCAAAAGGAAACTGGAGGTAACGTGGTGCTCACCGAGGCTCGAGAACGAGCGGTGATGATGTGCAGGGGAGGATGGCGGCGACGTCGGGCTGCGGGTCGCTGCGGAGCTCGCGGAGGAAGGGCCGCTGCAGAGGCCGGAGCGGGGCAGCGGGCTCGGGGAAGATCCTAGCGTCGAGGTGGAGCCGGTGGGCTTCTTGGACGGGGCTCTGGTGCGGTGGCGCGGCGGAATTGCCCACCGGCACCGCAGGCTCCACGTCCGGCAGCTCCTACCGGACAGCAGGCTCAGGGACCCCCTCGCACCTGCTTTCACTGCGGCCAGCCGGGGCACTACGCCAACGCTTGCCCCCGGAAGGCGCAGGCGGGACAGCAGGGGCGCCCAGCTCAGCCCAGGGCGCCACTTCAGGGAAGAGTGAACCACGTGACGGCCGAGTCAGCAGCCGAGGCTCCCAACGTGGTTATTGGTACGTTCATGGTTAATTCATATCCAGCTACAGTGCTTTTCGATACTGGTGCTACGCATTCCTTCATTACTCAGTCTTTTGTCGAGCATCATGGTATTCATACTAGCACATTAAAGAGGTGCCTGTTAGTATCTTCACCGGGAGGACAGTTGAGGTCTCACACTTACTGCCCGAGAGTCAGTGTTTCCTTGAGGGGAGTAGAGTTCTGTACTGATCTGATGGTGCTAGACACCAAGGGCATTGATGTCATTCTGGGAATGGAGACTCTGGCCAAGTGGGGAGTTCGGATAGATTGTGCTCAGAGGACAGTCTTGCTATCAGCTTCCAGTGGCCAAGAGGTTGTTATCAGTGCAGTAGAGCCTTCTGGATTTCTTCATCAGATGGAGGCTAGACCCACGGACGGTATTCGCGTGGTGTCTGAATTCCTGGATGTCTTTCCGGATGATCTGCCAGGTATGCCGCCTGAACGCGCCATTGAGTTTTGTATTGATCTCTTGCCTGGCACAGCTCCTATTGCAAAGCGGCCCTACCGTATGGCACCTATAGAGCATGAGGAAGTCAAGAAGACTATTGATGAGTTGCTAGCCAAGGGCTATATCCGTCGCAGCTTCTCTCCTTGGGCTTTTCCGTTGTTGCTGGTAGATAAGAAGGATGGCTCGAAGAGAATGTGTGTCGATTATCGGGAGCTGAATGCAGTTACTATCAAGAACAAGCATCCACTGCCCCGTATTGAGGATCTCTTTGATTTGCTTCGAGGTGCTCGTATATTCTCGAAGATTGATCTTCGTTCGGGTTATTTCCAGCTGAGGATTCATCCTGGGGATATTCCGAAGACGGCATTCACCTGCAAGTACGGGCTATATGAGTATACAGTCATGTCCTTCGGCTTGACTAATGCCCCGGCTTTCTTCATGCATCTGATGAACATGGTCTTCATGGATTATCTGGATGTCTTTGTGGTGATTTTCATTGATGATATTCTGATCTTCTCCAAGACAGAGGAAGAGCATGAAGAGCATCTGAGGCTCGTGTTGCAGAGATTGAGAGAGCATCAGTTGTATGCCAAGTTCAGTAAGTGCGAGTTCTGGATTGACGAGGTTCCATTCCTCGGTCATGTTATCTCTCAGGGAGGCATTGCTGTTGATCCGAGCAAGGTGAAGGATGTGCTAGAGTGGGAGACACCGCAGACAGTAAAGGAAGTCAGGTCTTTCTTGGGCTTAGCTGGATATTATCGAAGGTTCATTGAGAATTTCTCCAAGATCGCGAAGCCTTTGACTTCTTTGCTGGAGAAAAATGCGGCATTCATATGGACTGATGAGCGTCAGAAGGCCTTTGATGAGCTGAAGAAGAGATTGACTACGGCGCCAGTCCTGACTCTGCCTGACCAGACGAAGAGGTTCACGATATATTGTGATGCTTCGAAGGATGGTCTTGGGTGTGTTCTGATGCAGGAGGGCAGAGTGATTGCTTATGCTTCACGGCAGTTACGTCGGCATGAGCTGAACTATCCCACTCATGATCTTGAGTTAGCCGCAGTTGTGCATGCTCTGAAGATTTGGAGGCATTACTTGTATGGGCAGCGGTGTGATATCTACACTGATCACAAGAGCCTCAAGTACATTTTCACGCAGAATGAGCTGAATATGCGGCAGAGAAGATGGCTAGAGTTGGTCAAGGATTATGACCTGGAGATTCACTATCATCCAGGCAAGGCCAATGTTGTAGCAGATGCTCTGAGCAGAAGAAGTTATGTCAACATGGCCGTGGCTTTCCAGATGCCTCCAGAGTTATGTGAGGAGTTCGAGCAGTTGAGTCTGGGCTTCTTGCATCATACTTCGAGTACAGCATTTGAGGCAGTACCGACTCTAGAGTCAGAGATCAGGCAGCATCAGAAAGATGATGAGAAGCTGCAGGAGATCCGTGAGTTGCTCAAGAAGGGCAAGGCTCCTCATTTCAGAGAGGATGATCAGGGTACCTTGTGGTACAAGAACCGGATCTGTGTGCCAGATGTGAAGGATCTCAGGAAGTTGATTCTGAGTGAGGCCCATGATACAGCATATTCTATTCATCCGGGCAGCACGAAGATGTATTATGATCTGAAGGAACGTTTCTGATGGTATGGGATGAAGCGTTCAGTGGCAGAGTACGTGACTATTTGTGACACCTGTCAGCGTGTCAAGGCTGAGCATCAGAGGCCAGCAGGTCTGTTACAGCCTTTGAAGATTCCAAAGTGGTATCAAAGCCATATCGACTGTAGGACGAAGCCTAGATAGAACTGGTTGAGTTGTAGGACTTCTTCTCTCCAATCCTTGCCCGCTGAAACTATTTTACTATTATACCCCTTGAATTCTATGACTTTTACCCTTCTTGCCTTGATTTCTCTCTCTGAAGAATAGTTCTCGTAGATTTTGGCCCGAATCAGTCATCTGACCACCATGAGTATAATCTAGGTGACCCTTTTATAATAATATGATAGCACGTTCTGCGACGCGTTGTGTTAGTCGAGTCGTATGTTAAACTCGGCTAAATCGTGAAAATTGTCTGCTTGTTATTATGCTACATGTTTGATTTGGATTTTTGAATGATTGCATAGCTTAGTAGTTTAAATTTGTTTAGAGAAAATTACTCTCATGCTAAAGTTAATTAATTAATAAAATGAGTTAGATCGTTGGGGGTAAAACAGTCCACTCTATCCTGTCTACTTTATCATGGCTGAGTCTTTTTCCGCAAAGAGTTATCATATCCATCTGAATTTATTCCTGCAATATCCTTACTCATGAAATCTTTTGTCCAAAATCAGATGGTGAACACCAGGCGTGGTTCTGACCAGCAGGGGCAGAACAACTAGGGTCAGAACACCCAGGGGACCGGGATCCCGATGCCTCCGCCCTTGACTCCGGAGCAGTACTTCCAGCTCAAAATGCAGATGATGGCTACCCTGAACAACACTGTTCAGGCCCTTCAGCAGGCTCACACTCAGCCTCCGCCTCCTCCACCGCCGCAGCCTCGCGACAGACGTGCTGAGTTCCTGAGGGGTCACCCGCCGACGTTTTCTCACACGTCCGACCCTCTTCAGGCTAATGACTGGCTCCGTGCAGTGGAGCGTCAGCTGGACATTGCCCAGTGCGATGATCATGAGCGCGTCTTATACGCAGCAGGACAGCTGCGAGGAGCAGCTTTGGACTGGTGGGAGTCCCACCCAGTTCACGACCATGAGGCTCTCACTTGGCTCCAGTTCCGAGAGCGGTTCCGCCACCACAACGTCCCCGCGGGCGTTATGAAGATGAAGCAGAAGGAGTTCCTTGCACTGAAGCAGGTAATCTTAAATATAATCATTCAGCGGTTTCTTTTGAGCTAATGCCCCTTGTTCTATCCTTGTGAATCTTGAGTTAACCTTTCGATTTCTATCTGTCTTTGTCACTTCAGGGGACTATGTCGGTCACGGAGTATCGTGATCGCTTTCTTCAGCTGGCTCGCTACGCCCCTGCCGATGTTGCGGATGATCGCAAAAAGCAGGAGCACTTCATGGAGGGCCTTGAGGACTACCTCCAGTACACGCAGCTCAACCTCCGCTTCGACGACTTCAACCATCTGATTGACAGCGCGCTCAACACTGAGCGCAAGCACCTGGAGATGGAGGACAAGAAGAGGAAGGTTGTCCCCGTTGCTTCCGGCAGCAACACTCATCCTCGCCTCCAGCCACCGCAGTAGTACCAGCAGCAGCAGTACCGGCCTCCCCAGCCATACCAGCAGAGGCCGCAGCAGTACCCGCCTCGACAGCAGCAGTAGGCAGGTCAGGGCCCGAGGTTACCGGCACCTCCGGCTCGTGCTCCACCCGCTTCACCGGCGAGTTTCCCTTTGGGGCACGCCTCCCCAGGATCCCCGCCGGCCTTTAATTGGCCCCCACGGCCTCCTGCTCCCCATCCTAAAGGCTAGCGCCGCCACCAGGAACCCTAACCGCGCCACTACATCTAGCTCCGCCGCAAAAGGGACCCCTGCGCCGCCGGTGAGCAATTCCGCCGCGCCACCGCACCAGAGCCCCGTCCAAGAAGCCCACCGGCTCCACCTCGACGCTAGGATCTTCCCCGAGCCCGCTGCCCCGCTCCGGCCTCTGCAGCGGCCCTTCCTCCGCGAGCTCCGCAGCGACCCGCCGCCCGACGTCGCCGCCATCCTCCCCTGCACATCATCACCACTCGTTCTCGAGCCTCGGTGAGCATCACGTTACCTCCAGTTTCCTTTTGCACTAGAACCCGAGCCCCAGAACCACGAAGCACTCGCGCGCCGGCGAACTCCGCCGCGTAGAGCCGCCATCACCGTCACGCTCGGCGTCAAGAGCCTTCCCGAGCCACACCTAGGTCGCCAGTGTATCAATCATGCCACGAAGGTTCTCCCTGACCCAAATCCCAGTTGTTTTGACCTCCGGATGGCCGAAAACGGCGAAGACCGGCGAGCTCCCCGTGGCGCCGCCGCTGAGCAGAGAACTCCGGTGCGCTCCGCCGCCGCCGCCGCCCGCGAAGCAGCCCAGCCATCCGATCCGAAGTCAGCGGCCGCGATTAGATCAAGGTTACATTAGATCTAGGCCGCCAGATCCAAATCCTGCGGCTGGAAATCGAAGATACCGGTTCGGCTTGGTAAATTTGTTAAAGAGACCCTTGGTTTATTAGATTTCAACCCGCGGTCCACCTGAGTTCAAAAATAATTAGATTTAAGTCCTGGTTTTTACGCGTAGCCCCCTAAGTTTCTTTAAAATAGAACCCGCAGTCCACACTTGACGTTTTTGCGAGTTAGACCCCAGAGTTTTAGTTTAATTACATTTTAGTCCTCAGTTTTTGCAGAAAACCCCCTGGAACTTCAGTTTTCTTACAAATAAGCCCCTAGAACTTGTTTTTGGCCTAGATTTTGCGTCTTAGCTCCGTTTTTAGTGTTCTTTATATCCACGCGATCGTTGTAACGCGTAGAATAGTTTTAGACTAGTTTAGTGTGCTGTTTTTATGTATTGTTGTACTGTTTATTAGTGTTAGCTTTTGGTTGCATGTATGCTCATTGTTGTGCCTCGTTTTGGCCATGTGTTCGTGAGTAGACGTTGAGCTACCGGAGGAGCCCCAGTACCAGTACCCGGAGCAGCCGTCTTCGGAGCAGTTTGAGCAGCAGCCAGAGCAGTACAAGGAAGGCAAGTATAACATGAACAACCTATCACTTTTAAATACAATTTCATACTGCATTTTAATATTGTATGCCTATAAGGATTTCCTAGCCTCTTTATATCCTTATATATATCCTTTGGGTTGCATTTTGGTTAGTTGTGTTAGGTTGCTGCGCTATAACACACTCTGGTCCTTTTTAATTAAATTGATTAATGGTTTACTTGAATTTAATTCTGAGAGTGGCCCTCTGTGCTTCGTGCTTGGGTGGCTCACGTCTCGTTAAAATATGGTTTTTGTAGAAGCATGGTTTAGGGGGCCAGCACGGTGCTTAGTGCTTGGTTGGCCACTCTCCATAAGGACCGGTTCATAGAGCGACAACCTGGGACAACAGCGCTACCACAAGGCTAGAATGGGATAGACTTGGCGTAATAATTAGATCTTCTTGATTTGGAGTAACTTACCTGCGGGGCAGGGGCGGTAAGCTTCTATGTCCCTTGTGCTGAGTGGCCTCGTCTGTGCTTCGTGTCTTGATGCCCACTAGACCTGCTCCATAGTCGCCGATCCACCCTCGCGGTTACTCCCTACCAACGAGATTCTTTGTAAAGGCCTCGTAGTGGGTCACTAGTCATCTCACCTAAGGAAGTGTGATGAACCTCTGGCGTAGCTCACGACTTGTGGGTAAAGATGTGCAACCTCTGCAGAGTGTAAAACTGGTATACTAGCCGTGCTCACGGTTATGAGCGGCCCAGATCCTCCTTTTGATTAGTGGGGTTGTCTCCTTCCGACGAGGGAGGTGCCTCTCGCAGTTACCTTGGTGGCTTGGTTTCGGTTTGGTTCTCAGTAGTTTCTTAATTAATTCTGATTAATTACTATGTAACTGGGTTAATGGTAATTCATCAACTCGTAGTAAATAGCTTTAAATAAAATTTTGCCAAGACTTAAAAGCTAATGCGGTGGAGTCAGCCAACCTTAGAGCTTCATAGTTTGTGTTATACTTGTTGAGTACAAGTTGTGTACTCACCCTTGCCTCTTCTCTACTTTTTCCTCTTGGATACGCTACTGCTGCTCAGTTCCTGCCGACACGAGGGAGTTCGTCCAGCGCTACCAGGACTACGAGGACTTCTAGGCGTTCGTCTCCCAGTCGACGTCCCTGTGGCGCCCTGCTCAGCTTCGGAGAGTCTTTATCGTATTTTTTGTACTTCGCTTCCACTGTATCAGACATTTTGTCATTAATGTAATAAATAACATTCGTATTTCGATGTCTTATTCGTGATATGTGCTGTGATATACTGTTCATTCTATTGTATATACGTGTGACTTGATCCTGGCACGTATATGATTGCTCGGTTTATGTTCTTTTATAAACCGGGTGTTACAAAATCCACTCCGGATTCTGCGGATCCCACATAGGCTTCAGACAAGTTGTCTCTAAAGCCTTTAGGCAAGGATTCTTTTGGCCAACGGCGCTGAAGGACGCCCAGCATATTGTAAACACATGCCAAGCTTGCCAAATGATGGGCCCAAAGTCCTCCAAACCTTCTGAGCCAACTCAGCTGATACCCCGACATAGCCCCTACAAAGATGGGGAGTCGACCTAGTTGGACCGCTGCCCACAGCCCAAGGCAATTACAAGTACGCAATAGTTGCTGTTGAGTACTTCACAAAGTGGATCGAAGCAAAGCCCCTCATCAATATCACATCAGAAACAATTAAAAAATTCTTCTGGCAGAACATTATCTGCAGGTTCGGGGTCCCAAGGGAGATCACCGTCAACAATGGCAAACAGTTTGATTCACAGCACTTCAGAGAATTCTGCTACAGTGTGGACACGAAGGTAATCTTTGCCTCTGTGTACCACCCGCAATCCAACGGGGCCGTCGAAAGAGCCAACGGCATCATCTTCGGCAGCATCAAAAAGTGCCTGTTTGATCAGAAAAAGGGCAAATGGGCCGATGAACTCCCGTAGGTCATCTGGTTCCACAACACCTCAGAATCAAGAACAACTAAGTTCACCCCATTCAGGCTACTCTACGGTGCCGAAGCAATGACACCGGAGGAGCTTAAAAACCGAAGCCTAAGGGTGACCCACCAAGTTGAGGCCATCCCCTCGGATGACAAAGACCTCATGGAACTAGACATCCTACAAGCTTCGGAAAACCTAGAAAAGTATCAACAAGAAACCACGAAGTGGAGGGACAAGAAGGTCGTGAAAAAGAGCATCACAGTTGGAGACTGGGTCCTAAAAAGGAAGCCAAACGTCTAAACCTCCGGCAAACTTCAATCCAAGTGGGAAGGACCATTCCTAGTAATCAAGTGCAACAGATCAGGGTCATATCACCTGTCCGACGCCAAAGGCAATAAGCTGCAGCATCCTTGGAATGCGGATAGCCTTAAAAAGTACTACATATAAGCATGTAAAAAGGCCGCATCGCGAAACTATAAGCGATTGCGGACCTTCGCAAATATTTTCAGTTCTCTTTACATTGTAAAAGGGTCGTACTCTTTTCCTCACAAGGGGAAACTCCACACCGGAGGTGAAGTTTTTGACGAGGCGGACCCATTGTAAGCTATTTAATGCAATGAATTTCCCCCAAACAACGTGTCACCTTCGCCTAAGCAACCCAAATGGCAAGCTTCGGCCAGCATCTACATGCTGCATAAAATAGTAAGTTAGCAAAGTATGCAGAATCCGCAAACTTTGCATACTTATCAAAACGAACGCCAAGGGGCTTCGACATTTCAAAAGGTCCGAACCAAAAAACCTTCGGCACAAAAGGCACAATAAGTGCAAAACGAACGCCAAGGGGCTTCGACCTTTCAAAAGGTCCGAACCAAAAAACCTTTCGACACAAAAGGCACAATAAGTGCAAAACGAACGCCAAGGGGCTTCGACCTTCCAAAAGGTCCGAACCAAAAAACATTCGGCACAAAAGGCACAATAAGTGCAAAACGAACGCCAAGAGGCTTCGACCTTTCAAAAGGTCCGAACCAAAAAACCTTCGGCACAAAAGGCACAATAAGTGCAAAACGAACGCCAAGAGGCTTCGACCTTTCAAAAGGTCCGAACCAAAAAATCTTTGGCACAAAAGGCACAATAAGTGCAAAACGACCGCCAAGGGGCTTCGATCTTTCAAAAAGTCCGAACCAAAAAACCTTCGGCACAAAAGGCACAATAAGTGCAAAATGAACGCCAAGGGGCTTAGACCTTTCAAAAGGTCCGAACCAAAAATAACCTCGGAAGAATCGAAAGATGGATGCCAGAAAGGGGGGAGACATTTTTCCATCTGAACCCTCGGCACCCATCATTCGATCTACCCGAAACAAATACAAGGAAGAACAAAACCCCTCGAGACAACAGAGCGCAAGAAAGGGGGAGACGTTTTTCCCCAAAATACAAAATTTGCGCACGTTGCTTCGTTAGTAAACAATTTATCTATCGAAGTTCCACAAAAAGGAGGGAAACCCTTCATAAACTGCCTCCGGGCGACGATTCGTTAGGAAGGGGGGGAGACGTTTTTCCAACAAGAAACACAACCCTAACGACCGTCGCCTTGGACGATAGCAACTCACTTCTCGAAGGACACGTCCGGCACCCAACAAAAGGCGGAGACATTTCTCATACTCAAAGCCGGCCAATTTTTACCAAAGGGAGCTTTCCCCTGCAAAAAGCAACCTTCAAAAAGATCCTTTGGGACGACAACACGCTGGCAAGGGGGGTGACGTTTTTCTCCAAAAACAAAATCCCCGCGTGTCGCCCAGTCCTACATTACCTAACAAACCTTCGGGAGGAATATGCCAGAAAGGGGGAGGCGTTTTCCAAAAAAAAACATCACCCGAAGCTCCCTAGAGACTTCAAAAAAGAACCTTGATAAGCCTTGCGCGAGGAAGGGGGAGACGTTTTTCTTGAAACACCCCTCGCACATCCCACATCAAAGCACCTCGAAGGATGCACACAACAAGGCACCTCGAAGGATGCACAAAACAGAGCACCTCGAAGGATGCACATAACAAGGCACCTCGACGGATGCACACATCAAAGCACCCCGAAGTAGGCACACGCGTAAAGCACCTCGAAGGAAGCATTCAAAAAGTCATCTTGGAGGACGCCCGCAGAAAGGCATCTCGAAGGATGCACACAAAGAGGAAACCCGAAGGATGCGCAATAAGAAGCCCCGTGAAAGGCAATTGCGAGAATAACATACACTTCGAGAAGCGATGCGAAGGTCACATTCAGACGAAAAAGCAAAAGAGATTACAATGAATCACGACCGGACCAGCACAAGTATTCTGCCACGCTGCACCCGGGACGAGCAAGGCTGAAAGCCTCCCATCTCATCAACAGCATTGCGCTATTCATATCCTGCATCATGGGAATATTTACATACCAAGTCCTAAAAACTTCCAAAGCAAACTCCTACAAACTAATCTCTAGACCTGAGCCCCCGACGAACAACCGGCATCATGCCCTGAAGGAGACCTGCGAGCCTCGGACATTCGATTGTCCTCTGAAGGTTGATCAGGAGTCGGCCCCTGCACAGAATAGACAAACTTAATAAAAAACAAGCAGAAGAAAAACAAACGGCTTGTGGAACCAACCCTACCTTAGTAGCAGCGACTGCTAGACTCCGAACGGCGACTCTCACAGAAGGTTCCCAGAAGCGCTAAAAAAATGTAATCTTGAGTTCCTGGATCCTGGCCACCTCCTCGGACAGACCCTCGTAGGGGATATACTGAAAGTCACCTCTGAGTTTGGAGAGGTCGACAGCACCAAATCGGAGAAGATTACCCACCAGTCCCTCGAAGGAGACAGACGCCGCGTTGTCACTCGCAATGCCCATCACTTCACCAAGCCCTTCAAACTCCGACGTTAACCAGTCCAGAAGCTGGAAGAAAACTTGGGGACCTTCGGCCGGCTCGGGCAAGGGCAGAGGCTCCACTCCAAGCGCGGCAAGAGCCTTTTTTGTACTCTTGATACACTCCATCGATCCGAGCGGCAACCTCCACGTACACCAGCTCGAGTTCGCTCACCCAAGAATGAACTGCCTCCAGCTCTGTGATCTTCCCCTTGAGAGCAACCTTCTCGTTCGCGTCGTCCTCCACCGTCTTCCGAAGGCTTTCCAGCACCTTTGTGACACCTCTGGTGTCAGTTTAACCAAAGCCAGGCAATTAACATAACTTCACACACAAATGAGCTAAGAAAGCTTAGAGAAGAACCCTATGTCTAGTTCTTGCAAACTTGTGTGTAAATGTATGTGTGCATGTGTTTGAGTGCAATGCTTGAAAAACAATATTTGGTACACTTTTAAACTTGACTTCACATGTGTGGTAATAAGGCAATAAAATACACCTTTCTTAATGAGCTATAAACTTTCTATGCAAATCAAATTCAAACTGGAAAACCATCACATGAAATGATTATTGGAACCATTCTTTGATTTATGAAGAGCTACTAATTCAAACAAATTAAATCAACAAGAGTTCAATTTCTAGTGGTAAGGAAATTGAAATAACTTTAAAAACAATGCAAACATGCATATGAAAATGAATAGACATATTCACCATGTCTTGCTAAACAAAAGTCTAGTTGAAGCCTAGGAGTAAAAGTGCCAAAATTCACATGAAATGATAAGTACTTTAAATGATAGTTTTTGAAATAATTAAATAACTCTCAAACCATTGCTCGAATGAAAAAGTGCATAACATGAAAGTTGTATATCTCGAAAAACTGAGCAAAAGTGGTATTCAACACTTTTTCATTTGAAGCCCAGAAGAGGGAGCAAATTTGAAATTACAGAACTGATTTTGGAACTTCGATTTATTTACGAGACTGCCCCTGACCGTTTCTCCTACCTCTCTCCTCCCTGCACCACGCCCACGGCGGCGCCGTACGCCGGCGCAGACGCCACCTGGCCGCCCACGCGTCGCGCCCCAGCTTCAAACCGCTCCCGCGCCCCTGGTATTGCCCCAACCCACCTTCTCTGGCGCCCCTGAGCTCGCCACGCCCCCTTTCCTCTCCTGCGCGCACCACGAGGATGGCCGCCGCGCCACGCGCCGAGTCCGCGTCCTCCCCTGGCTTCACGCCCTGCCCCGGCTGCTCCCTCCTCAGCTCGCCCTCCCCCTCGTCCACACCTATTAAAAGGCCGAGCAGAGCCCTTTCTCACGCGCGAGCCAAGCACGGCGGTCGCCATTGCCGTTCACCTCGCCCCAACGCCGAACTCCACTCCCCGGCCTTCCTCTGCTCAAGCCGACCCCTGGAATGGAACCCCATCGCCCTCCTGAAGCTCTCCGACCCATCCTCTCCCTCATTCCCTCACCGGAGCATGGACGCCGGCGAGCAGAGCCACCGCCAGCCGCCCCTCTCCGC
The DNA here is from genome assembly GCF_016808335.1 of Panicum virgatum. Taxonomy (NCBI): domain Eukaryota; kingdom Viridiplantae; phylum Streptophyta; class Magnoliopsida; order Poales; family Poaceae; genus Panicum; species Panicum virgatum. Next base: position 36,092,617 of record NC_053136.1, read on the forward strand.
GGACCCGCCTCCTCCGTCCACCTCCCGGCGAGCCAAGACCACCGGAAGGTAGCACGTGAACCCCTCTCCCTTTCCCCCCACTTCCCCTAGCCGCCGGCCATCCCCATCGCCGGAAATCCCAGCGCCGCCGCTGCTCTGTTCTGCGACTCCCGCCAGGGACTTCTGTGGAGAAGAAACAGAAGTTCAGGGGTCCAAATGAAAAGTTGCAAATGAACTCAAAACAGCAAACTTCAAAAATGCCTAGAAAATCGTATAAAAATAAGAAAAATGGAAACTAAAATGTTCTGGAATCCTTAGAACAAGAACTACAACTTTTGTTACAGTCACATGTTCATGTTTTGCTTTTATTTTAATCTAAGAAAAAGACTAGTTTAAATGGCACATAAATGTTCTAGGAGTTGTGTTCAGTAACCATAGCTGGTTTTTGGCTAGATGATGTCTTGCAATGTTTCTAGTACCTGGTAAAAATTTTAATGCCTTGTGACACCATTAACTAGGTCAAAGTTCCAAGATTCCTAAATCTACTAGTATTTCTCATGTATTAATTCTGGTAGAAGTAATGAGGTTATGTGTATGAAAATTTTTCCTTGTATGAATTTCACTAAAACCTTACTGTTGCGAAAGTTTGAGAAATTTTAGATCAGTCTAACTATATATTTGATTTAATGCTTATTAAGTAATCTTTAATTATGATAAATAGTTCCTTTGCTTAGAAAAATCTAATAATATTTGTGGAACTCTCTTTTAGTCATATACTTATGTCTGTAAAGTTTGAGCTTCATGTGATGAACATAACTGTAGATGTAAAATATGCATTTTGTATCATGCTTATTTTTGCTATTTTTGTTCTAGAAGTAATCTGTCATATCTGGTCTTCATCTTTGGGTATGTTACTAGTTAGATTGAGGACTAGCTATGGTAAAAGTTTCACATGCATTACTGGTCATATTAAAGTCCAAATGAATATGCATGTTCATATCTAGTTTAATGCATGAGTAATTCATCTTCTAAAAATAATGCTTGCAAATTTTACTGAAGCATGCTTAGTCCATGACTAGGCTCTGGTAAAAATTTGAGAACCATATCCCTAGGATAACTCTCTTTAGAATTAATCTGAGTTAATGGTTTGCTAAATTTGTTCATTTTGTCACCTCTGTTGTATAACTGAATAAAATCTGGAAAAATTACAGTACTGAGTAGATGCATTGTAGATGCTCCCATAAAATTTTTAGCACCAGAACCCATGTCAAACGTTCTGTGCAAAAAGGTGAAGCAACTAGAGTAATCTACTTACATGAATAGTTATGGTAAATTGCTTTATGGTTAGATGCTGAATTTTATACCATAGATGTTAAAGTTTGGGATCTGTGTTACTTTTTTTTTTCATCACTAGCTCATGAGTAAATTGGTTGCTATGAAATAGTGAAAGCATGTTATCTTTTAATGATAAAAATGAAAACCAAACCACACAGCTCTTTTATGAAGTAAAGTGAATTTAAGAACTACTCTATAAACGATTGCCCAAAAAATAAAGTTAACTAAGACCACTACAACAAACACGTGCTATTCTGGACTACAACTTTATAGTGAAGGAAAGAAATATGTTTATATCATGTTGCAACAATATCATTTTTGCATGCATATAGAAACGGTAAATCTACTCGACGGTGATTACGAGTTGGTGCCCGCGAATACTACCACTCCGGAGAGTGTCTCTCTTAATTATACTGACTTGAATCAAGACCCGAACCAATGTTCGGAAGAGCCCAAGGCTACTTTTGAACAGTGCCCAAGAAGGCAAGCCCCGGTGCATAATCCCATTATTTTACGCCTCATATTCATCCAACTATTTGTATATGTTGTAATAATTTTATTGCGCATTTAAGTTTTCTAGGAGTTGATCGAAAACCTTAGGTGCATGATCCTTAGGTACCTATGGTTGTTATCCGGATCTTTTTCTCGACTAGTTGCCCCGCTAACTAGGTACGGTAAAAGTCGAGAGGTTTCCTGCCTCTCGCGAGCAAATAGGAATTTTACTGACTTTAATTCCTGCTGAAATATAAGGACAACGGGCGGGGTTGTGTAGTTGTGATACCCCGCTGGTGTAGTAAAAAATGGCTAAGGTCGCGGGGTGTGGCTCATTTCGTTAAGCGTTTGAAAGTACTAGCCACATACCGAGAAATATGGTAATCGGTAAGCTGAAGTATCTGATTGGACCAGCGAGTGGAACGATCTCGCACCCTCCCGGACGTACGGGTGTAGAGACGTCGGGCTCTATAGTCGGGGAGGGTGTGCCGGATCCATGGACTGGAAAGAAAGGGGGAAAGTTGTGTGGGTGACTTGGTTCCCATACGTGTGATCTAGGTTCCCCTGGCCAGGATGAAATTCGATTCAGAATCGTCCGCCTCTCACGGCATGAGACTTCTTAATGTTTTCGGTCACACAGAGTAACAAGTGGAACATGATGATGATAATACTGCTGGTTGATTAAATGGTTGCTCTACCATGTTTGTGTAGAGTTAGATGCAAACTTAGAATGGTTAATCTCACTAGAAGATGGCTAAATAAAATCTGAAAATAAGGATCAACTCTTAGTGGCGTTTTTGGCAAAACAAACCCACCAACCAAAAAGCCTTGCATGTCTAGTTATCGGACTATGTTATATCCGGTGACGGGTCAGTCTTGCTGAGTATTAGTATACTCAGCCTTGCTTGTGGCACTGTTTTTCAGGTACTAACTTTGAAGATCTGTTTGCAAGCCTTACTTGGCCATGTACTTTGCCTCCGGGTTGGTCTGTTGAGTGGGATAGCCCTTCAGCTGGTGCTGACCTCCCTCCTACTGAGTGACGCTTTCGTACGGGCTTTATCGATGTGTAATGTTATTTCGCTAGTTACCTTTTAATGCTTCCGCTGAACCATGAGACTTGAATAATTGGAGTAGATGGAACTCTGTAGTACTTCGCTACTCTGAACATGGTTGTAATAAATTTCATTTCCGCTGCAAACTCTGAGATGTATGAAATGTTCTGTGTTGTAATCTCTGGGCTCACCTTCGTGTGAGTGTTGTCTGCTGATCCTGGAATAGCGTGGCTTTTATCGAGGCTTCACTCGAGGAACTACCGGTGAGTGCAAATTTGGGTCAGAGTTGCTTAGCAACAAAGATCAGTGCACTCGGGCCCAGTTAGTTTGGGTGGTTCCGCCACACCTTCTCGTTATCCTTCGCCGTCACCTCCAATTTAATGCACCTCCCCTTCAACTACTTGTTCTCGTCCTTCAGAGCGAGAACCTCCGCCTCAGTTTGTCTACCAGACTTAGCCTCTCGGTGGCGCTCTTGACCCGAAGGTCCGCATCCGCCATGGCCTTTTGCATCAAAATGCGACTCGCATGGGCAAGCTTCTTGCTCAAGTCAGCGACGATGAGGGCGGCGTCGGAGGTGGAAGTCTCAGCCACAGCCGCATTAAACTCTACATCAAAAACTGGATCACCTTCGGGAATCTAGAAACTGCACAAGAACAAAACAGAACCATGCCCCGCCTCACCTCTCTCCGGAGGAAGAATTCCGGTAGCACCCGGCCCATGCATTATGGACAGAAGATGTTTCATTGGCTCAGACAAAGCTGCAAAATGCAACAAAAAAGTATAAGACCCCAGACAAACCATGAACCGCAAAATGCCGCAAAGCCAAAGCTCACCGGCCTCATCGATGTTCAACCCTTCAATCGCCTCCAGCTCCCAATCCGGAGGAGTGGAGCTGCCAGCGACTCCCCTCCTCCCGAGCGACAACAATGTGTCGCCTACCTGGAGCTCCCCCTCCTCGATGTCCTTGACGTCAAAAGGCTTCGCGGCCGCAGGCTCCGGATCCTTCGTGGCTTCAACCCTCGGTCCGGTCGGCTTTGGCTCTGATGGCTTCGGGATGTCCGCTGGCTTGGACACAGGCTGGACGATGTTGTTGATCCTCCTGCGCTTAGTGACACCTTCGGGACAACAATGACGGTTAATCAGTGTCTTCGCAACCTCCACACGGTGACCCGAACCAAAAAGCATCGTCCCATACTGATCATAAAGATCGTAATGGGATCTAAATAATCTCCCTTCCGAAACAACTGTCTCCCCGCCCACCGTCCCCATAAGTTCCTCCATAAACAAGGGCGTACCACTATCGCCAGAAGATGTTTCCTCTTCACGAGACCTCCTCTTGGCACGTTCAGCCCTCACCACCGAAACCTTCGTACTCGAAGGTCTCCGCCTCCTCACCCGAGGTTCCGACCTCCTCCCTTTTAGCCTTGCCCTTGGAGTTCTTTGGCACCCCTTCAGAGCCAACGTTGCCCGGAGGAGTCATCCTCAGAACAGCACCCGTCGGCACCGAATGAGGGTCGTACTCCACGCCCATCTCCGCCAGGCACCGGTTCAACCAAAGGTTCCGCTTGCAAATCTCGATCAGGGAAAGATATTCTTTCCTGTTCCAAGGTCCCAAGATTTCCGAGGCCTCCCGCTCTAACTCGGCGACGATCACCTCATCACTCGAACCTTCGGGTCTTCGAAGCCCAAAAATCGGCGAGGTCAAGTCATAATCCATCCATTTCCGTTAGAACCCTCGGGGAACCCAGCCAGCAGACAAAGGCCAAACTCTAGCGGCCAAAAATTCTTCCACCACATCTCTGCCCCCGCAAACTTGACATGCCGTCATAAAAGCTTCCAAGCACGGTTTAAAGCCTGGCGCACGCTTGTTGTAGGCAGGCTGAAAAGTGTGATCAAACGTCTCTATTACCGAAGCTAACAAATATTTCTCCTCATCCGAACCCCCGAGATCTGGAAATCCGATCTTGGCGTAAAACCAGTACTCCAACTAGTTCCCCTCCCATTTGTTTTTCTGGGCGGCGGCAAGAACAACCTTCGACAAGCCTGTCTTCTTGTTGGACTTGCGAGGAACGAAGGTGCAACACCCATTCTGTACCTCACTCTCTTCATCATCATCATCCACAAAAACCTTCCGAGGCTGACAATGCAACTGAAAGAGCCTGCAAAAGGCATCAACGGATACTCCACCTCCGAACGTCCTTGCAACCCATAAAAATTTGGAAAACACTACTATCCCGTTCGGGGTGAAATGGTGAAGCTTCACGTTGAATGGCTCCAGTAGCTTCGGAACTACAGGATCCATCGGAATGCGCAACCCAGCGGTAAAAAAATCCATAAAAACCACCACCTCTCCAGTTTGAGGCACCGGGAAAACCTCTGGGCCAGGAGGGCGACACACACCCTCGGGAAAATATCCTTTCGAAACATAAAAATCAATCGTACTCTGAGAGACGACAGATGGCTCGAAGAGCAAGGTCTTACGCTTCTAAGGAGCCATCAGATCGGAAACACTCGCTGAAACCCCCGACAGACTGCCGCTGGCCTATTCTTGTTGGGCTGGCGGACGCGACGCCTCGGATCATTCGGGGTGTTCAACGGGATCAGAGTCTGCGCGGAGAACCGCCCTCTTAATAAATGCCATATCTACATAAAAACGAAGAAAGGCAAATTAGAAAAAAAAGGGTTCAAACGAACCTTTGATCAACCTCGCTGTCTGCTTAGTGCAAGCCATGAACCGCTATTCTACTTACACCGAGAAAAACGAGCAGCTTGATCACGCACGAAGTGGAACCTTCGGAAGAAGTGCTTTACAGCAGAAAGCATTGAAGGTAAACAAAGCTCAAGAGGGCACAGGTTTTACCCCCCCTCCACTTATATAGGCAGGGAAAGCAACAGTACCAACGGTAAAATCGAGGAGACGGCCGCCCAAGCGACGCAATCGGAGCCTGACACGTGCACAACCAAAACCGACCGTTGCAGCCGACGGTTCGGGAGACGTTTTTCCTCGGGAGCTTCCCGAAGGTTACGCGCACTCTTCTTCTTTAATGCGGGTTCGGACCGCCGGCTTCAAACCTCGCCCTCGAGGGGCTACTGTTGGGGATTGGACCTTCGGGTAGACTCCCGGAGGTCGATCCCACCCTCGGAAATGTTCTCTAACTCGTTTGCAGGGCTGCAACGAAGGAAGGCGACCACACCCGAAGGGCGACGGTCGCTCGCGAGATCGCCCCAGGCCATTGAACCAACCTTCGGGGGACCGAAGGATGCGGTTGCTCACCCGGGAGCACAAGCCAGGAGAACAAGACCTTCGAAAGGACCAGGGAGGTCACCCTCAGATACGAAGCTCATGATTGATCACTCAGAAGTGATCGGGGGCCTGTGAAGGACTTCGGCGCCCGAAGGTTATCAAGCATCAGGATGAGACCTGACGAAGGACACAAAGGCCTTCGTCGGGAATAGGCGTGCGTGTAAAACGTGAATACGTGAGAAGGTCGGATTTGTACACCTCTCACCTTGTAATTTTACCCTGAAACCGTTTGTAAGTGAGCTGTAAATGAGTTGGAAGGGGGCAGTTTAGGAAAGTCTAGCTGAGGGCTAGGGGTATAAATAGCCCCCTCTCTCCACAGTGTGTGGGGTTGAATTTTCTGGTCATTACTGGAGAATTAAGTGCCAACTTTCATTGCCATTTTCATACTGTTCATGCTCCCTGTTTGGGCATCTAAGAAGTTAAGATCCCAACAGGGCGAATACTTCTCCAGTAGTAATGTAAATGCATGTATATATTCATTTAAGATAAGAAAGTCAAGATTCAACAATTTAGAGCATTGTAGCCCTACCTGTAGCAATGCAAAAGAGGAAAAATAAAGAAAATTTCGACATAGTTTTCCCCATACGAAGGATGCACATTCATACCATCACAAATAAGAACCACATATATACAGTCACAACTCACAAGTCACAAACACGAAGTATAGCAAATCATCCACATGAAGTATAGCAAATCACATTGTAAGTAAAGCTCATCCAGAGTACATCCACATGGAGTATAGAGTTCATCACGAATATCCTGCTAAAAGCCAATATCATAGATCAAAGATATAAATATATCATCATCACAAAGGGGATAGCTAGTCGTCCTGCTCATCACCAGCAAAACTCTTGAGCTCGTCGTCATCTAACTGCCAATCGGGCGATTGTGGCTCCTCACCCTCCTCCAGCAATTGCAGCTCTGCCTCATCATGTTCATTCTTCTCCTTCCAGAAATCGAGGACCTTACTAAATAGAAATGAATCATCCAACTCAAGAACATGGTCAGGTGAGTGTTGTTGACCAAATCGCCCTTGAATTGAAGAGTTCTTCAAACATTTCCCACAAAGATCAAAATTCTCACAGGTCTTGCATTTGAATCGATGGCCTTGAATCGGATAAACCTGCATCAACAAGGGTTTTGGATAGTTCGGAGGGTTAGAATCATTGGTTTCATTGTTGAGGGGCAAAGTAAACAAATCTCAATAGGTAAAGGGTGAAATAAACTTATTCCAACGGATGTTTTACCAATAGCCATACTTACCCCGCAAGAGTCACAGCCTACACCAATATGTGTGCGTGAAAGCTTGATATTCTGATTCTGGCCATTATATTCCAAGAAGGGAGTACCTGAACAGAGTGAAAGATTGTTTAGAACTACAAATGAAAAGAAACAGCTATAAATACATTATTTGCATGCATAAACAAGGCCCACCAAAACATGCATTATTCCAAATACCTATATGAATACAACAATGATTAAACTTGACATAAATATAGAGCAATACCTTTGCAACATCCAAGGGACTAGAAACAAAATTAGTCCACAAAAAATGGTGTCATAGTGTTATTGTGGTAACCTTTACGCTGCTAAAATAATGAGATTGATGATGAATAGGTGGAAGTTAAAACTGGAGTGAAGCTGTGTGATCTGACAAATGAGCACAAACCATTGAAACGACTACAGTTTCACATGCAAATTTATGAGTTCCGAGTGCAGCTATAGTGCAATCTCAATTCGCTGCTTGCTGAAAGATGATCATTGCACACGACTAATGCATATTCTAACTCAACAAACAATAATAAGGTTACTTTAAAAAACAAAAATGAGAAAGCCACCATCTGCGAGTAACACGACATTCCATATTAAGCAAGAAAAGCCACCTCCTGATCGTGACATCCCTACTACTGCGAAGAAAATCAACATCCTAAGAATGCATATGATAATTATGGGAGCAGAGTTAGATAGCGGTTGTAGCCTGCAGTGGCACTAGATTTTCCAAGCATCAATGAGTCTGAAATTTCAGAAAGTTGGACTTGGTTGGAGAAAGGTGTGAAGGAAGTATATCCCATGCCTGAGCACAAAGAATGACAGCCCTACCACAAACGATTGGGATCTTGAACTGGTTAAGCAAACCTCTAGGGAAGTGTAAAGAGTTGGGTAAACACCACACCCCCTAGGAGGGGGGAGTTGAGCTTTCATTATATAGATTGTATAGGATTGGGGTACAAATAATACAATACAAGTACATATACAACACTATATATCTAACAGGAAGAAAATAAAAGTTATACTAGAAATCCCAGTGCATACAGAGATGGAGGACATAATGGTCTGGCATTATGATCCACATGGGCAATTCTTAGTGAGATCTGTCTACAAGCTATGTCGAGCAAAATGGAGCAGGGACAACAGAAGTAGAGTGTCGACAGAATCTGGAAAGCAAGAGAATGATAGTCTCTGGCAAAGGTATGGCAGGAATGTTGCTCTAACAAGATGAAGCATTTCTCGTGGGTCGGTCCATGATAAACTCATGCTTCGAATGAATCTGCAGAGAAGAGGGATGAAAATATATGCAAAATGCCGAGTCTATGATCTTGCGAAGGAAGATGGAGGCCATTTGTTTTCCAAATATAAATTCAACATGTGGAGAGCTTTGAATATAGAACAGTTCTTGTTGTCCAATAGTGCCATTATGTAAGACTTGAGGGACCTATTTGCATATGTGATCATAAGAGGAGGAGGAAGGGGAGCTGGGATAGAACCAGAGATCCCCAAAATTTCAATATGGTATTCAGAGCCGCTCACGAAACCTAGCCGGCGTCGTCGTTCACCACCAACCTGTCGTCGCCCCAACTTGTCGCCAACACCAGCTCATCGGCTTCAACCCCGAGCTAGCAGCGCGGGGGTGCTCCGCGTGTGGGGGCCGCCCCCTCCCCCCTCCCCCCCCGGGCGCCTTTCGAAGCGTCGCCCATCCAGCCCACCTGCTCGATTTGAGCTAGGTTGAAGCTAGAGCAGATATGCCGGGCTGGCATCCGTGCTCCTGCTTGAAGCTCTACAGCACGGAAGGTGAAGTAGGAGGAAAAAGGGAAGAGAAGCTTAGAGTTGATTCTTTTGCTGGTATTGTACTGCTGCTGAACTACCTATTGCTTTGTGTGACTGTGGTAGTGTTGTATTTCTTGTTTTCGGGGAAAGAAGCCTGGTTCAATTTGATTTGCAATGGTGAAGGCTGTGTTCGAGGCTTACTAGAGTCCTGACGTGCTGAAGCTTGCTGGTAGTTAGCACTGCTCTAGTGGAGACGATGAGCCCAGAAGAAATTGAGGCCATGGAGAAGGCTAAGGTAGAAAAGGAGAAGAGGACTGCTGGTGGCAGTGGTGGAGATTCACCAATCACTAAATGTGAGATGATGAGTGAGATGAGGTGTATGATTCAATGGCTCATGGAAGCGGGTTTGCTCAACTCCAAGGTGATGTCAGGACTAACTGAGGTGAAGCTGGAGCTTGTGCCAAATGAAGTGAAGCTGGAAGGTAGTAGAAATTATTTGAGATGGTCGAGAAGAGTGAAAGTCCTTTTGAGTGCAAAAGGGGTAGAACAATGTTAGAGGAGAGCTGTGTGGAACCAATTGATAAAGCTAGTACCGAGTGGAAGGTGTGGCATACAACTAACTCTACTATAGCTGCATGGTTGATGGCATCTATGTCTCCATCTATTGCTAAGATGGTTGACGCAATGGAGGAAGCTGCAAAAATCTAGAAGACCCTGAGTAACATGTACTCTGGGAAAGCGAATGTAATCAACATCAACATCAACATCAACAAAGCCTTTTAATCCCAAGCAAGTTGGGGTAGGCTAGAGTTGAAATCCAACAAAGACCATTATTCATGGTTCTGGCACATGAATCGCGGCTTTCCAAGCACTCCTATCCAAGGACAAATCTCTAGGTATACTCCAGTCTTTCAAGTCTCTTCTAATTGTTTCTTCCCATGTCAACTTCGGCCGGCCCCTGCCTCTCCTCATATTACCGTCGTGCTTTAGGATACCACTATGCACTGGTGCCTCTGGCGGTCTCCGTTGGACATGTCCAAACCATCTCAACCGGTGTTGGATAAGATTTTCTTCAATTGGTGCTATCCCTAGCCTATCCCGTATATCATCATTTCGAACTCGATCCATCCTTGTATGCCCACAAATCCAACGCAACATGCGCATTTCTGCAACACTTAATTGTTGGACGTGCCGCCTTTTTGTAGGCCAACATTCCGCACCATACAACATTGCCGGTCTAATCGCCGTTCTATAAAACTTGCCTTTTAACTTCTGAGGTACCTTCTTGTCACAAAGGATGCCAGATGCTTGGCACCACTTCATCCATCCCGCTTTGATTCTATGACTAACATCCTCATCAATATCTCCATCTCTCTGTAGCATCGATCCCAAATATCAAAAGGTATCCCTCTTGGGCACTACTTGGCCTTCCAAACTAACATCTCCCTCCTCATGAGGGGCACCGAAGTCACACCTCATATACTTAGTTTTAGTCCTACTAAGTCTAAAACTTTTGGACTCTAGTGTTTGCCGCCACAACTCCAGCTTCCTATTCACTCCCGTACGGCTTTCATCAACTAACACGACATCATCAGCGAAAAGCATACACCAAGGAATATCACCTTGTATGTCTCTTGTGACCTCATCCATCACTAGGGCAAAAAGATACGGGCTCAAAGCTGATCCTTGATGTAGTCCTATCTTAATCGGAAAGTCATATGTGTCACCATCACTTGTTCGGACCCTAGTCATTACATTATTGTACATGTCCTTAATGCCTATCCATAATGAGGGCCACATACTTTGTTGGGACTTTATGCCTATCCAAAGCCCACCACATCACATTCCGTGGTATCTTGTCATAAGCCTTCTCCAAGTCAATGAAAACCATGTGTAGGTCCTTCTTCTGCTCTCTATACCGCTCCATAACATGTCTTATTAGGAAAATTGCTTCTATGATTGACCTTCCAGGCATGAAACCAAACTGGTTCATAGTGACCCACGTCATCCCTCTCAAACGATGCTCAATAGCTCTCTCCCATAGCTTCATAGTATGGCTCATCAACTTAATTCCCCGGTAGTTGGTGCAGCTTTGAATATCCCCTTTGTTCTTGTAGATCGGCACCAATATACTCCTTCTCCACTCTTCAGGCATCTTGTTCGACCGAAAAATACGGTTGAAAAGTTTTGTTAGCCAAACTATAGCTATATCACCTAGCCACCTCCACACCTCGACTGGAATACCACCGGGGCCTGTCGCCTTACCTCCTTTCATCCTTTTCAACGCCTCTTTGACCTCAGATTCTTGAATCCTCCTCACAAAGCGCCTGTTGGTGTCATCAAAAGAGTTGTCCAGCTGAAAAGTTGTATTCTCATTATCCCCGTTATACAGTCTATCAAAATACTCTTGCCATCTAAGTCTGATTTCATCCTCTTTCACCAAGAGCTGATCCATATCGTCCTTAATGCACTTAACCTGGCTAAAGTCCCTTGTCTTACTCTCACACACCCTCGCCATCCTATAGATGTCCTTCTCTCCTTCCTTTGTATTTAGTCGTTGGTACATATCCTCATAAGCCCGACCCTTCGCCTCACTCACAGCTCACTTTGTGATCTTCTTTGCCACCTTGTACTTCTCTATATTATCTGCACTCCTATCAAGAAACAAACGCTTATAACACTCTTTTTTCTCCTTAATAGCCCTCTGGATGTCCTCATTCCACCACCACGTGTCTTTAGTTTTGCACCCACCCCCTCTGGTCATTCCAAAAACTTCTGAAGCTACCTTCCGAATGCAGGTCGCCATCTTCTCCCACATATAGTTTGCGTCGCCCTCTTCATTACAAGAGCCCTCCATAATAACTCTTCCCTTGAATACCTCGGCCATCTCCCCTTGTAGCTTCCACCACTTCATTCTTGCGATCTTAGCTTGTTTAGACCTACGGGCAAGCATCTGAAAATGAAAGTCGGCCACCAGCAGCTTATGTTGGGAAACTACACACTCTCCGGGTATCACCTTACAATCGAAGCATGCTCGTTTATCCTCTCTTCTTATGAGGATAAAGTCGATCTGACTAGTGTGTTGGCCACTACTGAAGGTCACTAAGTGGGACTCTCTCTTTTGAAAGAAAGTGTTGGCTAGCATTAGGTCAAAACCTACAGCAAAGTCTAAGATTTCCTCCCCTTCCGGATTTCTGCTACCAAAACCAAAACCCCCATGTGCCGTCTCGAACCCTGTGTTTGTGGTTCCTACATGACCATTAAGATCTCCTCCTATAAAAAGCTTCTCCCTAATAGGTACAGCTCTAACCATGTCATCTAAGTCATCCCAGAACTGTCTCTTAGCACTCTCATCGTGTCCTACTTGGGGGGTCGTAAGCACTAATAACGTTCAGGACTAAGTCACCAACAACGAGCTTGACTAAGATGATCCTATCTCCTCGCCTTCTGGCATCCACCACATCATCCTTGAGGCTCTTATCAATCAAAACTCCCACTCCATTCCTATTTGTAGTCATTCCTGTGTACCAAAGCTTGAAGCCAGTATCCTCTACCTCCTTCGCCTTCTGGCCCTTCCATTTAGTCTCCTGAACGCATAGAATATTTACACGCCTCCTAATCGTTGAATCAACTAACTCTCTTAACCTACCCGTAAGGGACCCTATGTTCCAACTACCTAGACGAATCCTAGTTGGCTCGACTAGCTTCCCTGCCCTTCGCACCTGCCGAGTCAGATGCGAAGACCCTTGCTCACTTTTCACTACACCCGGGCGCCGATGTAGTGATGATGATAAAAATTCAGGGCAAGACAAATGCAGTGAAACAAGAAGGGAAGACAGTTGAGCAATATGCAAGTGAATTGCAGTACTTATGGGGTCAGCTGGACCATTATGCTCCACTTCGAATGGAAACCATGAATGATGCTATAGCTGTGAAGAAGTGGGTGGAGGACAGAAGGGTGACCCAATTCCTGAAAGGGTTGAATCCTGAATTTGAGAATAGAAGAGCTGCTATCTGCCACCAGGACAATCTTCCTAGCTTGGAAGAGGCTATCTCAGCCATGGTCCAAGAAGAAATCAGGCAGCGGGTGATGGGTGACCGCATACACTATAGCTGATGATAGAAGTTGCTTCAATTGTGGTGAGAAAGGTCATTTGAGCTACAACTGTCCTCAGCCGAAGAACTACAATAGCTATGAGGACTATGGTAGCTATGATGGAGGTCGTGGAGGTCGTGGCCGTGGTCGTAGTGCCACAGAGGCCATGGTGGCTTTGATGGTAGCTGTGGAGGCCGTGGAGGCTATGATGGTGGCCGTGGAGGTAGTGGCAGCTATGATTTCAGCCGTGGAGGTCGTGGTGGAGGTCGTGGTCGAGGCAGAGGTCGGGGTGGCACTAGGGCTAATGCAGCCATGACAGAAGAGATCTCACATGTCACTCTAACTGGTGATCAAGCTGCAGAATGGGAAGCTTGGCATAAGAGCAAAACCTCAGAGAACTCCACAAGCATATCCACACAAGGACCTGTGACTGCACCCGCCACTCACTTTGGTAACTTCGCCAACTACACCTATGTAGGCGAAGGTACTCAGGCACAGGCACTTACATTATCATATCATCCTCATTTAAATTGGATCATTGACTCTGGTGCATCTAAACACGTGATAGGCACATTTGACACTTTTGCATCTTACACACCATACACACACCTAGAAACTATTCAAACGGCTGATGGAACTTCACAACACATTAAAGGTGTAGGATCAGTAGGATGCACTCCACATATCACTTTAAGATCTGTCCTTCATATCCCATCCTTTCCAGTTAACCTTCTTTCAGTTAGTTCCATCATTGATCAGTTTAAATGCACTGTCCTTTTTGATGAGGATTCTTGTGTCTTTCAAGAGAAGAGGACTCGGAAGAGGATTGGGACTGGAGTCGGGTGTAATGGGTTGTGGTACATTGGCAAGGAGGATGTGGCTTTGGCGGTAGAAGAAAGGCCAAAAGGAGCGGAGGATAATATTTTGCTGCACCATCGTAGGCTAGGACATCCATCCTTTCAAAATATGAGTAAGATGTATGGTGAGCTCTTCAATAAAGTAGACAAAAGGAAGCTGGTGTGTGATGCTTGTGAGTTGGGCAAACATACAAGATCCTCGTATCATCCAAGTGGTGCTAGAAGTTGTGAACCATTCATATTAATACATTATGATGTTTGGGGTCCATGTCCTATTACTTCTCTAAGTGGAGTTAAATGGTTTGTGACATTTATTGATTGCTTCACTCGTATGACTTGGATTTATATGATGAAAAACAAAAATGAAGTGATCAGATGCTTTCAAGATTTTCATAAGATGGTGTCCACCCAATTTGGTAAGAAGGTCCATATTCTTCGTTCTGACAATGGAACAGAATATATTAACAAGGAATTTGCTGTGTACCTATCAGAACAGGGAATGCTTCATCAAACCACATGTCCAGGAACACCATCACTAACTGGAGGTAGCACGCTCTCTTATGTTTCAGATGAATGTACCAAAATTTCTATGGAGTGAGGCCGTCATGACTGCAGCATACCTGATCAACCGTATGCCATCAAGGATACTTGGTATGAAGTCTCCGGCTGAACTTCTATTTGGTAAATGAGAATTTATGGTCCCCCCAAAGGTGTTTGGATGTCTATGCTTTGTGCAGGATCTTCAACCTAAGGTTGGCAAGCTAGATCCACATGCAATAAAATGTGTGCTTGTTGGATATGGAGCTCGCTAGAAAGGATACAAATGTTGGGACCCTATTGGAAAGAAGTTATATATAAGTATGGATGTCACTTTCACATGGAAGCCATATTATAAGAATCAAGAAGATCTTTCTCAGTTTTGGGAGAAAATCTCCTGACGATGAGGATCTCAGGAGAGAGGGGGAGAATGTAATCATGGGTGATAGTGGAGTTGTAGGGACAATTCCAGGTTATGGTGAGCAGGAGAAAGGAAGTGAGGGGGAAGAATTGAGTGAAGACGGCAACATCCAGGAGGAAGTTGTTGTAGGAACCATTCCATGTCCCGTGCAAATTGAAGGGTAGGTGACTGGAACACGAAGAAATTGAGAGGTGGACAAGGAAGTAAGGGTATATGAGAGGCGGAAGGTTGGTGAACAGGGGGAGAAAGCAAGAGTGAATAAGGAATTCATGGTATATGAGAGGCGGAGATTTGGTGGACAGGGAGAGAAAACAACAGAGGAAGTAGGTGAAGTAGTAGAGGAGGATATACAATCATAGTCAGATGTACCAAGTGCACCAAGTACTCCAGTCCCAAGCCATGTGGATAAAGCCTGCAGTACTAAACTCCAGAAGGGGGAGGCGCCTCAATTTGGCAAACATTTGCGTCTTATTCCTGAGAAGAGAAGGTTGGAGGAGTACGTGCGAGATCGATCCAGAGGCACAAGAAATTCTAATGGGTGGAGGTCGGGAAGTGGAGGGAGTCGGAACAGTTTTGGTGGAATGGGCAGTCGTGCACTGACCACTGGGGGTGGTAGCGATGCTCCCTCCTGGAGGAAATCGCAGGTTGATGGGAAAGGAGGAAGATGGCTCAGCTGTGGGAAGATTCATGCGCATCAAAGTGTGTATTGATATTCGTAAGCCCCTGATGCGAGGTGTTACCTTGAATATTGCTGAAAGTAACAAGGATCTTTGGTGTCTCTAGTGTATGAATATCTACCAGAATTCTGTTATATTTGTGGGATAATTGGCCATGTGGATAAAGCCTGCAGTACTAAACTCCAGAAGGGGGAGGCGCCACAATTTGGCAAACATTTGCGTCTTATCCCTGAGAATAGAAGGTTGGAGGAGTACGTGGGAGATCGATCCAGAGGTCGGGAAGTGGAGGGAGTCGGAACAGTTTTGGTGGAATGGGCAGTTGTGCACTGACCACTGGGGGTGGTAGCGATGCTCCATCCGGAGGAAATCGTAGGTTGATGGGAAGGAAGTGGGCGTAGCCGAGAAGGGAGTTCATGAGGAAGTCACCAGTCCAGAGAAGGTGAGGAAGGAGGGCACGTCTAGTGATTGATCCAAACGTGCTTTGTTTTTGGAGAAAGAGGGTGGTAAAACTGTGGCAAATGTGAGAAATGATCAGGATAAAAGTAAGGAGCAGGTGGTTGAGGGTTATATGCTGAGCCTACTAAACTGTGGCTATGTGCGGGCGATTTTAATGAGATCTTGCTGTCCCATGAGAAGGAAGGGGGTAGACCACGGAGCCAAGGATGCATGGACCGGTTCCAAGAAACCCTAGAATACTGCCAGCTGCATGATCTTGGTCTTGAATGGGATGTGTTTACTTGGAGGAATCACAATCATATTGCAGCTGAGTATATCAGAGAGAGGCTGGATAGGGCGGTGGCAAATGCTGAGTGGATGGTGAAATTTCCCGGCTATCGGGTGATTAATGGAGATCCTAGACATTCTGACCATAGACCAGTTATTATCTCCACTAAAAGACCGGCTGGTAGGAGGAGTGGTGCTGGAAGGAATGGGTTCAAATTTGAAGCCTCTTGGCTAGGAGAGGTGAAATGTGGGGTAGTGGAGGAGGAGGCTTGGAAGAGAGCAATGAACGGGCAATAAAGAAATGCCCATGATGCGCTCAAAATTGTTGCTGGGTGTAGGTAAACAGGCACCGAAAAACAAAATTTTCTACCCATACCCAGGAACTACTGATGTTATACATCACAGGATTACCACTAGATGCGCGGGTGCGGAACTTCTGTAGCACATCGGTGTAGCGCAGAAGGAAGCCGGCAGTGCAGCTGCGAGATCCTCCTCACGCGCGGCTCGTCCTTGTGCAGCAGATGCAGCACCTCCAAGGTATCCACACATACAGGAAGAAGCATCGCAATCCGGATGGCTAGGTCCGCGAGGGCGACCTAGGGCCTGAGCGCACAGGAGGGGCGGCTTCTGTTCACGTGGTACTGTAGCACGCGAGGAAGGGGCTAGGGTTAGCCTTTGGGCGCCCCCCCCCTTGCTTTTATAGCCCCTGGGGTGCCCTCTAGGTGGGCTCCCTTTGGGCCCCACCTTGGACGTCCCTTTTGGGCCTGAGAGGCCCATTAGTGCACCTAAGCCCAGTCTAATTTGGATCTCATCCTTATCATGCTTCTTTCCCTTAATTGTGTGACCCTATGGGCTCACATGCGAATAGATATAGCCCGAGTACTCTTACTCGGCCCAATAGCAGACAGTGGCCTCTAGCAAGACATGTCAACTCCTATACGCACGCAAAGAACATATCTGCCGAGTCTTTGCAATTTTATACATGTTGTTCCCTTTGCCTCACAATATTTGGTCTAGCTTTAAGCCGACCACTCTTTCTCGATCCTGTGATTCGGAATCCTTTGTTAACTCTTAACCCCAGCATGGCCATGCATTTCTTGATCCGAATCACTCGAGGGGCCCAGAGATATATCTCTCTTTCAAAGAGGGGCAAATCCCATCTTGACCGACTATATCTCACAGCATGCTTCTTGACAGGCCCGAAAGCCACCTTTATAACTACCCAGTTACGGTGTAGCGTTTGATGGCTCCTAAGTAAGTCGGTTCACATCTTAAGTACATACGACGATCTCAGGTCTTAGGACACAGCGTACATATTATGTAATGAGAAGTCATCATCTCGTGTTGGGTCAGTTCAGTCTCATGTCTCACATGAGCCCACATTATTAGTTTGACATCCCCATGTCCATGACTTGTGAAACATAGTCAATCAACTAATACATGTGCTAGTCTAATATTCATGTGTGTCCTCACATGAACTCCGACTAGGAACATTTTAGAATATCCATACAAGTAAAGAGTTTCACAAATGCTTCACATAAGCATTAATCGATACAAGTTGTTATTTATGGATATTCAAATAACACTTTATTAATCATGAATACAAGAAAATATGATCATCTCTATGATTGCCTCTAGGGCATATTTCCAGCAGTCTCCCACTTGCACTAGAGTCAATCTAGAATGCATCTAATACCTATTGCTCTTGTGTGCGCCTCATGCTTGGGCTGCGAAAGAGGTTTTGTCAAAGGATCTGAAACATTCAAATCTGTGTGTATTTTGCTTATCTTGATTTCACCTTGTTCGATGAAATCTCGAATAAGATGAAATCGCCGCATAACATGTTTGCTCTTTTGGTGATTCCGTGGCTCCTTTGATTGTGCAATAGCCCCACTGTTGTCACAGTAAAGATCCAGCGGACTGGATGCATTTGGGAACACACCAAGCTCAATAAGAAACTTCCTTATCCAAACACCTTCCTTCGCAGCTTCCGAAGCTGCGATGTATTCGGCTTCTGTCGTAGAATCGGCCACCATCTCCTGCTTGGAACTCTTCTAGCAAACAACACCACCATTTATTGTGAACACGTAACCTGATTGGGACTTTGAATCATTTTTATCAGCTTGGAAGCTAGCATCGGTGTGACCTGTTACAAAGAGCTCTTCCTCACCTCCATAGACCAAAAACACATTCTTAGTTCTTCTTAAGTATTTAAGAATATTCTTCACAGCTGTCCAGTGACTCTCTCCCGGATCAGACTGGTATCTGCTTGTAACGATTAGAGCATAAGAAACATCTGGATGGGTACTTATCATTGCATACATAATAGATCCAATTGCCGAAGCATATGGAACTTTGCTCATGCGATCCCGCTCATCAGTTGTCGTAGGACACTGACTCTTACTAAGATGTATGCCATGTGACATAGGCAAGAACTCTTTCTTTGCCTCTTCCATATTGAACCGTTTCAACACTTTGTCAATATAAGTATCCTGGCTTAATCCTATAAGCCTCTTTGATCTATCTCTATAGATCTTGATGCCCAGAATGTATGCTGCCTCCCCTAAATCTTTCATTGAAAAACTATTTTTCAGTGAAGTCTTTACGGACTCAAGCATAGGAATATTATTTCCAATCAGCAATATATCATCCACATATAGTATTAGAAATGTAACAGAGCTCCCACTTTCCTTCTTGTAAACACAAGCCTCTTCTTCATTTTTAATGAAGCCAAACCCTTTGACTACTTCATCAAAATGAATATTCCAACTTCGAGATGCTTGCTTTAATCCATAAATAGATTTTTGAAGCTTGCATATCTTTCCAGCATTGTTCGGATCGACAAAACCCTCGGGCTGCATCATATACACGTCCTCGGTCAGGTTTCCATTAAGGAAAGCTGTTTTGACATCCATCTGCCATATTTCATAATCGAAATATGCAGCAATAGCTAGAACAATCCGAATAGATTTAAGCATCGCTACAGGCGAGAAGGTCTTGTCGTAGTCAACTCCTTGAACTTGTCAAAAACATTTTGTGATAAGTCGAGCTTTATAGATGTGAACATTTCCATCCATATCTTTCTTCTTCTTATAGATCCATTTGCACTCTATGGTTCTCACACCATCAGGCGGGTCTATCAAGTTCCAAACTTCATTTTCCTTCATGGATTCTATTTCGGATTTCATGGCATCTTGCCATTTCTCGGAGTCAGGGTCTACCATCGCCTCTGCATATGTCGCAGGCTCATCATTGTCTAACAATAATAATTCTCACGCTGCGCGGAGCCTTGCCAACCTTCGTGGTTGCGGAGGTGCTTCTGTTGCCATAGGCATCTCAACTTGTTCAACTACATTAGCGTCACTTGTAGAGTCTTGTCCTATTGGCTCATCTCGAACTTCTTCGAGTTGCACCGTTCTTCCACTTTTCTCTCCTTTGAGAAACTCTTTCTCTAGGAAAATCCATTCCGAGCGACAAACACTTTGCCCTCAGATCAATTGTAGAAGTAGTACCCTAAAGTTTTCTTTGGGTATCCCATGAAAATGCACTTATCCGATTTGGGTGCAAGCTTGTCAGTCTGCAGACGTTTGACAAATGCTTCACAGCCCCAAATTTTTGGAAAAGACAAACTGGGACTCTTTCTAGTCCACATCTCATATGGTGTCTTAACTACGGATTTAGACAGTACCCTGTTTAATGTGAAAGCTGTTGTTTCTAGAGCGTAACCCCAAAACGATAACAGTAGGTCCGACTGGCTCATCATCGATCGAACCATATCCAACAGAGTTCGATTACATTGCTCAGACACACCGTTTCTTTGAGGTGTTCCAGGCGGCGTAAGTTGTGGAACAATTCCGCAACTCTTTAGATGACTGCTAAACTCGTGGCTCAGATATTCGCCTCCACGATCAGATCGTAAAGCTTTAATCTTCTTGCCACACTGATTTTCAACTTCACTCTGAAATTCTTTGAACTTTTCAAAGAATTCAGACTTATGCTTCATCATGTAGACATAGCCATATCTACTCAAGCCATCAGTGAAAGTTATGAAGTATTGGAATCCACCTCTAGCAGTCGAGCTCATTGGTCCACACACATCAGTATGTATGAGTTCCAGTAAGTCCGATGCTCTCTCTGGAAAACCTATGAATGGCGTCTTGGTCATCTTGCCTAGTAAACAAGCTTCGCATGTCTCGTATGATTCAAAATCAAACGAAGTTAGAAGTCCATCCGTATGGAGTTTCTTCATGTGTTTCTCACTTATATGACCGAGATGACAATGCCACATGTAGGTGGGATTGAAATCAGCGAGCCGAGACCTTTTAGCACTTATATTACAGATAGGTGAATCATCAAGATTTAAAACAAATAGCCCATTCTTAATGGATGCAAAAGCCACAAACATATTATTCTTAGAGATAGCACAATCATTGTTTTCACTCACAAAAAATAACCATCCTTCATCAAACATGAAGGAGACAGAATGTTTCGACTCAAACTAGGAACAAAATAACAATTACTAAGCTCCAAGATAAATCCTGACGGTAGGTGAAGTTGCATCGTCCCGACGGCCACAGCAGCAACTCTTGCATTATTGCCGACGCAGAAGTCAACTTCTCCTCTTACAACGCTTCTACTCTTTGTTAGTCCCTGCATAGAATTGCATATGTGAGCAACTGATCCGGTATCAAATACCCAAGAATTAACACAAGAATCAGTGAGAAATATTTCTGTAATATGAATAACAAGCGTACTTGAGGTGGAAGAACGGTTCTTCAATGAGGTGAGGTACATCTTGCAATTCCTCTTCCAGTGTCCCTTTTCGTGACAATGAAAGCACTCATTATCTGCAGCTGGTCCAAGTTTAGCCTTGGGTGCAGGATTTGGCTTAGGGTTCGCAACCTTAGCCTTGCCCTTCTTCTTCCAAGATGAACCTTTCTTCTTGAAAGCAGGCTTGTTCTGGACAGCCATCACATGGCCGCCGCTTGTGCTCTTCTTGATGCCACTCTCTGCTGTCTTGAGCATGCCACACAGTTCAGTCAGGCCCTTTTCAGCCCCATGCATATGGTAGTTCGAGATGAAGTTTCCATAGCTTGGCGGTAAAGAGGCAAGAATGAAATCAGTGGCCAACTCTTGGCCAAGTGGGAAGCCTAGCTTCTCCAACCTCTGTGTAACCAACCATCTTGATTATATGCGGGCCCACTGCAGCGCCTTCTGCCAGCTTGCTCTCGACAAAGGCCTTGGACATATTAAACCTTTCAGTCCTGGCCTGAGTTTGAAACATGTCCTGAAGCGCCACGATCATATCATGCGCCTCATAGTTTGTCTCGAACTGCATCTGTATGTCAGGTTCCATGCAAGCGAGCATAAGGCAGCTTACTTCAAGGTTGTTGTCACAAGCCTTTCTGTAAGCAGTCTTTTCCTCAGCAGGTGCATCATCAGCAGGCTCTTCTGGTAATGGGGTATCCAGAACATCTTCTTTTTTCTCTGCCCTGAGAACAATTCTCAGGTTGCGGATCCAATCTGCATATTTAGTCCCATTCAGTTTGTCCTTCTCAAGGACCGAACGTAATGAAAAGGATTGGGTGTTGTTGCGGATCATGATCTACAACAAAATAATAATGCAAAATACTAAGACAAACGTATTCATGATGGAGTAAACGGCATTAAGCAATTAACAGAATTTACTCCCACTAAAATCAATATCCCTCTACTGATTCTTAGCGATTCAAGACCCACAACTATTAAGTCGACTAGTGAGCTTTAGCATCACCGCTAGAAGAGACTAGATAGATCAGTAAGCAACTCTTTGCTAATCATATCACATATGACTCTTGTTGTTGGGTGACATCTCTATGTCTCGGCTCCCAACCTTTATGCCCCAAGGTCCTTAACCGTTAAGATAACCTTGTCAAGCTAACCAACATTTATGCGTGTAAATATCCGATACAAACATGTCTAGCCAAGGAAAACAGGTGACGCCCTAATTTTATAGACCCACCACCAATCGTACATGACATGGGACAGTGCAAAGTTTAGTTGGTAGGGCGTAATAACTTAAAATTTGTTAGGGATCAATCATTCTTCTTCTACCGTATGCATACTCTTTATCGCATATTGAAGTAAAACGATAAGAACGGCAAGCACATGGTTGTGAATCAGTATGGCCCATGTTCTTTTGGCGATCTCCATCTCCATAGAACCTATTCACCATATTGATCTCCATCTCCATGACTTATGTGCACCATTCTCCATGTGATGGAGCCTCCAAGAACTATAACTACCTTAATCTAGTTACATTATTGGTACGGATCATCACAAGTTGGCACGCAGGCCATTACATCAAATGTAACAATTCATATGGCTCCTGCCGAATTGTCATACTCACGACACGCAGGTCATGAAACAATTACACACATGCATCTCATACACATAGGGGTCATACCGATCACAAAATCCTGCAAAATAGAGTTAATCGCTTCCGACGTCCAAATTTAAATCGCCAAAAACTCAATCTTCCTGGCCGAATTTCGCAAATCTAAAGTCTGCATCGCGTGCAAAATTTTCTGTAGATGAACTTTCATATAAAAATCGCATCAATCCGAGTTCGTATGCAAAAGTTATTGTTGTTTTACCGAACAGCATGTTTTTGCCTCTCTATCACAACTCGGTGAGCAGATCCAATCTGCCTTGTGCATCTCATGCATATGGCGAACCATCCAAAGTTTCGATATGATCAATCTCATTGACCTCCTCATGTTGTGACTGGGTTTATGTGTGTCACTTAACTCAGATGGCGGATACTCGACCGGTATGAGTAATTCGTCACACGACCATCATAGAGAGGACATGAAACAAGGATTAGGGTTTCATCTACGCCATGCATATCTCCATATGCATGCACCATGAACCTGTAACTAGCAGCATCGGCTCTGGTACAACTGTAGGGAAACAGGCACCGAAAAACAAAATTTTCTACCCATACCCAGGAACTACTGCTGTTATAGATCACGGGATTACCATTAGACGCGCGGGTGCGGAACTTCTGTAGCGCGTCGGTGTAGTACAGATAGAAGCCGGCAGTGCAGTTGCGAGATCCTCCTCACGCGTGGCTCGTCCTTGTGCAGCAGATGTAGCACCTCCAAGGTATCCACACGTACGGGAAGAAGCGTCGCAATTCGGACTGCTAGGTCCGCGAGGGCGACCTAGGGCTAGGGTTAGCCTTTGCCCCCCCCCCCCTTGCTTTTATAGCCCCTGGGGTGCCCTCTAGGTAGGCTCCTTTTGGGCCCCATCTTGGACGTCCCTCTTGGGCCTGAGAGGCCCATTAGTGCACCTAAGCCTAGTCTAATTTGGATCGCATCCTTATCAGGCTTCTTTCCCTTAAGTGTGTGACTCTATGGGCTCACATGCGAATAGACATAGCCCGAGTACTCTTACTCGGCCCAATAGCAGACAGTGGCCTCTAGCAAGACATGTCAACTCCTATACGCACGCAAAGAACATATATGTCGAGCCTTTACAATCTTATACATGATGTTTCTTTTGCCTCACGATATTTGGTCTAGCTTCAAGCCGACCACTCTTTCTCGATCCTGTGATTCGGAATCCTTGGTTAACTCTTAACCCTAGCATGGCCATGCATTTCCTGATCCGAATCACTCGAGGGGCCCAGAGATATCTCTCTCTTTCAGAGAGGGGCAAATCCCATCTTGACCGACTATGTCTCACAGCATGCTTCTTGACAGACCCGAAAGCCACCTTTATAACTACCCAGTTACGGTGTAACATTTGATGGCTCCTAAGTAAGTCGGTTCACATCTTAAGTATATACGACGATGTCAGGTCTTAGGACACAGTGTACATATTGTGTAATGAGAAGTCATCATCTCGTGTTGGGTCAGTTCAGTCTCATGTCTCACATGAGCCCACATTATTAGTTTGACATCCCCATGTCCATGACTTGTGAAACGTAGTCAATCAACTAATACATGTGCTAGTCTAATATTCATGTGTGTCCTCACATGAACTCCGACTAGGAACATTTTAGAATATCCATACAAGTAAAGAGTTTCACAAATACTTCACATAATCATTAATCAATACAAGTTGTTATTCATGGATATTCAAGGAATACTTTATTAATCATGAATACAAGGAAATATGATCATCTCTATGATTGCCTCTAGGGCATATTTCCAACACTGGGGACCTGACCGGTTGGAGTCAAAATGTACTGGGGGATTTGGAGAAAAGAATGAAAAAAGTTAAAAAAGATTTGGAGGCGTGTAGGAGGAGGGGTATCTGTCCGGATCAGGTGGCGAGGGAAGAATTGTTACGTTGTAAACTGGAGAGATTAGAAGACCAAGTTGACATGTACTGGAAACAACAGGCACATGTGAGATGGTTGCAGGAGGGAGATCGCAACACATCCTTCTTTCATGCGGTGTGTAAAGAAAGGAAAAGAAGGAATCGTGTCACGAGTTTGGGGAGGGAGGATGGAAGTTGGGTGGAGGATGAGGAGGAGAAGAGAAGGTTTATTGCTAACTATTTTTGGGATCTTTTTAGGTCAAGTGGGGGACAGACTTCACAGCAAATTCTTAATGCTATCGAAGTCAAGGTTACTGACTCCATGAATGAAAGTCTGTTGAAGGAGTTCACAGTAGATGAAGTGCGTCGGGCTTTGGACAATATTAGTGACATCAAAGCACCAGGGCCGGATGGTATGCCGACAATCTTCTACAAGAATTATTAGGATATTATTGGTGATCAGATTGTACTGGAGGTGCTTGGTGTTTTGAATGGGGGTCCGATCCCAGCGGGATGGAATGAAACCACGATTGTACTGATCCCAAAGGTAAAGAAACCTGAACAAGTGAAAGACCTCAGACCAATTAGTCTCTGTAATGTGCTTTATAAGCTTGTGTCTAAAGTCCTTGCAAATAGATTAAAGCAAATTTTGCCTAAGGTGATTTCTCCTGCACAGAGTGCCTTTGTGTCGGGTAGATTGATTTCTGATAATATTCTGGTGGCGTATGAACTCACACACTGTATGAGGCAAAAGAAAAAAAAGGAAAGGAGGGATATGCTGCTGTTAAACTTGATATGAGCAAAGCTTATGACCGGGTTGAATGGTCTTTTCTTCAGGCCATGATGGCAGAACTTGGCTTCAGAAATAGGTGGATTGATCTTATTATGAAATGTGTCTCAACTGTTAGCTACCGGATCAGGGTGAATGGTGAACTAAGTGATAGTTTCAACCCGGAAAGGGGTTTAAGACAGGGCGATCCGTTATCGCCATATTTATTTTTGTTATGCGCTGAAGGTTTCTCGGCGCTCCTTAGTCAAGCTGAGATGGAGGGGCGGCTGAAAGGTGTGAAGGTGTGCCAGAATGCTCCAAGTGTGTCACATTTGCTATTCGCAGATGATTCTCTGATCTTGTTCCGTGCAAATAGGGGTGATGCACAGGCCCTACAGGGTATCCTAGATTTGTATGAGGAGTGCTCTGGCCAGGTGATTAATAAGGAGAAATCAGCGATAATGTTCAGTCCCAATACTAAGAGAGATGTTAAAGAGTTGGTGATGAGCGAGCTCTCTATTGTAAAAGATACGATGAATGAGAGGTATCTGGGACTTCCGGTGTTTGTGGGCAATAACAAGTGTAAAGTTTTTGCATATTTGAAAGAGAGAATCTGGACCCATATCCAGGGTTGGAAGGAAAAACTCCCCTCCCGAGCTGGAAAGGAAATATTGATCAAAGCGGTTGCTCAGGCTATCCCAACTTTTGCAATGGGATGCTTTGACATCACAAAAGAAATCTGTACCCAGATTAGTACCATGATTTGCAGATATTGGTGGAGTAATTAGGATAAGGAAAAAAAGATGCACCGGATACGATGGGATAAACTAACTGAGCCGAAAGGGGAGGGTGGGCTCGGTTTCAGGGATATTCATGAAATCCATGAATTAGTACCCAGATTAGTACCATGATTTGCAGATATTGTTATGCGCCGAAATGTTGGCAAAACAAAGCTGGAGATTCATGCAAAACCCAGATTCATTATGTGCAAGGGTCCTGGGTGCGAAATACTTCCCTGATGGAAATATTCTGGCAGCAGGCGTACGGAGAATTATGTCATATACCTGGAGGAGCATATTGAAAGGATTGGAAGTGCTGAAACGTGGTGTAATCTGGAGAGTAGGGGATGGAAGGAGAATAAAAATTTGGGATGATCCCTGGATCCCTAGGGAGTGGTCAAGACGCCCGATTACTCCTTGCAGTAACAATATTCTAACTCATGTGGATGAGTTGATTGATCCAAGCTCTGGTCAATGGGATGAACAATTGGTACGTGAAATTTTCTGGCAACAAGATGTGGAATAGATCCTGTCAATCCCAGTTCATATAGAGATGGAAGATGTGGTTGCATGGCACTATGATTCTAGGGGTTTATTCTCTGTAAGATCAGCGTACAAGGTCCAAAGAGCCCATGATAAACGAGTAAGCACAAGAGGTGTAGCATCCTCGTCAAGCCCTGGTATGGACAATCTATCTTGGAAGAAACTGTGGAGTTTAAGTTGTCCGGGCAAACTGAAACATCATTTGTGGAGAATGGCACATAATAGTCTAGCCTGAGGAAAGAATTGGCACGGAGAGGGGTGGAACTTGATCCTCGTTGCGTCATGTGCAACGGACATGATGAGGATGGGGCCCATCTATTCTTCAAATGCAAATACGTGAAATATATTTGGACAACTCTTGGTCTGGATCATCAACGTAGCATTCTATCAGCCATGCTGACACCAGAAGATGTAGTCAAGTACATTCTGAACCTGAAGGAAGATTTGCAACTGTGTATTGTCACTCTGCTATGGCTCTGGTGGCAAGAACGGAATCGTGTTCGGGAAGGAGAAAAAAGAAGATCGGTGGATGTGTTATCTTTCTTATGCAAACAACTCGTTTCTGAGTATGCTACACTTTGCAAAACACCACATGTTAGCACTGGGGGAAGATCGGTATCCTAGAAACGACCTGAATCAGGATGGATGAAAGTGAATTCTGATGGTGCATACTCAGTGAATTCTGGGGAAGGCGGTTGGGGCGTGGTGATCAGAGATGAGGATGGCGCGGTTGTGGAGGCTGCAGCTGGCAAGTCATTGCGACTCAGGGATGCCTTTCAGTCGGAGGTGGAAGCATGCCTAGCCGGGGTGATGCTTGCTGATGCCGTTGGGGTTGAGAGGATCGTTGTTGAGACAGACTCCCTAGTGCTTGTGCAGGCTATAAAGTACTCGTCGCACCGCTTGGCGCCCACAGGTGGTTTGATTTGTGAGATACAGAGTTTATTAGCGTCTAATTTTACTGCTTTTGTAGTTGAGTTTGTCCCTAGAACTTGTAATAGGGTTGCTCATGACCTAGCGGCAATCGGTTGTAAGTGTCCTCAAGGAACTAGCCTCCGGTGGGAGAAGGTTCCTTCATTTGTCGAGGACCTCGTGACCAGCGATCGTGCTGCGTCCCTTCGTTAATGGAAAGCTCTTTTCCACCAAAAATAAAAACTAATTTACACACAGCCATAACTTAGCCATTCTTCCTAATATTTGTTTGGTTATGGTTGTCCCTACTATATTTGAATAAATGAGATTCAAATAGAGCAACAATAGATAGGCTACATTTTAAAAAAAATTGATACTAATTTTATTTTTTTTCTAATTTGACATAAATTAGTTTTGATTTTTTTAGTTACAACTAAAACTTTTAAATTTTCTTTAAAAATATAAAAACACATTTCAAATCAAACCACCTAGAGGCAGCGGCGGAGGACCTCATGTGGCGAGGTATGGCAGCCATACCTCAGTTATCAAAATCTGTGTAACTTCCCTTCAAACTCGAAAGCATGTGAGGCACAATGGTGTGGCTGTGCCTCTCCAAACACGAGGTCGCGGGGTCAATTCCCCATCCTGTGCGCATTTTCTCCTTTTTTATGCTCATTTTATGTATTTTATTCTCTTCCTACCCTGAGTTTCTGCTAATTTTATGTGTTTTATTTTTTTTCTTTTTTCTTGCCATACCTTAACTTTCAACCGTCCTCCGCCACTGCCTAGAGGATCCAACTTGTCCAGTTTCGACAGTTTTGATGGCCCTCAATTTCCGGCTTTGTAATTGAAAGTTGAAAATTAGACTTCTGTGATAGTTGAAAGTTGAAAATTACACAATGTTTGCATCAAATAACCTATAACCTATACATATGCAAAACAAGGTCGGTGAACTACAGACTTTATAAAACTAGAAAAGAAAACAACATAATCATTACAAAATGTTTGCAGCAAAGAACCTATGTACATGGAAAGCAAGTGGACTACACAGACTGTTACAACTTGAACTTTCACACTCTTTATGCCAGGTGCTTAATAATGTTTCAATTTTCCCTACAAGAGAGACTAGCATTGCATTTAGGAGAATGCAATCACCAATCAATCAGAAGCCAAAAGGGCCAACCTCGCCAGCTCTACCATCAAAGTAAGGATATAAAGCAGTTACAGCTATCATAATTTCAGTCCCAGAACCAAACACGCCCATGAAATCTCCCAAAATTATCAATGCCCCAAGACAAAAGCCACCGAACCGAGCTGCCTTCAGAACATGGCTGTAGAATTCGTTCCAAGATATCGAGTCAGGCTGGGCAAGCATTCTTTGTTCCTCCTTCATTGAATCAGTTATAACTAAGATGTAAACATAAGAAGGAAAGAGGAGAAGGTAAGAATGTTGCACACTACTTTGTCCATACATTTACAATGAAACCGTCGATAAATCTTTTTGAGGATGCACAAACTCTCAGCCAAAATACTGAGAGATACGTACAAGTACCAAGCACATAGACAACATATATGAATGCATGGAACGGGGCTCTGTGCAGATCAGTCAAGCTGCAGGAGAGAAAAGGGAATTGTAAAGCAAAGCGAGAGACGACACTTTGGGATTAAGCCACAATTTAAAATTTAAATCAGAAATGTGGCTAGCATGGTTTCCACAAGTATGCACTTACGTCGGGGGTGTTGTTATGTAGTACAAAACCCCACCAACTAGGAAAGATTGTTGAAAATGGTCAGGTCTACTCCATGTGCCGAGCAGATTCAATAGTTTATTTCCACCATATTTCATGCACAACAGCTGCAAAATGAAACAAAAACATAACATGTTTTCACAGGAAGGTTCAATGGTATCAGACTGACATAACAACATGTAGATTTGCTGACAACTACCTTTGAGATGCTATACAGAAATGAAACCAGTAAGCGATGCAGGATGATAGGCCCATAGAGTATATTGGAGATCTTGATGAGGTAGTTGACTTGAAACCTAGGAACACCATGTGTCCTGACTGGCAACACAATGGTCGACAGACCTTGGAAGGATATGGCAATTAGAACAAACAAGCAAGTAGCTAGTAAGTTGGTAACATTTGGGAGGTTTTGACGGTAAAATGCTTCCCGCATTGCAGAAAATTTATCTGTCCTAGTAATCAGAAGGTGAACCCAAGCAGGAACAGCTCCCTCAAATTCAGTGCCTTGTTCAGGATAAATAAATATCAAGGGACTAAAAGCTTTCCACAATATATTTCCACTGTACAAGAAAATGAGAGAAGTGTTATCATACAAGGATAAACTAACCCTATCGTGATTCTTCTAGTTTCAATCCCTTACCAAATAGTTGTGGCAGTGAACAATGAGACGCTCGATAACAATCCATATCCCTTTTTTAGGATGTCGTCAAGATAAATGACAACGATACCAGAAAAAAGAATCTGAAGGAGGACTATCACTGCATTGCCAATGCTAACTTTGCCCAATGAACAAAGACCTAGAAGACGCGCAAGAGCTCCCATTACGGTAAACAATATCATCATCAATTTTTGTTCCCTGTACAGAAATTTCATAAAAGTTTGGAATTAGAGAGCAGGAAACATGTAATCTGTAATCAACAAAAAAAAATGGCCACCCAAAAAATCACAGCACATAATGAGTTAACATTTGAAAGGCTGATGAAATGCTCAAAATTCACAATACTGACTCCCAGCCATAAGCCAACAAGCATTGGAATCAGTAGTCTATGTTGAAAGAAATACGATAAATAGTGGAATATACATTCCTTTCCAAGGCAGAAACTTATGCCCGGGATAATGGAGTGCCCATTTTACTTTTCTTACAGCATAATAGGGTGCCTACTCGGCCACATTCTTCAAAATGGTATTTACATCACACTAAGCTATTTAAAACTGAGATAGTATTGATAGAGAATCATATTGTTATTCAAAGATTGATTGGTTAGTTGTTTGTCAAGTCATGCCTTTTAGCTGGGTGGTAAAGTTATTGAAAGCGGAGATAGTGTTCTTTTATTTATATGATTCCTTCAAACAGATCCAAGCATAGCAGCATATGTATCACCATTACACCCATTTCAGCACAAAAAAAATGTTTCAGGCTGATTAATTTATACTGAGAAGAATTAGCACTTACAGAAGTGCACCAACGTCCAAATTTGTAGATGACACCAAGATCTGCATGAGAAGCTCAGATAGTAGAATGGGGCCAATGCCAAGTGCCAAAAGTCCGTTTGATGAAAAAAAACGGATGCTCCCAGTATGGATCAGGCGCAGTGGTGCCTTGTTGGACTGGGATCCCATAGAGTGGAAGTTGGTCGGCAGTCAAAAGGATGAAAAGCGAGATAGTTGTGTATATCACTTTTTGACGATTATGAATCAGCTGACCAGGACGCCGCACCTCTGGTAAGAATAAGAATCTCGTGAATGCATAAAGCTTGGACCAATTTACCATTTTCGCACAGGTACATAAAATACTCCTGGCAAAAGAAACCATGACAAAGAAAATATTTACATCAATGCAGATACAACACTCTTCTGTAGTGGATATCTTCTTGATCTAAACTTTCATGGCAAAAGTTTGCCTTCACCAGTTTGCTTAGTGTTATTCTATTCTATTCAAAGGAGCTCGTATGTCAAGAAGGCCAACAAAGTATTGTTGCTGTAAGCCCCTGATGCTTCCAACACGGCGACACGCACATGTATGAATGCATTTTCTATTCATGATATATAATGCCTTCTGCCGAGGCCTGAGTTTAAAGCACTGAAACTATCAGATCTGGACTGGAACTATAAATAACTAAGTGGTCCCATGAGATGGAGTGACAAGCTGGGGAGAGAGATCAACCATGAAGAGAAGAAACTAATCAATTGAACCATGCATTGTATTGTTTTGGAATGATTCTACTCTTATGTTGCCAACTGTTGGCAAAGGTGGGCTTCACTTGGGTCTTGCGGAAGACATGGATTGGATTTCAGATAAATCCACAACTAATCACTGAATCTGAACGGGTAGAAAGAAGGACAAATTTGGGTTCGAACGAGAACCAAATAAAACCCTAACTAAAGCCATTAGATCAGAACAAGGTAACGAATCATGCACCCATACATCCAAGCAGAGAACGGATTACTAACCAAAGCGAGAAAGTGCTGGTCGTCGAGAAACTGCGGCGGGACCGCGGGAGAGCGAGCGGACCAGCCGGCGGCCTTCTTGTTTGTGCTCTACGGCAAGGCGAGGCGAGTGTATGCACGAGAAGCTGAATCTACGGTTGACCGCAGACTCAGCAACTTACGGTCGACTGCCCCGTCTACCCCTTCCGCGTTACTCCCTCCCTTTCTCATTTCCTTCCCTTTTTCCTCACCATCCCCGCAGCCTCCCCCTCCCCCGTTCCCCGTTCCGCCTCCTCCGCGCTCCGCGCAAGTCTCCGCCGCTCGTCCGCCAACGCCACCGCCGGCGCGCCCGCCCCGCCCTTCCGCTTCTCCTCCGCTGCCGTGGTCCGCTTCCACGACGGGGCCCGCCCCGGGCCGCCGCCGATGGCGGTCGCGAGGCCCGTCTACGCCAGGGTCGCCGGAGAGACGGTGTACGTGGCGGAGCCCGTGCCGGCGCCGGCGTCGAGGGCCCCGGCGTACGACGGCCTACCCCTGGGCAATGCTGCCGGCGCGCGCACCGCGGCGAAGGGGGTCTAGGGTTTGGACGGGGCGCGGCGGGGAGCGGCGGGTCCGGCGGCGCGAGCGGCGGCGGGGCGCGGCGGGAGGCGCAGTGCGCCGGCAGGGGCGGCGGCGCTCGCCACCAGCGCCGCCCCTGCCCAGATCCAGTTTTTTTTGTTCTTTCAATACAATTTTTTTATAAAAAAAATAATAGCCGATTGTTTTTGGATGTACATTTTTTATTTCTTCCATTTGATAAATTTCTCTCTGTCAAAATTTTTCTCGTAAAATTTTTTTATCTCACAAATTTATTTCTTGAAATTTTTTCTACCCACCAATTTTTCACTTTGAAAATTATTTGACTCATAAAAAAATGTCTGAATTTATTTTTCTCAGAAAACGACAAAATTTTCTAAAAACGGAAAAAAAATGATGTCGGGAAATGGACCGTACGGGAGCCTCCCGTACGGTTGAGCGTAAATTAGCGGTACCCGTGTATGCAGCAGAAGGCAAACGTAGTCAGCTCAGTCTCTTCAGATTTTGCCTTTACTAGGTTTGTGCCCGTGCGTTGTTACGGGTAAAAAAAATATTACAACAGTACAAGATCATTCACCAAACTAATGAATACTGTCTAATCATAGTGTAACATGTAACGTGAAAACAGTTAATTAAAAATATTTATTAAGATAATCAACCAATAAAATCCAGTCCCGGATACATGACCAACGAAATCTATTTTATATCATTTTCGATGATGCACCTAAGATATTGTTTAAGAGTAAATTTCACCGGCAGTCCTTAAACTTGTCTCGAGTTCTCATCTCGGTCTCGGTACTCTTAAAATGCACATAATAGTTCTTAAACTCGGTCTCGGTCCATTTCCCACTTAAGCTATTTCGAGTCTACATGTACATGATTAAGTTGTAACTATTTCAACCGCGAATGACATCACAATAATGGATAATCCAACTGTGTTAAGTACCGGCGCGGGGTATGTTCGTCAAATCACCGAATGGTTCCCTTGCGCGCCATTCACCTCGCCTGAATTCATATTAGCAGTGTCAAATATCACAAAATTTATACAAACCGAGGCTGAAATTATGATAAAATAAAATAAAAACCAACTTAATATGAAAAATGAACAAATATATAGTGAATCTACAAGAAGGGGAAACTGTCAGCGTAGCAAATATGTTCAAAAATCAGAATGTAAATCTGCCCATGCTGTGAACCTTGATATTGTGATATTATCATCTCGCAAGTGACTGGCTCAAAACTTTATGTCACCGTGACATACAGTTGCCCTCATATTCACCGGTTCATGTTTTTTTTTACATTCCAGTCATATTTCAGCTGGCTTACGATAAGTTTTAACTTTGGAAAAATTAGCCAAATATTTACATTAAGGACCAGCTGAACATTCTAACGGAACCAGCAGGCTTGAGGTTAGACCAAAGCCAATTTAGGTGTATACTACCAGTTTACCACTCCAATAATCAGTTATCACTTACGTTATGCTAACTGGAAGACATGTCTGTATAAAAAGGTCACAATGTTGTAGGGAAGAGAAATGAATTGCACTGATTTAATAAAAAAAACTATAGCAGAAGCTCACTAAGCTAAGCGTCATTCTGCTAGAAATCTGAATGTGGAACTGGCATACCGTTTTGCATTCCATTTCCCTTGAGATAACTGAATGTTCAGATATGCTGCATTACGTTTTAGTTCAAAAAACTGAACAGCAGACATAGTATTCATGAACTGACAACACCATGATCATGGCTGGGCTCCATCGGTCTGTAAAAGCGAGTCCGCCAAGCTACAACGAGAACCACGAGAATTAAAGATACCTCCAGGGACCGTTCTTCGCAGGCCATGGTGGCCGGCGGTAGAGTGCAGCCAAATCTCCTGCGATGTAGGGCATGGGACGGCTCGAGGAGTGGGGGAACAGAGCGAGGAGGCAGCGGAGGTTCCATTTTACCACTTACCCATGTCATGTTGCTGCCAAATCTGTCGGATTTGAAGCGCAGGAGGTCTGAAAGAGGCAGCACAGGAACCTTAGGCTGCCGGCGCAAGAGCCTCACGGCGACGGCGATCGCCTTAGGCCAACGACGAAGGAGGTAGAGACCGCCGTCGCAGGAGCCTCAGGGCGCCGGCGATCGCCTCCGGTCAGTGGCGTAGGACTGTAGGAGTCATCCGCGGTTTCCGTGGCTCCTTGATCACAGTTGAGAATTGACCTAGTGCGTGCGAAACAAATCTGATGGCGCCTGATGCATCTACGCAGGTATGCGGACGGCCAGAAACGCCCAGTCGCGAGACGAAGCAGACGTCCAAGGTTTAATCCCAATCGACAGACCAAATCAAGGATTGATAGCGACGCAAATTAATTAGCGGTGTGGATCCGCAGGCGGCAGACTGACGAGTGATGAGGGGGAGGCGGACTTGTGGTTGCATTTGTTGCAGTAGTCACTTGTGGTTGTGAACGATACTTGTGGATTACTTGTGGTGATACTAAAGTTTATTTGCATTTATGTGTTGTGGATATCCATACTCATTTGTTACATGGGAACATATTAGGTGCAAACCAATCTCTTCGTGCAAACTATGAAAACTTCAATCTGGGCCATCGGATCAACATCCAAGGGGAGGGGTGCAGAGAGGTGGGAGGGGGGATTTGCAAAAGTGTGATTACCCAATCCAAAAACGGGTCCAGATTGTAAAATTATCGAATCCCCCATGCCCCTTGGATATTGATCCGATGATACAGATTGAAGTTTCCATAGTTTGCACGGAGAGATTGGTTTGCGCCTAATACATTCCCTTGTTACATTGGGCAAAGAGAGCCTTTGCTGAATGTTTTTACCTTTGCACTTGGCAATATTTCTGCCGAGTGCTCTTTTTGTCGAGTGTTAAATGTAAAAACACTTAGCAAACTGTTAGCTTTTGCCGAGTGTTTTTACCATGACAGTCGGCAACCACAAGTTTTGTCGAGTGTTGTTCACAAGGGCACTCGG
This sequence comes from Panicum virgatum, assembly GCF_016808335.1. Lineage (NCBI taxonomy): Eukaryota > Viridiplantae > Streptophyta > Magnoliopsida > Poales > Poaceae > Panicum > Panicum virgatum. The sequence continues at coordinate 36,128,168 of NC_053136.1, forward strand.
CAAATGAGCAATCTTTGCCGAGTGTCTCCCATCATGGCACTCGGCAAAGATGTCGTCACCGTCATCTCGTTGTCCTAGTACTTTTTCTTTGCAGAGAACCAACACAACACTCAGCAAAGTCTTTGCCGAGTGCCCGACAAAGAAACACTCAACAAAGAGTTACCATCACCATCGAGGCTGAGTGAGCTATGCCGAGGGTGCCACTCGGCAAATACTTTATCGAGTGTTTTTGTGGCAGGCACTCGACAAAATGACTATTTCCCGTAGTGGACCCCTGCAGGCCGTAGCCCTTGTCGAAGAAGTCGTCGAGGAAGATGATGATGGCAGTGGCGGAGATGAGCTGGAGGACAATGAGCGTGCCCTTCAGCGCGCTGACTTGGCCCGTACATCCCCATCAGGATGTGCGCGGCGGCCTCCTTGAGCGCTGTGGCCATGGCGAGCACCTTGCACGCGCCGTCTGCGAGCTCGTGGTTCACATGGATGTTCTGGTCGACGTGGAGCAGCTTGGAAGTGGTGGTGAGCTGCATCACCATCTGAGCTGTGGTGATGGGCCTGAAACCGAGTTCCATGAGCATCCCACGGTTGGAGGCGAGGGTAGAGCGCACCCAGTAGTAATGTTAAAAATAGCGGGCTAAGACGTTTAGCGGTCAGTGTTCCAAAGGTGAAGAGAAGGCTATAGATGGATATAGCACCCGCTTACGTTATTTAGCGATTTTGCAAATCCAGTAATTAAGTTCAGAATTTATATGTTAAGAACATCAAATCAAACATATACAGGTCACAAATTTCATTATACCATGCACTAAAGTACGTCTAGAGCTTCATTCCCTCATTACATCACTGATGAAATACTAAGTTTTGTAAATGTTGGAGTTCAATACTATAAAAAAATAGCAATGCATACTTGTGAGAAGCTTTTAAAAGATTAGAGAGTGTGAATGAACTATGGTTGCCATGCTTCATGGTAAAATGTGGTATACTCTAGAAACTATATTTGTATGGTTAGATAAGAATGAGAAAAATTTAGAGTTAGATATTTTGTAGAAAGTGTGTAGAAGATGAACACATGGCAAAACCATATGAGCCATGGAGTCCTATGAATAGTAGTGCTCTCCTTCCCGTTTGTCATACTATGGCATAAGAGGTCTCACGTAAAAGATAGCAAGATTGTTAAGAGTAGTAGTGTTATGGTAGGGTAGCCATATAAAGAGTGTAAGAGTCTTGCGTTATACTAAGTTACGGTGAATAAAGATTTGAGTCTCAAATAGAGTTCTGGTGTCTAGGTGAAGGTCTTTTTAGTATAGTGGGGGTACAGAGTCCGCAGAAGAAGGTACCACTTCTCGAAAGTCAGTGTCAAGTTAGAGGCACCAATTTTCTCAACAAATAATAAACTAACAATAAATAAAGAACAATTATATGGTTTAGCTAGCTAAATAATTCTTAATTTAGCGGCTATAGAGGGCGGATTTAGCCTTTTAGAGCTAAAAATGAATATTCTTCTTTGCGTTTTTTGAAACACCAATATTGTAACACCCCGGTGTTTAATTTGCACTTATCTTGCTAATCCTAGACCTAATCTTGCTCTTAGCACTCACTAGACGAGAATTCTAGACTTTTTCTTTAATAGAGTTCTACTCTGTTTTTCTTCCGAAACTAGGGCTCAAATAAATTTTGTCCCAACATCAAAGTTGTAGAACAAATCTTCCTCTACAACTTCTATTTTGGCCAAATCTCAAGTTCCATTTGGAAAAATTGAGTTTGGGCCATTCAAACTCCGAATCAGAAATTTTAGTGCTGTTGGCCATAGCACCGGTTACACCGGTGCCGAGCTCCGGTTACACCGGTGCCACTAGCGCGAGCTCGCCGGTGATGCCACGTGTCTCTGCGCCGGGAAGCTTCTCACCGTGCCGTTTAAGCACGGCCACGTCGCAAGGGAAACCCCATTTCGCCTCTTCTTCTCCCTCCTCGTGCTCTCGCGAAGCCAGCAGCAGGAGCTGAGCCGCCGCCGCTGCAGCTTGCCGCCGCTCGCCGCGCCGGCCATTCCGCCGCCGTCCCACCACTTTTCTTCGAGCACGAGCTCTCCCCGAGCCACTACACCTCACCCCGCACCTCCACAGACCCATTCCCAGCTCGATTTGGCTTTCCCTTGGCCGAAATCGCGCCCGCCGCCGCCGACCACCCAAACCCTAACCCTAGCCTCCGCCCCTCATCGCCGACGACCAACCTCCGCCCCTCCTCGACTCAATTTAAGGTAGCCTTGGGCTTCTCCATACCCTAATCCACGTCCCCGACCCCTTTTTCCTCAGATTCATGCGCCACCATCGCCGGGAATGCGGTTCGCCGTCGCGCGCCACCGTACGCCGCTGCCCGCTCGTCGCCTCGCGCCCTGGGCCGAGATCCCGCGCCACTACCGCACGCACGGGGGCCGTCTGTCTCCGGTGAACACGTTCCAGGTCTTCCGCGCCGCCGCCTAGCCATACGCCGGCGGGAACGCCGAGGCCGAACTGCCGCGCCGTGCGTGCTCTGCTCTTGCCGAGCGCCGCGCGCGGGCAGGCCACCGGTTCAACCGGTCCCGGCCGGTTGGACCAGTGGGGTGAACTGGTTAGACCGGTGCCCCATTATTTCATGCGTGTTGAACTTCCAAAAATTCCTAGTTAATTCTAGAAAAATCCTAAAAAAGTGAAACTAGTTCCATTAGCTTCCTAATTTCATGCTCTATCTAATGGAACCATGAAATGGTTAGCTTAGTCACTTTTGCTAGATAGTTTTGTTTGTACTTGTGCTCTAGTTAATAAACCCTCGGACACATCCTTTTCAGCCCTAGAGCCGAGTCTGAATTGATAGAGTGTATTCTCCAGTCTTCCTATTGGAGACACTTCAGGCTAAAAGACCTTAGTAGTTAAGAAACCATTTCAGCACTGAACCATCTCTGGCACCATAGCGAAGGCTACTGTTATCGGTTTTATTCTTGCATTTTGGTTTTAGTACTGCACTGCTTTGCATCGCATCTTTTCTATGCATCTCATGCATGGCATATTTTTACTCATGTAGCCTCTGACACCGAAGCCTCCTACGAGCTGGTTGCCGAGCCGATCCAGGAGCCACCAGCAGAAGAGCAGCAGACCGAGGAAGTCATTGAGCAAGCTCCAGAAGACGTTGCTAACCCAGCTAACCTACAAGGCAAGCCCCGGAGCATAATCTTTATTTTAAATTTATACAATGTTAGTGATTACGTACTTGTGCATTAAGTCTAGGAGTTGTATGGAACCCTAGATGCATAATCTCTAGTTTACTCCAGTGTTTCTACTAGTGTGGGCATATCGATAGCACTGCTACGCTTAAATAAAACCAGTAGAAGACGGGTGATTTCCTGTCACCCGCGAAACATAGGTTGTTACTTTAGTAAGAGAAGTGGAAAGGTTGCTGGAAAATGAATTAATGAGGAAAGGAATTGGAGACCGGGCGGAGGGAAAGTTGGGCTTGACCATGGAATAAAGGAAAGTTGAGTCTCCGCCTGTGTCGATTGAGGACCGTACCGTTGCTGGCCGTGCTGACCAAGTTTGAACAGAACTAACCACATGCCGGGAGTAGGAGGTAGTCGAAACCGGTAAGCTAATTACCTATATTGCGTCAGAATCTGAGTCTCGACCTGCGGTGCTGGGTGCGGATGACGGATGGTGAAGTGGTCCACGGGTTCACCGGGTGTTCGCACGTGCGGGACTCATCATCCAGGTGCTGGCGGGCATGATTCAGACTTCGGGGTAATCGTGGGAATGGTTGCTCAGTGTGACTCGATGGGGTCGCACTTGGCGTGTGAGTTAGGTACACCTTGCAAGGTTAAATCGGATCGATTCGCCGTGACTCGCGATTATGAGAACCTTGGTCACTTCATCGCATCGTAGTAAAGAAGTGGAACGAGACTAGAATGGAAAGAGTGAGTTGTATGTTACTAATGTTAATATGATCAACTATGTATGCTCTAGAGGAATAGGATAACCTAGTTTATCGCTGTCAACTCAATTGGAGCTAAAATATTGAAAGCAAGGATCCAATATTAGCAGCTTTTCAGCAAAATAACTCCAGAGCCAAACAGCTTTGCATGTCTAGGTAATGGTCAAAGTATACCCATAGACGGGTGAGTCTTGCTGAGTATTAGAATACTCAGACTTGTTGTAATATACATTAGCAGGATGCGTTCTGGAGGACTTCGAGGAGATCTGTGCCTCGTGGATCGGTCAGCCACTTCCTCCGGGTTGGTCGGTTGAGTGGGTTCCGTCTTCGCCGTGAAGCAAGCAGGTTGGCCTCACATCAGTGGGCAGGTTGTGAAGCTAGTCTTTTGTATCGACGTTATCTATGGTATTGTGCTTTGAAGCTTGTTTCAAACTTGTTTGTACCTTCCGCTGTGTTTAAACTCTGTATTTGAATTGTAAACTGGGGTTGTAAAACTTTGTTGTAAGTTATCTCAAAAGCTTGTGTTAAACTCTATTGTAAATTGTTTTTGAACTCTGCTTTTGCTTGTAATCACCTGTGCTCGTCTTTTGGCGGGAGTTCCTGTGTAATCGATCCTGGTCATAGCAGGCGGTCTGGTGGTATGGGTTGAGTGCAGTAACTGAGGATTACGCTTAAATGGTTAATTATTGCACTTGATCGGTATTATTTGGACTGTTCTGTGATAGCTGGTATCAGAGCTAATTGCACTGGGGGTGATTATTGGCATACTTAATTAAGTTAAGGAACTTTTGTTTTGCAAAACTTCCGGGTTTTTCGAAAAGTTGACGCTAGATGCGCTAAGGAATAGAGTAGATAGTTCGTGTGCCCTAATTATGTTCTATAAGTTAGGTGGCATCTAAAGTATCTATTTTATTCCAGCATTTATTTCTCGTTAAATCTTACTTTTGTGCACAACTACTATTCTGTAACGACGCACCTACGCTGAGGTAAGCAAGGTGAGTATTCTGATAGTCCCTAGAATAGCCCACGTGTTTCATATGTGCGCGGGTCCCGTATGATGAGCATACGTGGAGGTGATAAGGCTCAATTCAAATGAGCATGTCGCTATCTGCCGCCTGATATGGAGTGCGGATTTCTTACCGTGTGATTGTGATCACGGCCATCTCGTAAGGCAATGTTGCGAGGTGAAGACTCGTTATGCAGTTGGTCATAACCGTGTACCTTGGGGCACATGTACCCTTGGGTATTCCGTAAGGCGATTTGTACGGAAGTGAATACGTTGTTTCGGTGACGTATGCAGCGCTGCCCATTTAGCGTTGAACGTTTGGGTGCCGTCTCTATAGTGGACGGTAATGTATGTGTGAATATATGGGAAACTGCATATGCATTACCCGTGTGGCGTAGGACATATGGGGGCCGTTCGTGTGTGCTGGCACGAAGGGTCCAGAAATGGATACTTATTATTTCTCATATTATCTTGTATCTGGATTGTCTGCAGGAATGCTAACTACGTAAGCACGTTACAAATCCTTGATCGTAGGAACGACTAGTATATATATAGGGAGAGTACGTAAGTGTGCCACTACCCGTCTTCGTATGCCATATTTGGTACTTGTTTGGGTGAGAAACGATAGAACGTGCATGCATCTGGCATATTTGAGTCGGTTGTTCACCTTGTTGTTAATTGTTGCGCTTCATAAAAAAATTTATTTATTTGTGTTGTGTTACCAAAATTTCATTCCGTTTTAAGTAAAACTGGAAATTTATGTCAGCGCTATGTGTTCTTCCAGATGGCAAATTTCACGCACGTGATCGTGGACACTGCGGGTTGGGCGCACTTCAGTGCTCTTCACACCGGCCACTTCCCTCGTCTGTTGTGGCAGATGCTCAGATCGTTCGACTACACCGAGCCTCCATAGTACTCTGGACACGAGTCTAGCATGCAGGGCACTGAGCGCTGTCAGATGATTGCCAAGATTCCTCCATGCCCCGCTCACTTGGATTGGGAATCGTGGTAGCTCACTGTTTATGGTAGGAGGCTGGAAGATTCTTGGGAGGCTGCTGCGAGGAGAGCCATTGAGGAGTTTTCTGAGAGACATAATGCTGAGGTTATGGATACTCCTTACAGTGTTATTCCTCTGAGGGACGAGACCACTCAGGCTTATACGGATCGGGTGAACCGCAACTTGAGCTATATGACGCCCGACTACAATATCAAAACCGCCATCTCGTTCAGCTACTCCTCAGCTTTGATTAACCAGTGTGAGCAGCTTCGCGAGGAGAATGCGATATGCAGGCATAAGGTTTGAGAGGCCCATATCCATGAGCAAAACATGACTAGTGCCCTGGACAAGATTAAGATCGTGAAGGCTAAAGCAAGAGCTAGAAAGATAAGGATTCAGGAGCTGAATGAAGAATTGGAGAACAGAACTCAGATGGTTGAGCATCTGGAGGGGCAGTTACAGGAGGCACATGAGCTAGTTAATGATGTGCAGGCTCAGGTGCAGGCTATAGCGGACCAGGCAGCAGCTGAGGCTGAGGAGGAAGACCCTGAAGAAGAAGAAGAAGAAGAAGACCCGGAGGAGATCCAGGGAGAGTCCGGAGTGGAGTCTGGACCTGGGACACCGTGAGGACTTAGGCAGAAGACGAAATTTCTCCCCTCGTGATAGCCTAACTTTTGCGTAGTTTGGTAGGATGGCTAGTGTGATGTAGTAGTCTAACCCTGGGTAGAGAAATTCTTTTGTGACTCAGTGACTTTGAGTCATGTAGGATAACCCTTTCGCTAATATGAGTGTACTGCTTAGGTACTGTACAAACCTTTTCCTAATATTAGTATTGTGTGTGTAGCAAGGCTGTGGTATTGTAAGGAACTGTTTCAGCTCAAGCAGCGTGGCTGCTTAATGTAAATTATTTTTGTACGGATCTTTATGGTATGTGTGGAATTTCGGTTATGAGCAATGCTTTGGATGTCTGTGAATCTGCATTACTATGATCAATGTTCAGTACCCTTACCTTAGAGCTACTTCGGATCGGATCTGTAAAGTGCATAACCACAAGATGGTAGTCAGCTAAGCACGCAATCTGCTATTTAAATTTGGATATGTGTGATTGCAATGTGAACAAGTCATTTTTAGTCTCTTGGTGAACCCTGTCGTGAGGGAATTAGTTCATGCTGTGTGTTCATATTAGTTATACACATTCTTTATTTTGCATGGACTATTCCTAATAGCGAAATGGCTAACCAAGGGATGCTGCTTTTATAGATGGGCGATAACAATGCAATCTATTACCTTAAAGGGAAAAACTTAGCAGAAATTTCGGTGGTCCGTGAGTATCCTGATGTGTTTCTAGAGGAATTACCAGGTATGCCTCCAGACCGGGATGTTGAATTCGTGATTGAACTACAGCCTGGTACAGTACCTATATCTAGGCGACCAAATAGAATGACTCCTAGCGAGTTGGCAGAGTTGAAGATCCAGTTGCAAGAATTACTAGATAAGGGTTTCATCCGACCAAGTACTTCGCCGTGGGGTTGCCCAGCCTTATTTGTGAAAAAGAAAGATCATGGGTTAAGATTGTGTGTAGACTATCGACCCTTGAATGCGGTCACCATCAAAAACAAATATCCTCTTCCCCATATTGATATTCTCTTTGATCAGTTAGCTGGTGCCAAGTTCTTTTCGAAAATATATCTTCGATCCGGCTATCATCAGATCAAAATCCAGCCATCAGATATACCAAAAACAGCTTTCTCCACTCGTTATGGTCTTTATGAGTACTTGGTTATGTCCTTTGGATTAACCAATGCTCCAGACTACTTCATGTATCTCATGAATTCAGTATTCATGCCAGAGTTGGATAAATTTGTCGTCGTATTCATTGATGACATCCTAATCTTTTCTAAAACGGAGAAAGAACATGCTCAGCATCTGCATATAGTACTCCAGCGTCCAAGAGAACATCAGCTGTATGCTAAATTCAGCAAGTGCGAATTTTGGCTAAAGAAAGTTCCATTTCTAGGCCATGTTATCACGACTGAGGGTATCTCTGTTGATCCTAGTAAAATACAGGATGTACTGAACTGGAAGGCTCCAACTTCAATAGCTGAAATCCGAAGTTTCTTTGGTTTAGCGGGTTATTATCGTCAATTCATACTAGAATTTTCTAGAATTGCTAAACCTATGACTGAACTTCTCAAGAAAGGTACCAAATTTTATTGGAGTGACCAATGTGAGGCAGCTTTCCGAAAGTTAAGAACTCTACTCACTTCAGCACCAATCCTAGCTCAACCAGATACAACAAAACCATTCGATGTCTATTGTGATGCTTCAGGCACCGGGATTGGTTGTGTTCTGATGCAAGAAAATCGAGTGATTGCTTATGCTTCTCGATCACTCAAGCGTCATGAAGACAACTATCCCACACATGATCTGGAATTAGCAGCCATAGTCCATGCCTTAAAGATCTGGCGATATTATCTTATGGGTACGAAGTGTAACATTTATACAGATCACAAGAGCCTCAAATATCTTTTTACCCAAGCTGATCTGAACATGCGTCAACGACGATGGCTCGAGTTGATTAAAGATTATGAATTGGAAGTACATTATCATCCTGGAAAGGCAAATGTGGTTGCGGATGCGTTAAGTCGCAAGGCTCATTATCATTGCATCTCAACTATACCATTAAGCGAAGCTCTCTGCTTTGAGATGGAAAAGCTGAACTTGAGCATTGTACCCCATGGCACATTGGCTCATCTAGAACTTACTCCTACTCTTCGTGATCAAATCATTGAAGCACAAAAGAAAGATAAAGGAGTAAAAGAAATCTAGAGAAGATTGTTGAAGGGAGATCCACAAGTGAGTTGTTTCCACCAAGATAATCAGAATGTGTTATGGTTTAATAACCGATTAGTGGTGCCTAAGGATTTTGAGCTCCGAAAGAAAATTCTTGATGAAGCTCATACTTCCTGATTATCTATCCATCCTGGTAGCAACAAGATGTATCAAGACCTGAAACAACGATTTTGGTGGACTTGGATGAAAAGAGAGGTTGCTAAGTACGTATCTGAATGCGACATATGTCGAAGAGTTAAAGCCAATCATCTTAAGCCAGCTGGAACTCTACAACCTTTGAGTGTTTCTGAATGGAAATGGGAAGACATCAGCATGGATTTTATTGTTGGTTTACCACGAACTCAGAAGGGTTACGATTCGATCTGGGTCATTGTAGACCGCCTCACCAAATCTGCACATTTTCTTCCAGTTAAAACAAAATACTTGACCAAACAGTATGCCGAGTTGTATAAGGATCACATCCTATGTTTACATGGTATGCCAAAGACTATCATATCAGATCGAGGGACCCAGTTTGTTGCTCGTTTTTGGAAACAATTGCATACTTGTTTAGGAACTCGATTGATCCGCAGCTCAGCCTATCACCCTCAAACAGATGGCTAAACGGAGAGAATCAATCAGATTTTAGAAGATATGCTCCGAGCATGTGTCTTAGCATATCCACAGAAATGGGATCAATGTTTGCCATTAGCAGAATTTTCTTATAACAATAGCTATCAAGAAAGCATCAAAATGGCACCATTTGAAGCATTATACGGTGGTCGATGCCGTACACCTCTGAATTGGTCTGAAGCAGGGGAAAGGACTATCTTTGGACCTGATATGGTTCAAGAAGCTGAAGAGCAAGTCTGCCTTATTCAAGAAAATTTGAAAATTGCGCAGTCTCGGCAGAAAAGCTACGCTGATAAAAGGAGAGATCCACTCGTCTTTGAAGTAGGTGACCATGTTTACCTAAAAGTCTCCCCCTGGAAAGGCGTCCAAAGATTTGGAGTAAAAGGGGAACTAGCTCCCCGTTATATTGGTTCATACCCAATTGTGTAGAGATGTGGTCCTGTAGCTTACCGGTTGAACCTTCCAGCAAAATTTACGGCAATTCATAACATCTTCCATGTGTCACAACTGAAGAAATGCCTGAGAGTTCCAACAGAAGCTATTGATAGTGATACAATTCAATTAGAACCTGATCTCACTTATTCGGAATATCCTGTCAAGATACTTGATCGCAAGGATCGGATTACTCGTCGCACTACTATCAGGTTCTATAAAGTTCAATAGAGTAATCACTCCGAAGATGAAGCTACATGGGAGCAAGAGGAATTTCTAAAATCCAAGTATCCGGACTTTTTAACCGTTCATCAAGGTACTTCACATTTGAACCATCTCACCTTATACGTTCCTTTGTGCCTGAAATCTCGGGACGAGATTCCTGTAAGGGGGGAAGGTTGTAACACCCGGTGTTTAATTTGCACTTATCTTGCTAATCCTAGACCTAATCTTGCTCTTAGCACTCACTAGACGAGAATTCTAGACTTTTTCTTTAATAGAGTTCTACTCTGTTTTTCTTCCGAAACTAGGGCTCAAATAAATTTTGTCCCAACATCAAAGTTGTAGAACAAATCTTCCTCTACAACTTCTATTTTGGCCAAATCTCAAGTTCCATTTGGAAAAATTGAGTTTGGGCCATTCAAACTCCGAATCAGAAATTTTAGTGCTGTTGGCCATAGCACCGGTTACACCGGTGCCGAGCTCCGGTTACACCGGTGCCACTGGCGCGAGCTCGCCGGTGACGCCACGTGTCTCTGTGCCGGGAAGCCTCTCACCGTGCCATTTAAGCACGGCCACGTCGCGAGGGAAACCCCGTTTTGCCTCTTCTTCTCCCTCCTCGCGCTCTCACGAAGCCAGCAGCAGGAGCTGAGCCGCCGCCGCTGCAGCTTGCCGCCGCTCGCCGCGCCGGCCATTCCGCCGCCGTCCCACCGCTTTTCTTCGAGCACGAGCTCTCCCCGAGCCACTACACCTCACCCCGCACCTCCACAGACCCATTCCCAGCTCGATTTGGCTTTCCCTTGGCCGGAATCACGCCCGCCGCCGCCGACCACCCAAACCCTAACCCTAGCCTCCGCCCCTCATCGCCGACGACCAACCTCCGCCCCTCCTCGACTCAATTCAAGGTAGCCTTGGGCTTCTCCATACCCTAATCCACGTCCCCGACCCCTTTTTCCTCGGATTCATGTGCCACCATCGCCGGGAACGCGGTTCGCCGTCGCGCGCCGCCGTACTCCACTGCCCGCTCGTCGCCTCGCGCCCTGGGCCGAGATCCCGCGCCACTACCGCGCGCACGGGGGCCGTCTGTCTCCGGTGAACGCGTTACAGGTCTTCCGCGCCATCGCCTAGCCATACGCCGGCGGGAACGCCGAGGCCGAACTGCCGCGCCGCGCGTGCTCTGCTCTGGCCGAGCGCCGCGCGCGGGCAGGCCACCTGTTCAACCGGTCCCGGCCGGTTGGACCAGTGGGGTGAACTGGTTAGACCGGTGCCCCATTATTTCATGCGTGTTGAACTTCCAAAAATTCCTAGTTAATTCTAGAAAAATCCTAAAAAAGTGAAACTAGTTCCATTAGCTTCCTAATTTCATGCTCTATCTAATGGAACCATGAAATGGTTAGCTTAGTCACTTTTTCTAGATAGTTTTGTTTGTACTTGTTCTCTAGTTAATAAACCCTCGGACACATCCTTTTCAGCCCTAGAGCCGAGTCTGAATTGATAGAGTGTATTCTCCAGTCTTCCTATTGGAGACACTTCAGGCTAAAAGACCTTAGTAGTTAAGAAACCATTTCAGCACTGAACCATCTCTGGCACCATAGCGAAGGCTACTATTATTGGTTTTATTCTTGCATTTTGGTTTTAGTACTGCACTGCTTTGCATCTTTTCTATGCATCTCATGCATTGCATATTTTTACTCGTGTAGCCTCTGACACCGAAGCCTCCTACGAGCTGGTTGCCGAGCCGATCCAGGAGCCACCAGCAGAAGAGCAGCAGACCGAGGAAGTCGTTGAGCAAGCTCCAGAAGACGTTGCTAACCCAGCTGACCTACAAGGCAAGCCCCGGAGCATAACCTTTATTTTAAATTTATACAATGTTAGTGATTACGTACTTGTGCATTAAGTCTAGGAGTTGTATGGAACCCTAGATGCATAATCTCTAGTTTACTCCAGTGTCTCTACTAGTGTGGGCATATCGATAGTACTGCTATGCTTAAATAAAACCAGTAGAAGACGGGTGATTTCCTGTCACCCGCGAAACATAGGTTGTTACTTTAGTAAGAGAAGTGGAAAGGTTGCTGGAAAATGAATTAATGAGGAAAGGAATTGGAGACCGGGCGGAGGGAAAGTTGGGCTTGACCATGGAATAAAGGAAAGTTGAGTCTCCGCCTGTGTCGATTGAGGACCGTACCGTTGCTGGCCGTGCTGACTAAGTTTGAACAGTACTAACCACATGCCGGGAGTAGGAGGTAGTCGAAACCGGTAAGCTAATTACCTATATTGCGTCGGAATCTGAGTCTCGACCTGCGGTGCTGGGTGGGGATGACGGATGGTGAAGTGGTCCACGGGTTCACCGGGTGTTCGCACGTGCGGGACTCATCATCCGGGTGCTGGCAGGCATGATTCAGACTTCGGGGTAATCGTGGGAACGGTTGCTCGGTGTGACTCGACGGGGTCGCACTTGGCGTGTGAGTTAGGTACACCTTGCAAGGTTAAATCGGATCGATTCGCCGTGACTCGCGGTTATGAGAACCTTGGTCACTTCGTCGCATCGTAGTAAAGAAGTGGAACGAGACTGGAATGGAAAGTGTGAGTTGTATGTTACTAATGTTAATAGGGTCAGTTGGATCCATGCCACTACAACTTCTTGAAATTGGATTTCATGTTGAAATCCATGCCATTGAGTGGCATGATTTTGAACATGAAACCCAATTTCAAGACTATTAACATTAGTAACATACAACTCACACTTTCCATTCCAGTCTCGTTCCACTTCTTTACTATTTTGGTGGCATGCGTCAAATTTTCCCAATGTTAATATGATCAACTATGTATGCTCTAGAGGAATAGGATAACCTAGTTTATCGCTGTCAACTCAATTGGAGCTAAAATATTGAAAAGCAAGGATCCAATATTAGCAGCTTTTCAGCAAAATAACTCCAGAGCCAAACAGCTTTGCATGTCTAGGTAATGGGCAAAGTATACCCATAGACGGGTGAGTCTTGCTGAGTATTAGAATACTCAGACTTGTTGTTGTAATATACGTTAGCAGGATGCGTTCCGGAGTACTTCGAGGAGATCTGCGCCTCGTGGATCGGTCAGCCACTTCCTCCGGGTTGGTCGGTTGAGTGGGTTCCGTCTTCGCCGTGAAGCAAGCAGGTTGGTCTCACATCAGTGGGCAGGTTGTGAAGCTGGTCTTTTGTATCGACGTTATCTATCGTATTGTGCTTTGAAGCTTGTTTCAAACTGGTTTGTACCTTCCGTTGTGTTTAAACTCTGTATTTGAATTGTAAACCGGGGTTGTAAAACTTTGTTGTAAGTTATCTCAAAAGCTTGTGTTAAACTCTATTGTAAATTATTTTTGAACTCTACTTTTGCTTGTAATCACCTGTGCTCGTCTTTTGGCGGGAGTTCCTGTGTAATCGATCCTGGTTATAGCAGGCGGTCTGGTGGTACGGGTTGAGTGCAGTAACCGAGGATTACTCTTAAATGGTTAATTATTGCACTTGATCGGTATTATTTGGACTCTTCTGTGACAAATATATTTCTATCTTTGCTCAATTTCAAGCATTAATCATCCAAGTCTAGAAAATTTCAACACAATTTTCCCATCAAACCAACCATATAGGGGAGATAACCCACATAACTAATTCCATCGAACCAGCACATCCAGAGTACATATAGCAAACCACGTTGTCAGTTAAAAGCCAAATCCTAGGGAATTGAACACAGTTATCAAGAATATTCTGCTAAAAGCCCAATACCAAAGATCAAAGACGCAAATATCTCATAATCATCACAAAGGCTTGCATCGGTGGCCCATCACCAGCAAAATCCTCCAGCCCATCGTCACCTGGCTGCCAATCAGGCGATTGTGGCTCCTCATCCTCTTCCAGCAGCTGCGGCTTTGCCTCATCATATTCATTTTTCTCGTTCTAGAAATCGAGGACCTTACTAAATAGAAATGAGTCATCCAACTCAAGAACGTGGTTAGGTGAGCGTTGTTGACCAAACCGCCCTTGAATCGAAGAGTTCTTCACACATTTCCCACAAAGGTCAAAGTTCTCACAGGTGTTGCATGTGAACCGTTCGCCTTGAATCGGATAAACCTGCATCAACAAGGGTTTTGAATAGTTCAGGGGTAGAATGATTGACTTCATTGTTGAGGGCAAAGTAAACAAATCTTAATAGGTCAAGGGTTGAAATAAAACTATTCCAATAGATGTTTAACCAATAGGCATACTTACCCCACAAGAGTCACAACCTACACCAACATGTGTGCGTGAAAGCTTGATATTCCAATTCTGGTCATTATATTCCAACAACGGGGTACCTGGATAGAGTGAAAGATTAGTTAGAAAGAAAAAGAAACAACTGTGACAGATGCGATAATGGTGAAGCTGCCGGTAACGTCCTCTTCTCTGCATATTGGTAGCTGCTAGGAGGAACAACAGTACAACACAAAAGGATTCAACTGGTACTTAGATAATATCGGGACCAAAGCATCTGATGTAGTATAGATTTTAGAATCAAGATGGTATAGTCAATGTGTAAGTTGTATGAGATATACAATCAAAATTATACTATATAAATAGCAACCCGAGTCCCATAACAAGTAGGTCAAGAAAATCAAAGATGCACAAACAACAGACATGATGGATGACACAATACATGATACATGGTTTCATACTTTAGAGTTTACACTCCAGATCATGTGCTAAGACCTATAAAGCAAGATGCTATGGGCTTGCAAAGAAACAATAATATACAGAACGCGATTACTGTGAATACTAACATATAACGAAAAAGCTTACCTGAAGACTTTCGAACTTTCTACAACCTTGATTTATATGCCTCTCGAAAGCATGTTTTGATGAAATCTTTGAGTTATAAACCGATGATAGGATGATCATTGGAGTGTACAATACCACAACTTGGGCATTTGATCACTTCTCCACCCACAGTAAGACATGAGATGCACAAAAACAGTTAATTTATTAAACTTTTTTTAAAAGAAGAATAGCAGTTTTGTTCTAAATTATTTGCCGTGTCCACAAGTGAGAACTGAAGGTTCACAAAGTATTCCCTTGCATACATCACATGTGACATCCCCCGGTTTGACCACTTTTTGTACAAAGGTACCAAGAGTTAACAACCTTTTCTTTGCAGATGATTCTCATATTATTGAGGTTAATAAGGAGATGCAAAGGAATTGAAGCATATCCTAGATGTTTATGAAAGGGCCTCGGGTCAAGTAATCAATAAAGATAAATCATACATAATGTTCAGTCCTAATACTGCAGACAACATAAGATGGCAAATGATAGTGGCTCTATCAATAATGCAAGAAGCTCGAAGTGAAAAGTTTTTGATCGTGGTTGACCCGTACTGCAGTTTTGACCGTGACGTCCGTCCTTATCCACCGCGCTCATCCACACAGGTCCTGCCAGCATGTTATGTACGAATGATCTTTTATCCTCTTGGTCGGGGATAAGGCCACATGGATGGTTGAATCCAGAATCCAGTCTGAACCCTCAGCCGGGGTTCGGTGTGGACCTGCTGAACGACCGACCCCTAACTCTGGACCGTGAGCCTTGCTCCTTCGACCGGCCGGTCGGTCGGCTCTTACGGGCCCAAGTGGGTTTGCGGCCCATAAGAGCAGAGCGCTCCGCCCGGGAGCTGTCTCGACTTGGCTGGTGTTCATTAAGTGGCCCCGCTGGGGACCCAGGGTCCCTAGACCCGTCAGATATAAGGATTCAAGGCTGGCAAGAGAAATTGCTTTCTAAAGCTGGTAAAGAAATTCTTGTCAAGGCAGTGGCCCAAGCGTCCAAGCGATACCAACCTATGCAATGTTTTGTTTTAATCTGACCAAAAGTTTCTATGATGATATGAGTTCCACGATTGGGTGGTACTAGTGGAGCCAACAAGACAGTGCTAATAAGATCCATTGGCTCAGTTGGGAGAAGCTTACACCATCAAAGAAAAAAAGGGAGCCTGTGGTTTTGAGATCTTTGTCAGTTCAACTTGGCAATGCTAGCCCGTCAAGCATGGCATCTCCTAACAGTACCAAATACTTTGTGTGCACATGTTCTTAAGGCAAGATATTTTCCAAACTCAGAGTCTTCTTCAATGTAAGGCTCGGGATGGGATTTCATACACTTGGAGGAGTATGATTTATGGAATAAATCTACTGAAGGAAGGTATCATCTGGAGGATTGGGTCTAGTTCTAATGTGAATATATGGTCCGATCCTTGGATTCTAAGACGAAGCTCGAGAAAACCTAAGGGAGTCATGACATGTTTCTGAGGGGTTTGAAGGTTCATCATTTTGGTTTGGGAATTTTCTGTTGGAGGGATCCTACCTGGGATGAACAATTAATCCCTGTTGTATTCTAGCCCAAGGATGCTGAGGTAATTCTTATGATAGCAACTGATGATGAATCTGTAGATTGGCCAGCTAGGCACTATGATCCAAAAGGGGTATTCTCTGTTAAATCAGCATACAAGTAGTCTCCGTGTTCAGGAAAGAAGGAACAGGGGTGACCCCATGTAGAGTTGTAAACAGGAATCAGAGACATCCTTATCTCCATTTCATTCAGAAAAAAAAAATTAGCCCATGCCCCAGTTGTGCACGAACCAAAATTAGCATGTTCAAACAATTTTGACAGGCGGGTACAGTAACAGATCAAAGCAGAAATGTTAAGAATCGAAAGCGAAGTAGATCTTACAACTAGAAAGAATAAATCTGCATTACAAGTGCCAGTGGCATAGTGTTTAGGCCCAAGTTCACTAAATAAACCTTCAAGAGTCTCAATTCTCAAACATGCTTCACCTTACATTTCATACTTTGGAATGTTCGCTCTACAATTTGCAGAGCTTTTCTTACAGCGGGCAGTCTCCAACCAAATAACTGCCACATTTTTATTGCAGAAGAGCATATGCTACAAAATCCACTCAAATCATACCATGTAAAGAAGATGAGCTCTCTCCAATTGAACACCAGATACACCTTTGTAATTTACATACAACCAGCACCCAAATAATTTACACAGGTGAAAATTTGCAAAAATCTTCATGATCAACCTGCCATAGACGCTGAATGGTACTTGTGAGGGTTGAGATTTGGAAACAGACTGTGAATGTGTTCAGGCATGAAATCATGCCTTGTCAGAATTCCAACTATTGGAGGCCTCTGCATTGGACAAAAAGGGAAATACTAATTATCAGACCGGGAAAATTCTCAAACTAAAGAAGGGAAATAAGAAAATTAATTATGGTCATAACTATAAGGGCATAACCCAGTGGGTCGCAGATAACCTGAAATTTTTTTTTTAGCCTGACATGAAATGAGGTAATGAGCGCCTAAAATCCATACAAGCGTGCAAATTACTAAAACGGTTAATTATGCACATAAAGAACTTGGAATGATTAAGCACTTGAATCATCCATTATTGTGTCTAAGTTGTTGCTATTAATTTTCATGCATATGTGCTCCATGTCTGACTAAGGAAACGAGCTCTTACGTCTGGTGTCTTGGGCACAACCAAGAGGTGCCTCAACCCGAGTTCCCGGAAAAGGATTGCAGCTTTCGCCAGTGACATTGTCTCAACTACCGTATAAGGTGAGGTGTTTGTAATTGGATGGAGATCCACATACATGTCCATTTCCTCATCAGTGAAATCCAGGTCCTCAATTTTCAAACCTTTCCCTGACCCTGGTTTTGCAAAGTCAAAGGCACCAAATCTTCGCAGAACAAAGCTACCACTAGTTTTCACCTGGCCCTTCATGAAATTCTTGCTGTTCAGTAAAACCAATAGATGAGACCTAGTCACAAGCCCAACCAGCTCTGGGGTTTCCGTTATAGGCGGCTCATCAACCACAGGAAACCCATTGTGGCCTGTTATCCTCAACGCATGAACAATGTTCCCCACCTTCTCAACACCTGAAAAGGTGATTAGTGGGCCAGAAACCACATCACCAGCGACCAAATGTCTCATGTATGGTTCAGCATGAGCCTCCATGTATGGAAAACCTTTCATCACCACTATCTGATCATAAACTCCCTTGTTGAAGTTATCTGCTATGGTCTTGGATATGAGAAGTACAAGCATGACCAAAGGGAGCATGGGAAGATCATTGGTGAGCTCTAGAAGGATCACACAAACTGAAACAGTCATTCTCATTGTTCCACCAAGAAAAGATGCGGCACCAAGAAGGGCAAAAAGGCCAGGATCAAGATCGGATATAGATCCAAGAAGTGTTCCCACTATGCGCCCATAAGTGGCTCCAGCAAGAATAACAGGGATAAAGAGGCCAGAGGGGACAGCAACCCCATAAGTCACAAGTCCAAGGCAGTAAATAGCAGTGAAGAAAATGAAAAGACTGGACATTCGGAACTCATTCGCGGTGCCGTTGCTGAAAAGATTGCGGATGGCATCATCATTGGTGTTGAAGAAGAGTGATGCAAGATCATTGTAATATCCTTGTGGGCATTGGAAGTTTTTGTAATTTCCAGAACGGCTGATAGTTGGACACTGCTCCACAGCATCAGCTGGGCATGGAGTGCATGCAGCAAGCCAAGGAAGACCATAGGAACACATTGATGTGACTATTGATATTGTTATGGTGAGAAGGATCTTGAATGGAGCACCTCTCCTGTGGGCAGACAAAATAATGCAGATGCTATCACATCTTAAAATAAGCTGACTAAACTGAAGAGTTAGGGAAATGTGTTGATTACAATCGAGTACTTACTCATTGATGATACTATAAACTCGCAGGATCTTGTCCAAGAGAAAGTTGAAAAGGCCTCCAAAGATGCCACCAATTATACCAAGGACTATGATTGCAATCAGATCTGGAGTACTGTAGGTTGCAATAGTTGAACTGAGATCAAACATGATCAATCCACCTTGCCCAAAGAGACCACATTTTCCACTGCGACAGAATTCAATCAGTCCCCTCAATACCACAGCAACGACAGCAGTTGTAAAGAATGTTCTCCACAAAAGTGCACTTCGCCACCTGTAAAATGACGTATAAAAACACTAGTTACCATCTTTCATCACAGGATAGCTATTGAAAGCGCCTAGATAGCGCATCGGTGATATTGTACATATCCAAACTTGCAAAGTGTTGAATAGGGAAAATACTTAGCCTGAAAGAACAAATGCTAAATTGCTAACTTTCAAGGAAGAGTGCTACCATGATGCTGCTTCTTCAAGAGCAAACAGAACACCGCCAACAGGTGCACGGAAGGCAGCTGCCACTCCAGCTGCAGATCCACATGTAATTAAGTCTCTCCTATCCCTGTCGTTCTTAAAGTATCTTAGCCAGTTGCATGTAAGATGATACTTGCGTGATCCTCCCTGACCAAGCAAGTTGGCAATACATGCTCCTGTGTGTACCATAGGGCCTTCCTTTCCTAGTACAAATCCAGCTGAAACTCCAAGTATTGAACCAAATATCTGCAAACAGTAGAATATTGAGTTTGAATATTTCAGAGTTAGACGTTTCTACAGCAACCTAGTACCCAAGTTGGTATTGGCACAATGTGTTGTCCTTTTAAATGTGGAATGTTTGCCAAGTCAATCATGCTTTCCCACATTTAGTATGTACAAACAATCATATCAAGTATATAAATTTTTCTAACAGAATATCTTCTACATAATTTTCATAATGGACACTCTTTAGAAGGTAATAGGTTAACTATCAGCATAAAGATCTTAAGAATGAATAATCGCAACCAATCTGGTATTTTATTGCAGTTCTTTTTTAATAAAAATAGAAATCAGTAAAATAGCACTAGATGTATGATTCACAAGTGAATCTACTTTTCATTATCGCAGCTGATGGAAATTTGTAATTCAAAATGATAAGCAATATTTTCCTCTTGCCTCTTACAAGTAAATAAGCATTAAGTTTTGTTCATATTAAACTTGTTTTCAAGACTAGTCCCTAAGTTTTAGACCATGATATGATAAGAACAAAAGAATTCAGTTGAGCTTACTAATCCCATGACCCTGTTCCAGAAGCTAACCAAAAAGATGGCATAGTGTACAGAATACTAAAAGAAAATAAAAAAAGGTAAAAAAATTGATTATATATATGGTTCTAAGTCAGAAGTTACCTTAACAAAGAGTGTACTAGGAGCCAATATAGAATAAGCATCAACCCCGTTAAGATATGCTTTAACTTCAGGAATACCGGATCCAGCAGCAGCAGGTGCAACATAAGCACAGATTGCTGCTGCAGATGCCGCCAAGACTAAATTGCAACCTCCATACACAAAAAATGCTTTGAAATATCTGCACTGGAAGCAGAACGTTATTATTAATTACTTCAAAGTACTCCGAATGCTTAAAACGATATAACATGTATTTATTACTAATACTAGCAACTCTGTATGCTCCTCAGTTGTCACAGAAGAATTTCTACTGCTAGTAATTGTTAGAGACTTACAGGCTGCAATAAAACTTCATGGTTGATTTCAAGAATTTGGTAAAATTTCCAAACATCATGAGTCATGACAATAAAAGTGTAACACGTGGCAAACACCACATCAGTGATGAGCTGAAGCAGTTATGACAAAGTAATACTAAAAGGTAGAAAATACAAGTCGTCCTTAAAGAAAGAAGTAGAAAACACTTTACCTCTCCTTGAGCATCAGACGACTCGTGTGCAGCAACTTGAGTCCAGCAATGTTTTCAACCGCAAGGTTGTTGAAGAAGCCAACAAGTCCAGTTAACAAGCCAATAAGAAGCACCAAGCTCCACTTGAGAACAATGTACTGAAATATCTGCTTCTTCTTTCTTGATCGCCAATCTTGCTTGAAAAGGTCGTTCTCCACAACTCTGAAACAGGTTAAAGTGTCCATAAAGTACACTCAGCACATGAGTTGGTACTGGGTATGCCTACACATTTGAATTACCTCTGCAATTCAGTCATCAGTAAAAAACTCTAGGAGGTAACTACGTGGACTACAATTTTTATTTTTCTCTCTACTTTTCAAAAAAAAAATTCTCAAATACGCAGGAGAGCTGCACATCTTTGTTTTAAGTACGTGGACTACAATAAGGATATGGGTATGTATTCTTCAGGGAAAAAATATATTTGGAAACCTTTGTAGTAAATGTATGCCTACCAATCTTCTTCCATTTAAAAACTGAGATATATATTGGCACATTATTTTTTTTGAAAAGATTATTTTGTTTTCTTTTCTAAAAGGAAAAAGAAACAAGGACTTGCACGCACTTTAGCAGCCCAGGGCAGAGCTAGTGTAAAATCTACGCAGTTATCATTGGCATACCAAAGATATCTACGCAGCAAGAAGTACTAAAACTGCAATTGAGATGAATGGCAAAGATGCGAGGATTAACAACTCAGGAGCCAAGAGTTGCCATCCACATATCCCAAAGCCCTGCGGTTGCTTTCTCTCAGAGCAATAACCAAATCAGATTAGCAATAAGGTAAGAACACAGGAGAAGATTAAAATGATTCCTTTTCCCCCAGGAAAGGCTGAACAAAAGCAAAAAAAAAATGTATAGTGAAGAGAAATAGCCCAAGCGTGGGGGTCAAAGGAGAGCAGAGAAGAATGCCTACTCGTAATCCAAGCTCTCGATGGGGCAGACGTTGGCGCCGACGATGGCGATCTGGGACGTGGTGTTCATGGTGCGCTTCCGCAGCAGCGGCTCGCGCGTGCTCCCGCGGTCGCCGGCACCGCCGTCGTCGTAGCGGAGCAGGGCCTCGGCGGAGCCATTCTGCGACCGCCACGGCGGCCCGCCCCCGGCCACGGAGCCGTCCATGCTCTCGATGTCGCAGTTGTAGCTCCCCTCCCGCTCCGGGCGGCGGGGCGGCCGCGGGGAGCCGCCGTCCATTGAGTGATTGAGCCGGCTGCTCTGCTCCGGAGAAGAGATGCTCCTGCTCGTGTTCCTACCTTGCCGTCCCGGTCTCCGCTTGCGCAATCTCCACGCGGAGCCTAAAGGAAAATTCGGATGATAAAGTTGAACATGATTAGGATCGCGTTATCTATTCCAACTGGAAGGGAAAAAAAAAAGTGAGAAGATTGTTGGGTCAACACGTCACCGCGAATAGTAGTGTGTGGAGCTGAAAATCGGCACTCTGATGATTTTCTTTTTTTTTTGAAGAAAACACTCTAATGACTGCACTTGTGTATTTATTGCTGTGTTAAAAGATTGCCGGCAGGCATAATCTTGGAAAAGCAAACAAAACAGAGCGAGTCCTAATCTCATTTAACATTCCATTAAAGCAGAGACTGCAACGCTCACTTGCTCAAAGCTAGCAGCAGATTCGGAGAACTGGACGGGTAGGTGCGGGGCCATGAAGGACGGGCCCCACCCTCCGGCGGACCTATGCCCTGTTTGGTTTAGAGTAGTACACGAAAAAGAATCTTGTATGCATGAAGTACTAAATAAAATTTATTTGTAAAAAATTTTCATAGATGGACATAACTTTCGCGACGAATCTAATGATCATAATTAGTCCACGATTAGCTACAGTAGAGCTACAGTAAACATCGCCTGATCATACAGTCATAGGCCTTATTAGATTCGTCTCATGAAGTAGCACAAGGCTATAGAGTTGGTTTTGTAAACTAACTTAATTTAATACACCTAATTAGTAGTCAAAATGAGCTACAGTAGTTGTGCTACTAGTGCTACGTGAAAACCAAACACGGCCCTAGCAGCGAAGCGGAAGCATGGTGCCCAAACACGGCCCTAGCAGCGAAGCGGAAGCATGGTGCAGCAGCAGCGTCGCAGGGAAGCTGGGCCCACCGCCCCACTCCACCGCAGCGGATCCCGCGCCACGTGGAAATTGAGAAGAGATTTTTTTTTTTGCCTCAGCGAGCTCTGCGACTAGTAGTAGTGGCTAGCTGAGACGCCACGTTTACATGCATGATGCACGATGCTTCCCTGCTCCAGCCCGGACGAGACATCGCTGTCGCTGCTAGACCCGTGCAGCAGATAATTTGCCCAAATTAAAAAAAGATGCTCCCACAGAATGAGCAAAAACAGTTTTAAAGTGCAGCTTTTTAAATCAAGCTATGATGCTTAGGAGTAGTATTCTTTTTGGAGCCATGATGTATTGGAATTTAGAATCTTGCTCACTATAGGTCATGGCCATGGGAATGGGAATAGACGAGACAGAGACTGCATATGGGCCGTGGCCCCCTGATTAAGGCAAGATGCATCATTTCAGTGTATTGTGACAATAATGTAGATATACATGTCAGTATCATCGCGTAGGGACAAACAGCTTGGTCCAAGTTCTCCCATTGCAATGCAAGTAGGTAAATGGCTTTCTCTTTTTTCTAACTTTGGTAAGAAATAAAACATCCTATTTAGATTCAGCTGATGATGACCAGCTCGTTCATGAATGGCCAAAATTAGGTAAGCCCTAAAAAATGGGAATATATAAGGTGTAAATCAACCTCTCCGTGCAAACCAAGCAAACTTCAATTTGGGCCACCGGATCAACATCCAAGGGGTATGGAGGATTGTGTAATTTTACAATTAACCGTCTGCCGTTTGATTGGATAATCACACTTTTGCAAATCCCCCCTCCCACCCCCTGCGTCCCTCCCTTTGGATATTGATCCGATGGCCCAGATTGAAATTTGCATGGTTTGCACCTCATATGTTCCAAAAAAAATAGTATCTTGATTGTGTAGGAGGGACAGGCCTCCTGGTTTAGGTAGAAGGAGTTTGGTTGGCACAGCATTATTGGCCATACAGTTCTGTTTCAACATCTGCGAGACAGACAACAAACGAAAACCTTGCCTTTATGAAAGCAGTGGGGCCGTAGCGAGATGAACACTGACCAATGGCCCGTAGACACGTCGGATCCAGCTTGGCTTTCCTATTTATTAAATTCTCCCCCAATATAAGATTATAAGCTGTATGGTTAACCAACCCATGATCCAGACCAAGGAAACCTACTCCTACTACTAAACAAGGAGCTCTTCACCACGCACTCCCCTTTCTTTTCTTTAATGTCAATCAGCTGTAAGTTCATAGCATTTTATTACATGCATATTGGGATTATTTGTAAAATTAAATTCCATTCTCATGTCTGAATTGATCATGGCACAAAATAATGGAAAAAGATAGCTCTCCCTCTCCTCTCAGGGCATAATAAGGACAAGAATATCACTTTTGGATCAATCGGTTGCATATTCGAAGCAGACAAGCAGACTTTGTCATGGCAAACGCTAAAGCAATTAATTATTGCGAAAGCAGGTTGTTTGAGACAAGGAAAGAAGCAGCATATATTGTGAGCATTTCCAAACTGGAAGCGTAACCTTACCTTGTAGATTGCCGCTGATGATCGAACTGATCCAGCTAGCCAAGCTAGAATTTGTCCGGTTCAGGAGCTGCTAACTGTAACACCTCTCAATTAGCACTCAATTAGGAGTCTTAAACAAGTTTTGAAGATTCAAATTTAGTCAAGAATATCAAGTCACACGTGTAGCTCTCTCCTCTCCGAGCGTGGTCACCGTGGACGAATTGACCACGACGCCGCTCGCGCCGAGCGCCTTCACCTCCTGCTGCCGCGTCGCCCGTTCCCGAACCCTCTCGAGCTCGCCTTCTTGTTCGCTTTGCGCACGCCTTCGCCCTCCGCTCGCTGTCGCCGCGCGCACCGCGCTGTCTCGCCACGCCGCCATGGCCGCCGCCCGCACCTCCACGCCGAGCCGCCGCTCGAGCCAGCGCCGACCCCCACAGACCCCCAAATCCGTTTGCTCTCGTCCCGACGAAGCTCTCGGGCCCAGCCATCACCTCTACACCTCGCCGGAGCGCCGCCGCCGCGGCTCAGTTCGCCGCCGGCCCGCCGCTCGCCGTGGCGCCACCACTACAGACCACCCCGAGCCCCCAAACCACCACCCACAGGTGCGCACGAGTCCCCTCACACTTTCCCCCAACTTCCCCCTCGCCGCCGACGAGCCCAAGCGCCGGATTCCGGCCACCCGCCCCTCCTCTGTTTTCCAACCAGGCCAGGGACCCACGGTGAGAAGGAAATAGAAGTCCAGGGGTCTAGATGCAAGATTTCCTTTCCTTTTCTTTTGTTTTCAAAAACAGCAAACTTTGAAAATACCTAGAAATTGGTAGAAAAATCAGAAAAATTTAAATCCAAATGTTTTGGAATACTTGCAACAAGATCTACAACTTTCATTACATGCACATATTTATTTTCTGTCTGTATTTTAATCTAGGAAAAAGATTAGATTACATAGGTTATAATTATTCTAGGAGTTCTACTCACTATCTATGGGTTATTTTTGGTGGGTAGCTACTTCATGCCATGCTTAGTTTTGTGTAAAAAGTTGAGCAGCAGTTAATACTTTTAACTAGATGAAACCCTAGTCTTGGCTAGATTTAGTAGAATAATATATTCTTTTATTTCTGGATGTTCTGATTTAGATATATGTATGAAAAATTTTCTGTGTATTTACAATACTAACTGAACACTACTGTCCAAATTTAGTTAATTATAGATTTGTGTACCTATTTATTTTATTTAATCCTTGTTTAGTAGACTTTAATTATGAGAAATAATTTATGTTGTTTTTAAATCATTAAAATATTTCTGAGTGTTATTTTTGAATAGCTTAGCTTGTCCATGAAGTTTGAGCACCAGTTCATGAATAGAACAGAAGTTAAAAATGAATCTTGTTAGATTGATGTCTGTTTTGTTTATTTTTTCAGAATTAATTCTGTGTAGATAAAATCATGAAAAATTCACAGTAGCTAATTTATTCCTGTGTAGACCTCCTGTTAAATTTTCAGCTTCTTTTTTGCTCTGGTCTGACCTGTATAATTGAATCTTGTTCTAGGAGTTGTCTGAATGAATGAATTGTTTGGATTAAATGGATGCATGAAATGATATGATTTTTACAGAGTAGATTTCTCTTTGTACCTTCTGTTTAGAATAATTTTTACTGAAATTGTTGTTGTTTATGTACTGAGTTATTTAATTATTAGCAAGCCACGACCTGCATGTTATAGGAATCAACTACTGCTTGTTTGTGCAGTTAGTGAACTTCTTTTGTGCCGTTGATCATGATGCCATGGGTAGTTAGAAATGTAGTTAACTACTCTATAAACGATTGCCATGTGATATGATTGTTTGTTACTTGTTAGACTACAACTTTATCGTGAAGGAAAAATAATAGCATCTATATTGTTGAGCAACTCAGAACTGTGCATTCATACATATGCATTGCTGCATTTTATTTAGGTACGATAGATGAACCACGTGAGGGATGTGACATTGAAGCCGAGCCAGAAGACGGTGAATGGTGGACACATCTAGAAGATGGATGGATGGATCCCGATGTGCATGACCAAAGAAAGATGCTCGCCAAGCGAGTATCATCTAACTAACACTGACTTAGTGTTAATCCCAGGCAAGCCCCGGTGCACATCCTATTATTTCAATTTATGACATCTATATATGTTTCTATTACTTGTGCATTAGGTTTAGGAATTATTTGGAACTCTAGTTGCATGATCCCTAGGTTCCCTGTAGTTATACTAGTATGTATAGGATGATAGAAATGCTATGCTTAATAAGATCTCGGTAGAAGTCGAGTGATTTCTGGTCACTCGTGAGATATAGGATATCTCGTTATTTTGAGTATATGGAATGTTGGAATAGGTTGGAGAAGGAAAAGAAAATGTAGACCGGGCGGGGAAAGGCTAGCCCCGTCTGTGTCGATTAAGGACCGTTCGTTGTCTGGCCCTGTGATCGAGTTTGAATTGTACTAGCCGCATACCGGGAGTAGGAGGTAGTCGAAACCGGTAAGCCGAGTACTGCCTTGCTTCGAAAGTAAAGTACAGAACTTCATCACCACCCCTTAGGGCGAGTCGGGTAGTCGCGGAGAATTGGGATGCATATGTTTACTTTTGGTGGTCTCTCGTTGAGCCCGGCTGACTATATGTAGGTGGGGCGGTTCTGTAGTTCGAGGCGGGGAGGGGAATGGTTGGTCCGTATGGTCCGACGGGGCTAATACGTGCCGTGTTGGTTAGGTTCACCTTGCAAGGTTGAAACGGATCGATTCGCCGTCAGTCGCTCTCGGATATGAGCACCTTTATCACAGCACCGCATCGTAGTGATACAATATAGAATATGGATTATACATTTATGATGATGGTTACATTGAATTATGGGTTATTTGGATCTATGCCATTACAATTTTCGTGAGTTGGAGATCTGCCATTACAATTCATCATATTGGAAGCATGCCATTATAATTTTTCTTCCACTTGAAATATGCCATTTTGTACACATCAAATGGCTTCGGGCCCACGTACAGACGTATTTGTACGTATCCAAATACGTTCTCTCTCCTATCTCTTACTCGCCCGTCCGTCGCCTCGCCGCCCACCCGCGCCGACGGACCTCCTCACGCTCGGCTCGGCCCATGCGCCGGCGCCGGTGACCGGCGCCTCGCGCCATGGGCTGCGTGCACGGCCGCCCCGCCATGAGCAACAGTAGGCGCCCGAGAAGCCCGCGCAGGTCAAGAGGGAGCGGCGGTCGCCGTCGTCGCGCTCAGCTGCGGCCGCAGCGGCGCACGCGGAGGTCCGCCTCGGCTGGAACTTCACCAACAAGGCGCGCGGCGAGCAGGTCGCCGCCAACTGGCTCGCCTGGCTCTCCGTCGGCGAGGCCATCGAGGGCTGGACCCCTCGCCGGGCCGACACCCATGCTCGAGCTCCGCGGTGCCGGCTGGGATGCGCCCGCGCTCGAAATCCGCGGCGCTGGCGGGAACCCGCGCCTGCGCTCGAGCTCGGCGGCGCCGGCGGGGACGCGCGTGTGCTCTGGCTGGAGAGCGGCGGCGGCGGCGGAGCTCCGGCCGGAGCTAGCAGCGATGCGAGGAGGAGCTTGAGTCGGAGGGAGCGGCGGCGCCGAGACGAGCTCTGGCCGGAGGAGCGGCGGCGCCCGGACGAGCTCCGGCGAAGGAGCTGTTGGGGAGAGAGGCAGCTCCGGCGACGACCGCGACCGGTGACGAGGTTGGGGAAGTAGGAGGAGAAGGATGACACATGGGGCCCGTATGTAAGAGACAGCAGAGAAATAGACAGGGTATTTGGATACGTACAAATACGTCTGCACGTGGGCCCGAAGCTGTTGGATACGTATAAAATGGCATATTTCAAACTGAAGAAGAATTGTAATGGCCGATTTCCAATATGACGAATTGTAATGGTGTATCTCCAACTGGTGAAAGTTGTAATGGCATGGATTAAATTAACCCTTGAATTATAGTATATTTTCTCTACCATGTGTGCTCTAGTTGGTTTAGGCAAATATTAGATTATAGTTAATCTATATAGAATATGGAGCTAAAATATTGAAAATAAGGATCCACCTTTACGATGCTTTTTCTGCAAAATAAACCACCAGCCAAATGCCTTGCATGTCTAGATATGTGGGCTAAGTATACCCAGAAGTCAGGTAAGTCTTGCTGAGTATTAGTATACTCAGGGTTTGTTTTTTACCCTGTTTCAGGTATAGAAGTTAACCAGAATTCGCATCAGTGGGCTCGATGTGACGTCCTCACGTCTCCATAGTTATCATTTTATTTTATTGGTTCTCAATCAAATTTCCTTCTCTTAGGTCATATTCTCTTCCGCTGCAGTCATTCGTTTTATGTAAATTCTAAATTTAAAGTTGTTTTGTAAATATTTATGCTATTATCTATTTTTGAAAAATTATATCATGTGGTACCGTCTGCGCTCGTCGTCGCGCGAGACTTATGGTGTGTTTCGATCGGCTTGTGGGTTGGAAACAGACTGTCAGGTTACACTTAATTAAACTAATGCGCCTGATGCATTCAAATGATGGCCATTATGCTTAATTAAGCCGTTTAACTTGGCGGTTTTGTCACACTAACAAACATAGCTTCCTCCTCGTTGGATATTTGCGGCACCCCAGACCCCCGCGTCGCCCTCCCTGGCGGCTCGGGGGGCGACGCCGCACACCACTCCGACCCCCACCTCCTCAGCTCCGGCGGCGGCGGCGGCCAGCGGCGGGGCTAAAGCCGGCCCCGCGTCGCGCTCCCCTCCTCTCCCTCTCCCTCCCGCTCACTCCCATGCCGCTCGCCCCAACCCTTGGTCGCCGTCTTGCTGTTTTCCACCGGTTTCCGGCGGCGGCTCGCCGGATCCGCCCTCCCCGGCCCCGGATCTGCGTTCCCCTTGCCGGGGGAGCCCTCTTATCGTCGGTGGAGGTGCCACCGCACCAAGATGTACCCGGGGCGCGGCGGCAGCGGATGGCTGCCGCGCGGCGGTTGCGCCGGTGCCGTGCCTGCTCGGCGGCACGGGGGCCGCGGCCGCACTGGCGCCCGCCGGCGGCGGTGCTGCGGCTTCGGCGGGGCTGCGCGTGGTGGGTGCGGCGCCTGTAGTGGCGGGGCAAGGCGCTGCGCGCCGCCTTATCCTCCGGTGCTTGGCCTTGCGGGGCCCTCCACCGCCACCGTGGCCCTTGCGTCCAGGTCATCCTCGGCGGGCGCCAGTGGGAGCGTTGCTCTCTGTTGGGCTGCCGGGGTCCGTCGTCGCCGCCTGGCTCCCGTGCCCTGGTGGCCGGGGGGGCTGCGGCCGCCTCTTGGTGCTTCGCATGAGTGTGGGGACGTGTCCTCGTCGCTCTCGATGGACGTGGCCGTGGTTGCCACTGCTGGCCCATGGTGTGGCCCGGGGTCGTGGCCGTGCCGCCGCTCGTCGTGTCTGCCGTCGGCTCTGGGTTGGAAAGGGACAGTGGCGAAAGCCTTGGATCCGCTTGCGGACGATGACGACGACACCTTGGGGTGCCGTTTACCTTCTTGAAGGCGTCATTTTGCTGCCCTTTTCCTCCCTCTCCAGCGAGCGTTCCGGGTGAAAACCTAGACCATGTCGATCGGACAACATCGGCGCCGAGCGTCGTTTCCTTCTTGGAGGTATTGTCTTGGAAGCTTTGCTGGTGGCGGTCATCCACTCTCCTCGGAGAGCTTCTGCTTCTGCGCCTGCCTTCGCGTCATTCCATCTGCATCGTCCGGGTCGCGTTTGTTCGTCGGCTTCTCTTCACTGGCGGATGCTTTGCTGCCGTTCCGGTCTGGCGGATGCTTTGCCGCTGTCGTCGCGTTGTTCGAAGTTTGTTTCGGGCGGATGCTTTGCCGCCGTGGTTGGTTGTTCAGTGGATGCTTGGCCACCTTTGCTAGGTCGTCGACCTTGCCCCTGGACGTTGTTGCTTTTGCTAGCAGGTTCAGTTGTAGGTCTGTGGCTAGGGTTGTGGGTTGAGCTCTTTATCTTCTCCGTGCTGCTTTGCTGTTGTTTGTGTTGTCGTTGTGTTTCCTTTTTGTGTGTGCGTTTTTTCAGTGTTTCTCTATTTTTAGTCCTTTGTGCTCTTGTGTTGGTCAATCTCTGCTTGGCCACGTCAAGATTGTGTCTGTACCTACTTTCTTCTTAATGAAAAACGTGCTCAGGCAAGGTCGCGAAAAAAAAACTGCTAACAACATCAGAACGCAGTTCAGTTCATCTCTCTCTCTGCCTGCCTGCCTGCCTATATAAAGTAGCAGGCATCACTGGAAGGTGCAAGGCGTGATGGGAAGGCAGGAAGCTTCTGAAGAAAATAGAAAATACTGGGGGCGGATAAGAGAAATAAAGCCCCTGGAGAAGCGGCGACTGAAATGCTGAATGGATTCGAGTAAACTACGAGGAAGAGGTAACGTTTTCATAGTAGTCGCTTCGCCACCATGGAAATCCATTCGTCTACTCATCATTGCGCATACGCATTGCACACTTTGGTCCGCATATCTATCTATATTTATTTATTTATTTATTTATTTATTAAATATATACACTGTGTTACTATACGTACACTTAACAAAATTAAAAATTTGGTAACCAAGTCAGAATATCGTGGTAATGAAACTCATCTCTCATTTTATGAAACTCTTTCTCCTCTCTCCTTATAGTGACTTTGCTATGTCAACAAATTTTCTAATATAGCATAAAATTTAATGCTTATAGTTTTTATAAAACTTCTATTGAGATTGATCTAACTAGCGTTGCGTGTTTGCTTGGAGTTAGACTGGTGTTTGATTATCCTAGTCTTTTCTCTGTAACGGAAAGGCTCTCATTGGCCGTGCGTGACTCGCGTGGCCCGGCCCCGGTGCCGCCCCGTCCTACGTGAATCGTGCATGTGAATATGTGATGTCTCCGTTGGATCATTGGATGCATCCGCGTCCATGAATGTATTTTAAGGGATTCTTCGGGGGTTTTTTGAATCGAGCATTGGACTTTAGAAGATTCTAGCAGGTGACTTTGGAGCTATCTGAAAAGGTAACCCATTGGCCACGAACGTATAAGCTCACGCATGTTTGGCCCCTCGCGTCCGCTCGCTCACGTAACCGGTAGCGGAGGTAGAAAGTTTCTCCAATCTTAGCTAGTAAAGTACTGCCTCTGTTCCAAATTGTAATTTATTTGACTTTTTTAATTCTAAGTTTGACCACTCATCTAATTTTTAAAAATTTTGTGCAAACATTGCTAAATTTAAATTATTCTTGAAGATTTTGTATTAATAAAGCAACTCACAACAAAAGAAGTGATATTTTGCACAATTTTTTGAATAAGACGAGTGGTCAAATTTGGAGTAAAAAAAGTCTAACAACCTACAATTTGAAACCGAGGGAGTAGTAAATAAGCATTGAGTTGACTAAACTTCGATTAAATATTACTACTCTGCTGTATCTAAATATTAAATTGATTTACAGGGGATATGATGAACGGGACTGGACCCACGTTGTAGCACGCCCAGCACAAGTTCTGGCTCCACTCCTGCACGTGATAGAGAAGTAGAGAGTCAATTTTGTTTCACAATTCATCTCAAAAAAAGTCACTCTTCGAATTCTGAGTTTTAAGATAGATTCTTACTTTGTAATATAATAAGAGATAGCTACTTCTAAGGTATTTTTTTAGAGAAAAATCCGGTTTACACTCTCAAACTATCACAAAAGTCTGACTTCAACTACGAAATCGTATAACAAAGGCCATCCAAACTATTGAAATCGGGCAAATTTGGCCTCTTAGGTGGTTTTGAAGGTGGTTTTTGATTTTATGAGAATTAAAATATTCAATTTTAAATTAAAAAATTCATAAGTAATTTATTTTAAATATAAAAATACGAAATGGGTATCAAAATTTTTTCTAAAAATATAACCTATATATTGGCATGATACTTTTCAGTTTTTTCATATATATTTTTTATTTTCATAATATTTGATTGCTTATAGTTATGTCTATTATTTTTAAATAACAAAGATTCAAATAGAGCAATAATAATAGGTTACATTTTTTAGAAACAATTTGATACTAGTTTCAAATTTTTCTGATTTAAAATGAATTAGTTTTGATTTTTTTAGATCTAATTAGAATTTCTTTAGTTTTTAAGAGTATAAAACCAATTTGAAAACCATCCCAAAGCCAAATTTGCTCATTTTTTACAATTAAATGGCCTATGTTATCCGGTTTTATATTTGAAGGTTGAAAATCGAACTTTCACAATAATTTGAGGGTGTAATTCGGACTTTCCATTAGGAGTTCAAATAAATAGGAGATTTATGTTAAATAAAAAGGTCACTTTTAAATTTTAAATGTTATAATACTTTCAGAAAAAAATTTAAGTACAAGATAGATTCGTACTTGTAATATAAATATGAAATTCATGTTACGTTGCCACCTCAAATTCTATTATGCCCCTGTGGTAAGTATTCGCGGCGTTAGAGATCACGGCACTGCTCCGCACGGATGGTAGCCATCCATTTCAAGGACCCTTTGGACAAGGAGTCCAAATATAAAAGGAAAACTTAAAAAAATGCTAAAATAAAAAATACGCCCAAGATGGGGAATTGGACCCGTATTTAAGGATGAATTGAATTCGAGGAAACAGGCCTCGGGCTGGGTTTAAAACGACATCAGTGGATGGATCATGTCAGTCTTAATGGAGATTTCATCACATATCTTATTTGGTTTAGTCCAGAGATTCTAGAATACACAAGTCGAAAGGACTTGTAGCCTAGTAATTATAAGAGCCTTAGTAGCACATGAGGTACTGGATTCGACTCTCCGTGGGAGCGAATTTTCTAGAATTTAACAGCGTTTGTGCTTTCAGTGGTAGGCGACATTCCCGTCGACAACGGAGCACCTGTGGTGACTTCGTCAATCTCGAGGATTTGCCGGCTCAATCTTTCGGAGGTGCTCATAGGGGTAGGGTTGCGTGCGTGTATTTATAGTGATGAGTGTGCGTGCGTATTTGTGAGTGTCTGGGTCTGTACTGTGTTTCTAAAAAAACTCAAGAATAGAATATTACATACATGAAGTACTAAATGAAGTCTATTTGCAAAATCTCTTTACGGATGTGTGTAATTTTTTGCGACGAATCTAATGATGCTAATTAATTAATAATTAGCTACACTGATGCTACAGTAATCATTATCTAATTATGCGTTCAAAAGCTTCATTAGATTCGTTAGAGTTTCTAGCGCATGAGTTCTGGAGTTGGTTTTATAAGCTACTTTTATTTGACACCTTTAATTAATGATTAAAGTTTTTTCTAGAACTTGTAGAAAGAAACCAAACAGCACCATTAAATATTATCAATTTTGCTGACATAGCAAGAAGAGAGAAGGATGAGGTTTTATGGGATGTGAGGAGTGTTTCATCACCATGAAACTCATCTCGGGCTGGTTTTATGGTTACGCAAGCTTTAGAGCATCTCTAAGAGTTTTTTCTAAATTTCACTCTCTAAATCATTATTTGGAGAGTCATTACATAAAAATCGTTTTCAACACATATCTTTACTCTCCAATAATTTTTCTATATCTTGTTTACATTCTAGAGAGCAATTTTTGCTATTTGTCGTTTGCTATCGAGAAATCCGAAATAGATGACCACTTAGAAAAGCTATTGGAGTATATTTTTTCATCAAAATTTCTATTTCTATTTCTAACGATTAAGATGGATATAAAAAGTCTTTTGAAATTGCTCTTGACGTGTGGAGGGACACGAGCCGGGGGATACGGGGCGACATGAGAAAATGATCGGCCAGCAACTGAGACCACGCCAATAAATCCTGCAGGATGCTTAGCACGTGCTCCCATCCGTCCGTCCTTCCCCCACCCGCCAAGCGAGAGGCCAGAGTGGTCGTTAGCACGTGCCGGGCGCGCGGGGCTGCTGATTGAACTGCTACGCTAGAGCAAGTACGATGAAGATTTAGTCGAGCTAATTATCATTTTTCTGACATGGAAGAGAGAAAGGAGAAGAGAGAGAATAACTTGGTTTCATGCAAGCAAACTCGGCACGAGCTCCAAAGCAGAGGTGGATCCAAGTAATAGCAAATGTATTATAAATAGCAAACTCAAAGCTGAGGTGAAAAAAAAAGTAGGAAAGAGAGAGAAATAGGGTTGTCAGCTTTGACATTAGAACAATACTTATACTTTGTTGCAATGACGAGAAGAGAAGTGAGTTTTATAAGATAAGAAAGAAGTTTATTCTTGTAAAACTCAATCGAGTAGCCGGAGCGGCATGGAACACACTGAGAGCAAGTATTAGCATACTGAATGATGAGATGGAGGAGAACGAAGAGGAGAAAAAATGACTGGACTATAAGCTTACAGTCAGCTTTGACATAAAAACTAAGAAAATTTGTGAGATAGATAAGTGGGCCATATATTAATGATGGGGAGCTAAACCACTATATAAATAAACTGAAAAATAAACTGCAAAGAGTCTTGTAGTCAACAACTGCCCCGCACGATCCGTGGCACATGCTCGCGATTTGGGATTGGAATCGCCCCCGTGGTCCTTACCAAACAGTCATTTGTCTGGGCCGGTGGCGACCGACGTGGTTAGTTCGTCGGCCGAACAGTCAAGTACAGGGAGAGAGGGGGAGAGACGCTGGAAGACGAGGCGGCCGCCGTGCACGAGGCGTTTAGACGAAACTGCCGTCCGTCCTGTAGCGGTTTCATACCCATTGCAGCTGAAACTGTTCGCTGGATTGAAGCTAGTGGCTGGAGTGGTGTGAGAGAAAAATACTGTTAGTTAGTTGGTGGCTGAAAGCTGATGTTGAAACTAGGTGAGAAAAAAAAAACACTATTGGGCTAGAGCCTGCTGGAGCTGCCGAAGAGAGTGAATATCAATCCTTCGATCCAGAGGCTCCAAGGAATTACTTTTCTTTCCCCAAACCCTTCGGAAATTCTGCTTCTGCATGGTCACCTCTTTTTTTTTCGTTTTCTCATCACTTTATGTGGCCCGGATGGCTTTGCGTGTGGATGGGGCAAGTAATAATTGTACCTGCATATAAGCTCGTGATCCTCCTAATCATATGATTGAGCTGCTCCAGGCCATTTTGGCATCCTTAATCTGTTCCGTAAAAAAGATACCAAGCTGAGCTAGCACAGCAACCATATATGTACGATTTTTTCTGTTGAGAGCGTCAATCCAGAAACACCACAAAGCACGCCATCCACAACAAATGAAAAAAAAGAAGGCTAATCATAAGCCCTTCACTGCTGCATGTCCCTTTATGATCAGAAGAAGCTCTGGGCATTATTAGCCACCATGAGTTTCCGTAGTGTGGCAAACAAGTGTCCACGCGTGTTAGGTTTGTGCATCTCGTCTTCATACTGCATGTCCTTTTTCATTTCCATTTCCCCTATAGGTACGGTATAACAATTTTTTCGACGAGTCGGTACAGTATAGCCATGATATATCAGATTTTGTGGCCTTTTTTTCTGACACGAGCGAAAGCAAATGGATTCATATACAGTATCAAAAGGTGCTCCAGATGCAGCAAAATTATGGCCAGATGGAGAAGGGCGGGAGAACCGTCGTCGGCTTCAGTGGAACAGCGGCAATATTCCCCACTGGTGCAGGAACCCTTCCCCGGTCGTCACCTCCAGCACCAGCAGAACCAGCACGGCTAACATGGCGGCGCGGCCGTTCCAGGTCTCCGCGCTCTTCGTCCAGCCCCACTCCCACACGATCACTGGTGGGGGCAGCTCGTCGCGCTTCGAGTCGTACGCAGCTAGCAGCTCCTCCACGCTCCCAAGGGGTACAAGTGACTGCAAAATGCAAAACCACCGTCAATCACCTCACAATATTGAGCAGATTGGGTCAACGATAGCAAGGGTGTTATGTGAGATAAATGATACTGAAGCCTCAGAAACCATAGCATATCATTGGATTTGAAAATGATTTGTTTTACGTTCACTCAGGAGCGATTATTGTTATTGTTACAAATTAAAGATTTCAAGGCTTGGTACATGCCACATGGCTTGGTACATTCAGTGTCCTAACGTTTTATTCACACCTTAGATATTATGTGTACAAGAATCAGGATTCTTTTGCTGAGATGGGCAAGTTGCACAGCAATCTTCAATCTTGTAATATGGTTGATCATGACACACGCACACACACGGAAATATGCAATCTGTACCTTTTTTTTTCAAAAGAAAAGCTTACTTGCTTTAAAACTTCTTGTTTAATCTTAGCAGCTCTGTCTAATGAAGCTAGCCACAATATGTGAGTATATGGTTCCACAAAAACATGTGTGTATTGGGTTACATCAATGTGTCAGCCAATATCCCAATAGCTAAAATTAACTGAGGTATCACCCTAACATACTGTTGATCAAAACGCATAGTTGAAGTAACCATTATTTAGTTAGGCACAAAATACCCATACACAAAGCGTTGGGTAATAGCAATATTCTTTTGACCAGCCATGCAGAAGAGATGCAGAGTTTTGCTGGCCATGTGCTGGTTGTTACCTGCCGGGCCTCAAGATTGGAAACTGCCATTGCACCAACATAAGGGAGGCTTTCAATAACAGCATCAGCAAGATCCGAAATGAAAGTGGGTTCACAGCCTAATGCAGGAACTCGTCCCCAGTGCTCGATACCAGATTTTAAAGCCAACTCCTTGTACTCCACATCGATTTCTTCCAAAGTTTCGATGTGCTCGCTAACAAAACTGAACAGGGAAGACCGTAAGAAACCATGAGGATTACCAGACCAAAATTAATGGGAGAAAACTAAAGTCAGCAGAAAGGTAAGATGTGTGGGTTATAAGAAGCGCAACACGAACGGAACACCACTTTTATCAAGAGTTCAAGACAACAGAAGCCAAATTAAGAGAAATAATACCTAATGGGAACAGCTAGAAGGCTTTTGACCCCTTTCTGCCCAAGCTCAACAATTGTCTCATCAGTGTATGGTTTCAGCCATTCCACTGGTCCTACTCGGCTCTGTGGATTCAGAAGATTGATTAGTAGAAGAAGAATAAACACCATATTTGGTTGATTGAAAGAGCTCCAGCGACCTGATAAGCAAGTGTACATGGATTTGTTATTCCTCTTTTTTCAAGTTCTTCCATGATGAGATCGATACACTCTTCCATCTCTGCTTTATAAGGATCACCAGCTTCTTCAACATATGCCAGAGGAACTCCATGAGCACTGAAAAATATCATAACCTGCAAGTTGATTTCTCATTAGAATTTTATTTTGATAAAAAATCATAAGAATTCAGCAAATTCACCCAGGCTGGGGTGGGAAATGGATGCAAAAATGAAACAGTCACGGACAATATTTTTTGGTACTAGAAGCCAGCTTCACTCACACATTACCGCATTATTTGAGGAGCATTACCAAGAGGAAACAAACTTTTGAAAGAAAAATCAATTTGCTTGATGTCTAAAGAAGTCAAACCTTCTACCCTTTTGAAAGCGTTGTCAGTTTGGCGGACATGGAAACATTCTTTTTGAAGAAAAAAAAAGTAAAACAAAAAACATGTTGCCTACTCTTCCACACAGGAGACAGACATGCATGATGGCTTGTAACACGTAAAGTAAATGTCCACCAAGTTTAACAACCCTCTACATCACAAGTGCTTCAAGCCATAGTTCTTACTTCTTACCTTCTGGGGTTCTGGAAAATTTTTCAGTTCGTTCTCAATCAAAGTTGCCATAGCCTTGATATATCCTTCTCGTTGATACCATGAAGGTATTACTGTATGTTGCATATTCACCAGATACTCATCCTCTCTAAAGGAAATTGAAAGTGGCATAGTAACATAAGCATCAATTTTCTAAGAAATCAGAAATGCAGGTATTTAGATTTTTCAAATATTACCTGAATATGCTCTCCAATAAACGGAGACTCGAACCACTAGTTGATATGGAGAACTGAGGGTATAGAGGCAGCACAACAAGCTTTGTGATTCCATCGTGTTTTATCTGAGTTCACAAAGATAATAAGTAATTTTCTAATAGATATGTATGAACAATGAAGCACCAGAAAGTATTTATTTCTATATGTCTAGAATAGTATTCATATAGCAAATGGTGTCATGAATACGACAACACGAGTAAGTCGATTAGCTAATGGTTTCATAACTACAATAGAATAGCATTCATGACGCAAACTGTTTCATTTAAGTACCAAAAGTGCAATCTAAATCCATATTCTTCTGCGAATCCTAAAGGGAAAAATGTTATCCATGCTTGAAGATCTAATTTGAAAGAACCGGTAATTTAATTACATTTGATTTTTGTCTTACAATACTATAAACAATGGCGATTTACAGGTATAATTTCATTGCTAAGATAATAAAAAACCCTGAAAAATCAACAGAACACAGAAACATTTTGGATATATGCCAAGCCCCTACTTGTTCTATGGCTTCTTCAGTGAAGGGATGCCAATACCGCATTCCAACATACACCTTGGAAGGAACATCTTTTTCACATAAAGCCTCCCTCAGTGCTTCCGCCTGCAGAATCCATTAAACCCACCAAATGAGAGCTCATGATGGAAAAATCATTAATTATTCACAAAACTACTAATTCCAATAAAGTAATATAGCAGCATAGACATTCTCAGGAAAAAAAAGGAAAAAGTCCATTTTTGACCATCCAACTATTGCCCGAGTTTGATTTTGGCCATTGAACTCCAAAACCGGGTATCTTCGACCATCCAATTATCAAAACCGTTCACTTTTGGCCATCCGGCGGTTTTGCAGACGTGGACGCCACGTGAAGGTGGGGCCCACTTGTCAGTGCTAATCCCCCACTCTCTCTCTCTTTTCTCTGTCTCCCTCTTTCTCTCCTCTCTCATCTCTCTCCTCCCTTCAGACGGCCGGCGGCGGGCGGAGCAGGGACCGGCGGGAGGGCGACCGGTGAGCCAGCGTCGAGGCCGTTGTGGTGCCGCGCGGCAGCCTGACGCCGGGCAACCGGCGCGAGCAGCACCGCCAGGAAGCCGCGGCTGCGCACGGTGAGGCGTGAGGGCGAGGGAGCAGCAGGCAGTGGCTAGGCCACGTCGAGCCGTGCGGGGGCAGCGCGGAGCTGGACGGCGGCGAGCCGTAGCAGGGGTGGTAGGGAGCTGGGCGGCGGAGGCCGGAGCAGGGGCGGCGGCGGGCTTGAGCAGCAGCTGGTGCAGGGGCCGCACGAATCGGGCAGCGGGGACTGCGCGGAGCCGGCACGGCGGCCGGGGCTGGGCGCTGCGGCGAGGCTTGCTCCGCGTCGCAGGCGTGGTCCGCGGCGGCGTGCAGGCGAGCCAGCAGCAGTGCTCGTCCTCGCACCCTCCGCACCTCCCCTGGGCACCACCGCCGCAGCTCCCCTGCCCCGGCGGCCCCCTCCCGCCACTTCCTCCTTCCTCCCCACCGCCGCCGCACCCCCTGCCCCGGCGGCCCCCAGCGCCGCTCCCTCCTTCCTCTCCTGCCCCGGCGGCCGCCACTGCCGCTCCCTCCTTCGTCCCCTGCCCCGGCGGCCCCCAGTGCCGCTCCCTCCTTCCTCTCCAGCACCGTTGCTCCAGCAGGGTGGGCCCGCAAGGGGCGGCGGCTGCGGCTGCAGCAGGTGGCGCCGGCTGTAGTACGTGGCGGCAGCACCTGCTGCAACAAGGGGCGGCGGCAGCAGCAGGCAGCACAAGCAGCAGGGGCGGCGGCAGCAGGCAGCAGGGGGCGGCGGCGGTAGCAGGGGGCCGCCGAGCAGAGGGACCGGGAGAGAGGAGAGAGGGGGGAGAGAAGAAAGAGAAAGAGGAGAGAGGATGGCTGACAAGTGGGCCCCACCTCCACGTGGCGTCCACGTCTGCGAAACCGCCCTGCAAAACCGCCGGATGGCCAAAAGTGAACGGTTTTGATAGTTGGATGGTCGAAGATACCCGGTTTTGGAGTTCAATGGCCAAAAACAAACTCGGGCAATAGTTGGATGGTCAAAAATAGACTTTTTCCAAAAAAAAATATAGCAGCATATATTCATATTTCAATCCTTATATCCTATCATTGTCCAATGTAAAAGATAACTGACAGTAAAATCCAAAATGTCTTTTCTCATAGTATAAGATCAGCTAGTACCATGGAGCATAGGTGAAACAACAAAGGAAATTCTGCATCTTAACACAGTATAAACTCACTGGGACATTTCCTAGGCCTAACCTATAAGACGTAGCAATATTAACCCAATTATTGGGAAATCATTTCTCAACAAAGTGAAAAGCAAGCATGCAGTAGTATAAGGTTTTTTTTCTTGAACACGCAGGAGAGCTGCGTATCAATATATTAAGAAGAAAAAGGGTGTGAAGAACCCAAAGTTACAGCACAGGTTTTAGTTTTGGGCAAAACCTGTGCGAAAAACCCCTTACTCAAGGAATTAGAAAAACTATCTCTCAAGCACCGAGACCTAAACTAGACCAAGGACCCATCTGCTCTTGTGAGGGCACAAGGGCGAGGAGATAAGGAATTCCTCGAGCCCCGGCTAAGTTCCATAAACGCAGCTCCTCTCTGATCGCATTGTAGACTGCATCTAAGTCAGGCGGAGCGCCATCGAACACACAACGATTTCGATGGTTCCAAACTGACCATGCACCTAGAATAATGATAGAATTTAGCCCATTTCTAACCTGACCTGAAACTCTCTCGCTCGCCTTCTCCCACCAATCATCAAAGGAAGTTTCATCTGGTTGTGGAGCTAGGATCTGCAAACCCACACTTCGTAGCAGCTTGAACCAGATTTGCTGGGTGAAAACACAGGAAACGAGCAGATGATCTATTGTTTCATCCGCCTGATCACAAAGAGGGCAACACTCAGGATGTGGTAGACCCTTTCTGGCAAGTCGATCAGCTGTCCAACACCTATTGTGTGCAGCCAGCCACATGAAGAATTTGCACTTGCCCGGAGCCCAACTCTTCCATATCCTTTCCCAGGGCCTAAAGTGAGTGGACCCAATAAACATGGTCTCATAAGCAGATTTTGCTGAGTATTGTCCTGTTGCTGAGAATTTCCATATATGGAGGTCCTCAACTTAAGGTGCATGCTGGGAATTGATCTTGCAGCATTAATCCTAATTGTTTGAAGTTCCATCAAGATCCCCTTTAACGATCCCCTTTAACAATAATCGATGGGTCATTCGTCATCTGAAAATTAGTTTTCCTGTGGCACTCTTGTATCCTATGTCTAACTCTAGGTAAACAGAAATCCACATTGCTAAGACCTTTAGTGCATGGCAGTCATGGCAATTGGCAAATTTGACAACAAAAGGTTAAGACATACCTGTGCATCAGTAATTTGTCGGAGTGGAGAACCGCCGCCTATGGATGCATAACCCTCCTTACTCTTTGGCGCTCTCACTACCGATATGAATTGTGCTAGTGGCTTCTGCAGAAAGCGAAACAGCCTAGGAAGACGGATAATGTCCTGTGATCATGAGTCATGGATATACAATCAGTAAGAGAGAGAAAAGGCTTGCTATATGATGTACCAAAAAAATACAGTAGTAACATGCATCCATGTGTCTTTGTAGCTCAAGCAATCATAACACGATTTTAGAAAGTTAGGCTCCAATGTTGATTAATGACACAACAAAACATGGGATTGCGGAAAATTAGCTCCCCACATATCTGCAGTATTTAAACCTGCTGCACATTTACGTAACAAACTACTAATTACTTTCGCGCCACAGTTGTTAAACCTGCAAGGTAAAAGTACGAAAACAATATATAGCAAGTAAACAAGTATTGCTTCGCAGTATGGTAAATTACCGGGTCTGCAAAAAGATTAAACAAGAAAGGCTGCACATCGTCAAGAGTCTCTGGGCCCCCAAGATTCAGCAAGAGAACACCAATCTTTTCATTGCCAACAAAAAGTTTTCTCAGATCAGATTGGGAAGTAAGAACTGCCTCCGATGCTGATGAATATCCCGTAAAGTGATGCCTCAAGTCAGGCGATGGTTGAGAAGACCATCCCAAGTTGCATTTGACTGAAATTCCCGAGCGGTCGCCGGCAGAGCAAGGTTTAACTGCATGTATCCTTGATAGATTGACCCTGTCAGGCACAGGAGGCGTGTTAGGCGTAACATTGACACTGGCATGACATAAAAGAGTTCACAATCTAATCTATGAACATCATCGCTGCCGCACTTGTGCAGAAAAAGAGAGAGGTGTGTGATACAGGGAAGCATAACATTAGTTCTAGTTATGGGATACGGGTATATGTGTCCTTCGTTATACATACTGCATGCCCAAACCTCGGCACGATCATGTCACACAAACACCCCAGCTCATTCGCACAGCCACAATTAGTGGCAGGGACACGGTTGCCGCTTCTGGCAACATCCGGCAAGCACGCACGCCGCGCCGCATGCAGAGTTGAGCGGCCGTTGGTTATCCATCACCCCGGAAGCAGAGAGGGAACATGAGGAGATCTTCCCCTTTTCCGTTGGCATCAAAACAAACGCACGGTACCAACAGTGCGCATACCTGGCGGGGTTCCGGGGCGCGGGCCGCTTGGGGAAATGGGAAGGCCCGGCCTCCACCCTCCCCATCTCCACGACGCCCCTCGTGCTCGCCTGGCTGGAAGACCACATCCTCCCCCTCACCTGCGCGTCACAGTAAAAAAAAAAATTGGCGGTCGGCCGGCCCGGCGACAGGCGCGGCGGGATCACGGGGCCTCACCTCGCCTCGCGCGCACGGGAGTGGGGACGGGCCCGCGAGAGCGGCGGCGGCGCGAACGCCGGCAGAGGGGCCTCGCCGCCGCCCACCGCAGGCAGCGCCGGGGAGGAGAGGACAAGGGAGGGGGGGCGCGGGGCTACGGGGAGGCGTGTCGCGACGCGCGACGCAAGTGAAGGGAGGGAGGGAGGGGGGAGGAGGCCAGCGAGGAGAAAATACTAATCCGCAACGGTTGGTCCCTGCAGTTTTGGAGGGGTTCAGCTCCCGCGGCGCGCCTCGGGCCCCCTGCGCCGAGCTGCAGCGCGGTCACTGACCCATGGGGGCCCCTCTCCGAGGGCCCACTTGTCGGTGACGCTTCGACCGCGCTCGCCGGAGGCGGTCGGGGGCTCGGGCGGCGGGCGCGGCGTGAGATGGGATGGATGTTCGATCCCTCCGGGGGACGCAGGGGTAGGGGAGAAATTATCTCGACGGGATTTTACGATCCGGCCCCTGCGGTGCCGATTATTCCACCGCCGGAGGCGGGCGGCGGCGCTCTTAGCTGTCTTGAGGGAGACGGGACGTTCTTATTCCTCCTCGGCGAAGCGGATATTTGCTCGCGTACGTGCAGCAGCGCTAGCTGTTCTTCCACAAGAAAAGACCTGGATCAGGCTCAGCCCTTGTTGTTTGTGGACATCATTTGGTGAGGAGGATAGATCAGTGGCGCGCAGTGCGCGGTCGTGCGTCCCACCTGACCAGAAAACGCCGTCTCGGTTGGGGCCTCCAAGATCAAAACAGCACACAAGAACGATGCCCGCATCATCATCATCATCAGTAGATTGTAA
The DNA here is from genome assembly GCF_016808335.1 of Panicum virgatum. Taxonomy (NCBI): domain Eukaryota; kingdom Viridiplantae; phylum Streptophyta; class Magnoliopsida; order Poales; family Poaceae; genus Panicum; species Panicum virgatum. The sequence goes on from NC_053136.1 coordinate 36,172,029, forward strand.
CTGTTACTATTCATCGACAGGGGAAGGCAGCGACGGTGCGCTGTACACCGGCCGGCGGCCTGGCTCACTATCAGCGGCGGACAAGTGAGCAAGCTTTGCCCATACATCTCCCGCAGAGGCTCATCTTGTCCCGACGTGATACTTAGGCAATAATTTGTTTCCTTAAATGTATAGTATTGTCGGTGGTCGCTTCACATTTTCCACATGGTTGGTAAGAAATACTAATCACTTGCAAACCGTTTGTTAGTCCGACACACAGCTGAAGAACCACGTCACACAAGGCGCTGAAATCCCCATAAGGCGCGCGCCACGGAGACCCGGTTGCGAACCTCAGGCGACGAGGTCGTCCTCGTCCCGCGCGGGCGGCACGACGTCGAGCCGCATCATGCTCCGGTACGCCGCGGGCACGGGCGCGCCGGCCTGCACGCACAGCTCCACCACAGCGGGGGCCTTGCCGTAGTACCGCTTCAGCTCGTTCGCCAGTGGCGGCGGGTCGTCGCCGCCGTCGGGGTCCGCGACGACGTGCCACACGTAGCCCGGCGGGACCTCCTGCCACGCGTGCTGCCCGTCCCGCTGCTGGTGCTTGGTGGCCCTGCACATCCGCACCTTGTGCCCCTTGGGCCCGACCTGCACCTCCGGGCAGTACCCGCAGGTGTGCACGCTGTACTTCTTCATCAGCCTCGCCGCGCCGGATCGCATGTCCAGCCACGACTGCAGCGTCCTGGAGGCCAGCTCGGGCACCGTCACCTCCTCCTTTTGCTCATCTCCGGCGTCGGGTGAGGCAGAACAGATCGCAGTTGGCGCTGCTGGAGACGGCAATGCTGAGCAGGCTGGTGGTTCAGATGACGCTCCTGGTTCCGAGTTGCCTGCTTCGTCCGGCTCGAAGTCCGCGATCCGGCCATCGATGGAGTAGACCGGCCTGGTGCGGCGCTTGGTCGGGTAGCGTTCGATGTCCACGCTCGCCTGGATGCAGAGCTCCAGGATCGCGGGGAGCCTCGGCACGTCGTACTTCTCCTTGTGCACCACCCTGGGCTTGCCGACGCGGTCGAAGAGGTGGTAGCAGTAGGGGAAGCCGACGACGTCGCGCACTGTGCCCGGCCGCCACACGTGCAGGGAGTTCCTCGCGCCGCTGTTGCGGCCCTCGCACGTCCTGATCTCGTGCCCGACGCGGCCGACGTGCACCTCCGAACAAAACCTGGCAAGAAACATTCTCATCATGCTATGACGATGTTCCTGCACAATTTGCACGGATACTGATGATAGTTCGATGATCTTCAGTGTTGAGAGCTTGACTAACCTGCACCGCTTCACCGGGATGGCGTCCTCGCCCTCGACCAGCCTGGCCAGGCCGTCGAGGAGCCGCTCCCTCGCAGCGTGCACGCGGCGGGCGACCCTGACGAGGTGCGGCACGAGGAGGCCGTTGTCGGGCGGGTGCTCCAGCACGCGGCACGGGTTTTCCCGCCGGGCCTGCCTCTCCTCCTTGGCGCGCCGGATGAGCACCTTCATCGGCGTCACGTACGGCTTCCGCTCCCACCTCCTCCCTGGCCGAGGCACGTCGGCGTACGGGACGGCCTCTTCATCCTCCGTATCTTGGCGGCCGCCACCGCCTCCGTGAAGCCACCTCGCCCTCGCGCCGCGCCGTCGCGCGAGGAGCACATGCAGAGGCGCGCGCGAAGCTCCCGAGCGGACGGTGAGAATCCCCTGCATCTGTCGGACGTTCACGGGCGGCGCTAGAACTGCGTCGGCATTCCGTCGAGCACCTTACCGCGCGGCCACGTTCTGGAAGGAGGAGGAGCGAGGGAGCGCTTGCAACGTCGAGCAGCAGCGCGTCGGGTCACGCGGGCACGCAGTCACGCACACGGTACGAGCGACCCCAGTCCGGCAAGCGGCTAGCGGGAGCGCCGGGTTTCGCCGCCGGGGAGGAGCGGCGCCCTCGAGCCTCTTCGGATTGGGGGTAGAGATTGTTTGCCGTTGAAGGATGCAAGGCCGCAACTATTTTAGCGGCACTGTCAGCTGGTCAAGTACTGGGTAAGTTGAGTGGACAACCAAAAAATTCTCGGCGGGATCATTCCATTCGAGCGACCTGTGCGTCTGTGACGAGTTGAGCAGTGGAAGAAATTGAACATTTCAAGGTAGTATTCAAAATTGTGGCAAACATAGCAAAAAATGTAAACGAAAAAGGAGGAAAAAAGGCGTGGTCGGCAGGATTCGAACCTGCGCGGGCAAAGCCCACATGATTTCTAGTCATGCCCGATAACCACTCCGGCACGACCACCTGCTTGCTGGGCCTCACTTCATAGTTTAGTACTAGTAGGCTCGTAATGTTTTCTGCAGATTTCGGCCGTCTCCAACTCTCGGGCCACGTTGACTGCGGCAGCAGATTAGCGCCGCAGCTTCCTTTCCTCCGGCGATGGCGACGCCGGCTGCAAAAGGTCGATCGCTTCTACTCCTGCCCTCGTCGAATCATCGTCTCCTATCGATTTCCTCCACTAACCGCTAGCCAATTACTCCATCTCACCCCTGGTGCTGTCCCCAGATGCTGCTGCTCCCGCGGAGGAGGAGGAGGGTCCCGTCGCGGCCGGGCCGGCGGCGCCTGCGGCGAGGGTGAAGGTGCTCTTCTTCGCCCGCGCGCGGGACCTGACGGGCGTGGCGGAGTCGTCGGTGGAGGTGCCGGCAGGGGCCACCGCGGGGGAGTGCGTCGTCCGGGTGCTGGCCGAGTTCCCCAAGCTGGAGGAGATACGCGGCTCCATGGTGCTCGCGCTCAACGAGGAGTACGCGCCGGACTCCGCCAAGGTCGCCGACGGCGACGAGCTCGCCGTCATACCGCCCATCAGCGGCGGCTGATGTTACCACGAGCGAGTTGGATAGGGAAAAAGAAGAAAAAACAAAGAAAAAAAAAGGTTCAGTTTGCTTCGGTTCTTGCCTTGTTTCTCCATACAATGTGCATACTGGATAAGCAATCTCCTGTTCTTGGCTCACATTTTGTTCTTAAAAACACGTTGATAAATGACAGTTTGATCTGAAAGACTGACCGAAACAGGAATGCCCGTCTGTACTCAGATACATGTTGCGCTATTCTCTTACCTGAGTTTAGATTGTCGTGGCCATGCAAATAATTCCCAATGAGGCCATTTGTTCGCTAATTCAATGCTGGAGCTACAATACAAATGGATCCTTGAGAAAGACTGTCTACCAAACAAATTTTTTTTGTTCTAAACCGGCACTGTTGAGGCCTAAGAAAACGCTGGGTTGGGAAAACCTCTCTTAAGTCTCTGATCTTCACTGATCGTGGTGGTCAGGATTGAACGTCGGAACGTAGACTGCTCGGTTTCGTCTCCTTCCAAACCAAATTTCAGTTCAAATTTCTGATGTGGAAGATTGGAATGGTTAGGATCAAACGTCCACGCCTTAGTTTCTGCCCTTCCTAAACCAAAATTCAGTAAAGAATTCAGATAATGGCACCACCGAAGTTGTAGCCTTCTTAGGTAACTTTGCACATTCAAAGGATCTATGCATCATACACCATCTTTCAGATATTCAGATGATAAGGTGATGTGACGAACACATCCCTGTTCCGTCAGGTAACAGCAACGAATACAGCTCCATTTCCGTACTCCTTCAGTCCTTCAAATGACCACACTATTTCTTCAGATGACCACACTATTTCATCATCAACAACCACAGGTTCATTAGGCAGTAGACCAGTAGTACAATGAACCAGCTGAAATCAGAGCACTTCAGGCTGCTGCATACGACTGCAGACACTGAAAACCAACATCATGATTCATGATCATCGATGAAAAAGAGCAAGAGAAGTACACAAACAGCGCCACGACAGGAGAGAGCACATGAAACCTGAGCAGTCTAGCATCCAAATTAACAAGAAAAGAACATGTCTGTACCAATGACAAATCCACGAGTCCATCACCGACCAAGGACTAAACCAAGTACGAGTGAAAAATGGAAACCAGGAGCATAATCAGTTCCCAAAAAAAAAAAAGGAAAATTAAGAAAAGGAAGAGGAGAATACAAGTTGTAGCATAGTGCCATAGCATCAGGCACTACATTGGCATCCTCCTCAGTGCCATCTAAAACTAAAGTAATGTGGCAAAGCCAATACAGATGGTCGTGATGATGCTCATCATCCATATCAGTTGCCTACCAGTTACCGCAACCTTCTTATGGAGCTTTGAGCAGATTGGCTCATCTCTCCTGTACCATTGACCATGGAAGCACAGCACCAGCTGAAGTTCTTAGCAGTGGCACACGCCTCGCTACCAAGAAGGCTTCGTTGAGACGTGCCGCACGATCTGCAAACCGGGAGGTCCTCTGTATTTTCACACCAACAAGCAGGAAAACATGGTTAGACACTTCCAGGAAAGAAAGTATGGTCAGGAGCTGTAGCTTCTCATTGAAAAATAATGATGTCAAATTGTCAATGCAAAAAAAGGACCATTAATTGCTTACTATGACCAACAACTTATCGTTTAAGAAATGCAGGGAGTGAACAAACACACATTGCTGCCACAAGTCCTTGCTAGCTTGTTATTTCCACACTTTACAATAATTGTACCCGGTGTTCTTTCACATCTGAAAATGGCATCACAACACTTTGAAAATGTACAGCAAGGCGCAATTCATATCCCCTATGTGACTATGTCTCCACGATAATAGGACTGTGCAATGTGGGAGTGGGCACTGTGGGTAGTAGGGGAGGACTATTATTCTCCTCTTAACTTCCATGTGGACAGCAGTGGACATGCCTCAACTTATCGATAGAGAGACGTAACTTTCGTTCTGAAAAAAAAGGGGGATAGAAAAATATGGTATGGTGTCTAAATTGAAGTACGGCAAATATTTTGGTCCTGGCTTGCCAGGACATACTAATGACTAAACACAATTGTAGTCCAATGTCATTTAATGGACAACAGACTACCAATTCCAGCCAGCCATAGTCAAATACACTGGCAGTTGCCTTTTAATATATCCCCTACATGAGGGACGCTGCCCTACTGAACATGTGGTAATGACACATGGCAGGTGCTGATCATGAGAAAATCTAGAAAGAAAACTCTGATTTGTTATCAATGCAATAAACTCAAACATGGTGCTGATCATGAGAAAATCTGGGGGGCCACCTTTTTCTCAAGTGAAGGCTGCCAATGATATCAGGAGAGTAATCAAAATCAGAATTGTTCAGAAAGGGTTTTTCTCAGATGTCTCACATACACCCATATTTCAAGGAGAACAATGATATTGCGAAGCCCCAGAGGGCAGAGACATGATCATAGCAGATAATTATATACCCCCATATGACCATGATTCCCAAGAGAGTGCTGAATCATCAGAAATTATCTAAAGCCACAGACAATATGAAGGTGAAAAATTATCTATCTGCACACATACTCATTCGAAATGATTTAGAAAAAAGTTAATCGTTTGGAAAGAAAGGAAGACTTAAACTCTGTACTATTCCTTATACGGCCCATTATGCTGTCATGCTGATAACTTCTGTACTATTCACATTTAAACTCTGATGACCTCACACCCACTTCTAAACTGTGATCAGCTCACACCTACTTCTAAACACTGATCACCTCAAACCCAGTTTGGAAGCAAGTTCATCGAAAAGACCACGCAAGTCAACTTTCACAAGAAAGGGCTGAAATACAGGTTGCTAACACTTCTACAGGCACTGTAAATTATGATTTGGAATTAAATTTTTTTCCTTGACGCTTGTGCCTGAACAATACATCCACTAGCTGTGATGTTTCAATTAAATGAAACAATATTGATCATAACTCATCCAGTAATTCCAACAACAAACTATCTCAATCAAATAAACTATAGAATGAATGAATAAAGCCTTCCTATCAGCTAAATATGCAGCTTATGCCATTGTACTAGAGCTAGACTAAAGCACAATCAGAATCAGATCCATAGTTCTAATATAGCAACCGATGTATTAAACAGAGGCAAAGAGCCTACCTTATCATCAAATGCAATCTTTATCTGGGGCAATCCCTTTGCCTTGCGCTTCATCTTGTACATCCTCCTCCCCAGCACAACCAGGCCCAGCAACGCCGCGGCGATGGAGAAGGACCACACGGGCTTCACCTTCCAAGCACAGCAGTGCAGCAGCCTGAACGGTAGCCTCCACCAGACCACTACTTGTTTGTCGCCCTCTGCAGTGCCCGGTGTGTGAGCCAGCGGTAAAGCACCGTCCTCTGCCTCCCTATCCGGCTCATCGCAACTGGATGCAGCACTAGCGTTGGCCCCATGCTCCTGCTCCTCTTGTTCACCATGAATCCCGTCACTTGCCACAGCATCCTCGGGGCACGGGCTTTGTAGCGAGGCACCTGCAGGCGTTGCTGCATCAGATTCCAGAGTTTCTCCCAACCCATGATGCTCGGGCTGCACCGCCGAGCCCAATTCGCCGTGATCAGCCACAGCATTACTCTCCTGGTCAACCTCACCGTCTACCGCCTCGGCTTGATTACCATCCACGCCCCAGGTTGTGCCGCGAGCCGCGGTGGTCTCAAGAATCGAACCTCCTCGGGCCTCATCGACGCCGCCTGTCGGCAGCAGCTGTTCGCTCCAAACCCCAGCGGCAAGATCGAAGCTTGCTTCCGGAATCGGATCGAATCTGTCCAGCAATTCTATTCCTTCCCAGGCGTCCCCGGGCTCCGGCCACGGGCCCTCGTCGGGGAACCCGGCGCCGGGGCCGGCGGGGGCGAGCGCGAAGTGGTCGTGGAGGACGTCGCCGCCCCCGCCGGAGACGACCACGACCTCGCTGTCGTCGTCGGAGGCGGTGCCGCCGCCGCCCCTGGACGCCGCGGAGAGCACCTCCCAGTCGCCGATCTCCGACTCCGAGGCGGCGTCCTCCATGGCTGCGGCTCCGGCTCTGCCGTCGGGTGGCGAAGGGCAGAGGGGAAGGGGGGAAAGGTTGGGGGAATTGGGACTCGGAAGAGAGGGAGGAGGAAAAAAAAAGTGGGGGAGGAGGAGGCAGGCAGGTGGGGCCGGGCGCTCGGTGGGTCCCGTCGGGCAGGGACAGGAAGGGTGTGGGCGAGGAAAAAGGCCGGGTGGGGAAGGGCCAGGCGGGCCACGTAGCCGCCCAGGGCGTCGGATAACGAGGAAAAGCCAACCGGGCGGTCAAGAGTCCAATCCTTTCACTGTAGAGTGGGTCACCGGGCACACCACAGGTGGGGCCCAACTGCCATAGAGAGCGCGGGTTCCCCGGTGGACGGTTTCCGCCGAGGGGAAAAAAATCTAGACGCTGCTAGGCTCCAACTTCCAAGGGCGGAGACAACCCCTGCGCCGACGTGGTATTCTCGCCGACACGTGGCGCGCTCCCGGTGATGATCCGACGAGCCACGCCGATAGGGGGCCGGCGGCGGGTGGTCAATCAACCCCTGCAAATACTTTCAATAATAACAATTGCTTTTTTAAAAAAATACTAACAATTCCTTTCCTAATACTGTTCTGCTAGTTGCCACCAGTAGTTTTTTTCCACACTAAATCAACATCAGTCACCAGGAGTATTTTTCTCTCATAGTAAATTAGCACTAGTCATAAGTTACAGCCAACAGAACAGAATGTATGTGCAATCCCGTCCAGTGAAATCTAGTGTTTTTGCCACGGCCTCCCAACCAAGGGTACTTTCCTATGGACCGGGTAAAATAGGGATTTAATTTGGAGCGGAAGGAGTATTTGCAATATATATAGCTTCGCTAGGTAGCAACAAATATGACGGGGAAACGTGTCGGACAGTAGCAGGGAGAATCCATGGCATGTTTCGGTACTGCCTTTCACAAACCGTGACAGAAGGAAGAAATCCGTTTGCGTCTTGACTGGATTTGGATTACAACATTGCCGACACAACGCTTCCAAAGATTGGAGCTGCCCAAGGCTAATAACCACGTAAAATAAAACAGAAACCAGCGAACCTACCAACCAACCATTGCATTGTAGGTATATCTAACCATATCTAATATCTAATGTGGACGGCCTGCAGCTACAGAACAAAGCAATGCCTTCTTGCCATATGTACTGGGCCCCCTTGTTGATTGCTACTTGCCATATGCAATGGGCCAACGAGTGGTATCAGGCTTCCCGGCCCGGATGATCATCGCGTGTAAACGGGCCAACTGCACCCACGGCGCTCTCGGCATCATCATCATCATATCATCGCCATCGTGGCCTCTCTTGCCTGCCAAAAAAAAAAGCCCGGTCAGAACCGTTGCTAGTGATGCCAATACTTGATGCAAGTTAGCGTAAACCTGGTGAAGCGGGCCTACCTTGGCTTGTTCTTAGTCAGGGATGGACCACCTTTCAGATTGCTCGTGCCGGATTCAGCAAGCCTTCCACCGCCCGATCGGAGCACCTGTTTGTGCACACCATGTATGCAACCAATGTTTTAGTTTATGTTGCTTTTTGGAAATGAGGGGAAAGGAAGATTGATAGAGATTGTAAGCATTGCACAAAAGAAATGCCCCCAAAAAATGAGATGTCCAACCTTTCTGTTTTGTTCACTGGTCACAGAGCGCTTTACCGTCGTACTTCTTGCGCCAACAGTATGGCCTGCGGATCTTGACTTCTGCACAGGTTCAGTCTACAATGAAGTACCATTTGATCCGTGTCAGTTAAGAGGTCCAAAACAAAACACTGCAAACTGGCAGCATCACTCAAACAATAAAAAAAACCGAACATTATGCAGTCCATCTCAAAACGATGTAAATGGAATCCACTAAGAGGTTTGACCTCTCTCCATTGCCTGGAAAAAGATAGTTATGGACAATCATCTCGCTTCTCATAGGTTTTACCTTGGCTACCACATTTGTCATATTTGAAATCTTAGGTGCCTTTGCAGTAGGGGGGTAATTTTCGGAGCTGCTTCTGCACAAAGGAATACTGCAGTTTAGATAACTAAATCTTTCTTAACAAATCGTTCGGCAAATAGAAAACAGCTAGAGGTACCTTGCACTCAGAGATGCAGATGCACGCACATATCCTCTCTTCCTGCTATTTTCATCCAATGCTGCGGGTGTGCTCAGCTGCTTCCTGATCATTACTCAAAGAGGGCAAAAATATCAGTAACATTCCTCCAAGATCTCCATTCAATATGTGAAACCAAGAGAACTAAAGACCTTTTGTTCTTCGATCCATCATTTATGCTAGTTAGTCTTGCTGACCTTTTTAATGTAACCTGCAAAATGATATTGAGGTTGTCACAAATGTTTGAATCGATAATTCTTTAGGGTCAGCGAGTTTATCAGGATATCAGCATTATGGCACTTTGAAAGAAAAAAAAATATATGAACGGAACGAATTTGGTCCATTTATGGCAGTAGGCAACTGAAGCTCTATTTCTGAATGGGAAACATGAAATGGAAGGAACAAGATGCATAAGAAGTTTAGACATTCAAAGATGAACACTCATTTTTTTTAGGGGGCGAAATTACCTGAGCAGTTTTTGATGTTCTTGCGCTAACTTGAGATGAACTGGGCATCGCCAATGTTTTGGCAGCCAATTTCCCTGTAGCAGTACTGTTGCAGGATGCAACATGAGAAGCATTTGATCCTTTATTAAATGAAATCCCACGGGCATTTGAACGTTGCACACCATTTAGATATTTTTGGGGAGCTTGAGCAGCTAATTTAGAAGGTGCCAAAACTCTATCAGTGTTCTGGCACAAACTGGAGCTGGAAGATGTTGCAACTCTATCATTATTTTGATGTGAAGATCTACATGAGGTAATAGCTCTACCAGCATGCTGATAAGAAGCTGATCTTGAAGAGGCTGCGGATCTATCAGCATCCCATCTATCAGATAAAGCACACAATTTCATCTCAACTCTCTTGTGGAATGGATCCTTCAAGTCTTGAGAGGGCTTGTTTTCTGAATTGCTTCTTAAATCTACCCTTTGGGTGTGTATAACAGAAGTTGGCAGGTCCTGAGATAATTAGATAAAGATACATCAGATCAACAAAGTACAAAACTTATTTCCATGACATCTTATATCAATCAAGACGACAGGGTCTATGGCATAAAAATGTATTATTCAGAAAATGGCCATGCTTGTTCACATCTATATCTAGTCTATATCTAGAACTGAAATTATTTTGGAAAATGCACCATCCCAACTACAATAAGGATGGAATTTAGCACAAAGCCATGATCTGCACTAATCATTATTTGTAGTAAATAAAGAAACGCATGTGTTTATGATGCTTATTAATGCTTGTTATTTTATCAGTGTATCTATAGAGTAAATAAGTATCCAAATCTTACGGTATCTAGGCATGATCCGCACTAGTCATGTATTTGAAGCAAAGACATAAACAAATGCATTTAATTGTTTACGTGTTTGAAGCAAATACATAAACACATGTGTTTAGAAGTATGTATCTACAAATATTGAATTATCTAGCCATGCAGCATAACCTTTGCTATTGTGATGAAGTTTCTAGACTAAAATAGCAATTATTCTGAATTCCATATGCAACATTACCTTCACTATCTTCATTGATCTATTAACAATAGCTACACTTTTTCTAGCCGCATGCTTCTCATGACCAACTTCCAAACCTTCGGGTTGTAGACTTGCTATTGGTAAGACAATTCTCGTGCCAGTAACATTACTTTCACCATTATCATTTGATACCACTCGTTTTGGAGCAAGAATTTTTCTCTCAATAGCTTCACAGCTGAATCCATTATTGCTACTTGTCTGTGCTGCACAGGGATATTGCTTTTGGCCAGAGCTAGACCTCTCCTCCTCCTGAATATTTTGCAAGCTTGCTGTTTGAGAAAATAATGGATTAAATGTCAAGTACCCGAGCTCATGACCATCTTGGCAATTCCTCTCATCTGATGAGTTGACCTCAGTGATAGGTTCAGAACTAGAACTTGGAGCACTGGCCACTGGATCTTCTGACATATCTTCATGTAATTCATCTACTTGGCTGCTATGGCCAAGAGTACTGTCATCATTCCTCTCATCCATTGTGGCTTCAGTCTGGTGCATTGCCCCCTGAGCCTTCAGTTGCCTCGCTCTCTTGAAATATTCTTCAAAGAATGCCTTCTTTTGTGCAACCAAACCCGGTGCTGTGAGCTTGCTTATCTCCTCTTGTCGTCTGTTATGCTCAAACACGGACCTCTTCTCCCATGACAAGGATTCTGCAGCAAATCTACCAAATGAGATTGAACCATGATTGAGCACCATTTGCTGAACTGAAGAATCCTGAAAACCAAACATAATGCACAATGAGAACTCATGATATTTGAACAATAGACAACCATACATGGAGCCTTTATCTTGAGTTTCTAAAAAAAATAACAGAAGGAAAATGCAGCGACTGGGTCCAATCTGCTAACCATGTTACTATGTTCAGGAACTATGCAGGTCCAGGATTTCAGCTGACAATTCCAAGAAATTACGGGAATTACGGATGAGGAATGACTGATTATGAAAGCAGAACGCAATACCTGGGTGCTGTGGTCATTGTAAGGCAAATCCGAGCATGACCACCCGCTGAATCGCTGCCCAACATCGGCAGCCATTATGTTGTCCGGATAAACCAGCTAGTTTCAGCAGAACAAGAGCGCAGAGACACCTGCAGCACCAAATTCACGATCACATAAGCACAAATCATGAGTCGCGCCACGGAAGCACAGGTAACACGACGTTAGGATGAACAGAATAAACAACGCCTTGATTGTACGGAACAAGAAACGCGATATTCGTCACCAAAATTTCGGAAATTTTCGCCAAAATCACTTGTGCACGCAGCAGGGGCGCCAACAAACAAATCCACCTCGAACGGACGCATCTAGCAAGGGAAGCCACCAGACCAAACAGAGATATACGGCTGGTGAAAAATCCCCCTTCACGGGCGCAAACGGCGACCCTCGCTGCCCATCCCCCTACCTCGAAGAAGAAACACGAGCCGATGAACACGCCGCGCGCCAACCAGCGAGAGACCCTGCTGGCCGCGCGTGCGCGGTGGTGTACCCCTGAGAAGTGAGAAGCCCACCGACCGTGGCGACAACAGCGGCGCCCACCAACCGAGCGCCCCCCCCCCCCCCCCCCTCCCTACCTCGAAGAAGAAACACGAGCCGATGAACACGCCGCGCGCCAACCAGCGAGAGACCCTGCTGGCCGCGCGTGCGCGGTGGTGTACCCCTGAGAAGTGAGAAGCCCACCGACCGTGGCGACAACAGCGGCGCCCACCAACCGAGCGCCCCCCTCCCCCGCGGGTGTCCCATCCCCAACCGCAGCACTTGCGGGGACCCATCAAGAGCCCGCCTCGTACCGAGAGCGACAGGACGAAAACCCGATCGAGGAGGGGAAAGACCCCACCGATCGGAAGGGACGAGGACAGGAAGGACGGGCGGTGAGGGGGAGACTCACCTACTGGCTCGCCGGCGAGGAAGGGGGAGGGAAGCGAAGCGAAGGCGAGCAACGGGAAACGGGTCGTAAGTAACGGAGGCGGCCGGCGATGCGCGGGAGTTAATCCGTGCTCTTTAGTGCCCGCGGCGGCGTTAGCGTTGGCCAAGAACCAAGGCCGGGAGGGGAGGGGGGGCGGGGGGCTAAACGGCTCGGAGCCTCGGGAGGGGGGAGGTGGCGGTAGTAAATGCGGGGCGGGCGGGCATGGGGACGACGACGATGGACTCCAACGTTCGAATTAAAGGCGGCGCGGCTCGCCGGCGAGCCGTTGCTCGACGCTGTGCAGCTGTCCTGTCCTGCCCGCGTGGCCTCTCTGATGGGCCTCTTGGGCCTCGGCCCCTGGACTTAAAAAAAACGTGATTGGGTCCGTTTTATTTCTTCCTCTCGTTCTTGGAGTTGGGGCTTGTCGTATTATGCGTGCTTTCCTTTGACCTCCTTTTTCTTCGAGCGTGAGGGAGAGGCTGGCCGGGCATTTGAAGCAAGTTTGCAATTGAGTAGGAGTGACAATGGGTGATTTTTGCGAGCATCTCTAATTTTTTTTAATTTAAAATATCATACTAATTTTTTAAAATATTATATTATTTTAAAAAACTAGTATAATATTTTAAGTCGGAGGCGCACCTAAAATTATCCACTTGTACCCCTACAATTGAGCGTGACTCGTGAGTGAGAGGCTGGCCGGGCATTTGAAGCAAGTTTGCAACGGATGGGGACGATAGGTGCTGCTGCGATTCTGGTTTGTGCTGGAATAGCCGGCGAGGGCGCGAGGCTACTGTCCTGTGCAGATCCTACTACGGAGTACCATCAAATAATTAAACCGAAGTTCTTTTTTAACTATTGGCACGAGATACAATATAGGCGTATTTCAGTAATTTTGGGAAGTCTAGGCCTATTTTTAAAATGACTTGTGAATTTTGTAAAAAAAACAAAAAGCTCTGGCTCTGCTTGTCAACAATTCCTGGGAAAAAACGGTGGCAGGGAGAAGAGTATGAGGTGTGGTAATTGATTATCGGATATTTGAAAGTCTCTTGCAAGACCTCTAGCAATTATTTTAAATGATAAATTGATACTGAACCGACCTTTGGGCTTAGAATGAAGGTCAGGACTCAGGACCATATAAATTCCTTCAAATGAGGCATTTTTTCTATGTCAGTGTCTCCAACAAATTACCCATCTATCTACCCAATACAACAACAAAAAATGATGTTTTGATTATTAGAGGTGCTCCAGTAGAGTACCAATCCAATCCTCGTTACCTAAAAGTTTTTGTAATCCTCAAATTACACCTCACTCTCACCTAAATAAAGGGGAATTTCATTTTATCCTATTCTTGGTGATTAGATTTTGATAGCTTGATGCAACAACAATTAACAAAAGTACAAAAGTAATTATTAATAACAAAGAGAGAGAGAAAGAGAGAGTATGTTTTGGGTATAGGGTGTCAGTAATCTGTTGGAGATGCTCAACCTCTAGAGCTGCGAGTCTTCTAAAAATACAGCTTTATTGTTTCTCTAAATTTAGACGTGATTATCACTTGTTAGCAGATGTCGAGTAATTAACATAGAGTTAGTATGTAGAGCGTCCTACTTTTGGAGCGATTTTGGAGTATGTTTATTCATTAGAATTACCACATATATACATCACATGCACTAGTACACACATTTTGACACATTTAAGCTCTTATGATATATGATACGCAGTACCGCATATTTGCTGCATGGCAATAGTACTATTTGAAGATTGATCGGTGAAGTGGCCATTGCTACGTGGCAGCCTAGCATGCGTCCCACAGGGACCCCTGGGGCCAATGCTGGGAGCCGGAGCCCTCGGAGCCGTCGCTGCCATCCGGGCCCCACTTGGGCGGGTCCACCAGCATGGCCTCGGCCATCTCGGTCCACAGCTGGGGCGACGACTCCATGTCGTCGTCGAACTCGCCGCCGCCCACGGCCAGGTCGAGGCTGCCCGGCGCGGGGGGCTCGTCGGCGGCAACGAGCGCCGGCTCGCGGCGCACGCGCTCGGCCGCCTCCGCCGCGGCGGCGCGGATGTCGGCCGGGTCGGCGCTGGCGGGGCGGGGAAGCCAGCCTGCGGACCCCGGGAAGTTGAGCTGCGCGTCCCGCGGGCCGCGCAGGCACAGCGCCGCCACGTCGTGCGCCACCGCCGCGGCCTCCGCGGAGTCGAAGCTGCCCAGCCAGACGCGGACCTTGGTGCCCGGCTGCCGGATCTCCGACACCCACTTGCCCCACTTCCGCCGCCGCACGCCCCGGTACTGCGGCGGGGCGGCGGCCGGCTGCGCCGCCGGAGCGGCCGGCGGCTGCTGCTGGCTGCGGTGGTGGTTCTCCATGGCTGATCGATCGAGCTCGCTCGATGATATTATCTCATCACAATGCGATGACGATGCCTAGCTGCTGCAACGGTGCGAGAGGAAGCGACGCGTGAGGTCGTCGCCCAAATGAATCGATCTCGGAGCTCTTATATAGGCGAGCGCCGACGCCGCCGGGCGGCCGGGTAGTATTCGAGCGAGCTGTTGATGCAATGTAATTGGTGGCGTGCATGGGAACGCGAGGACAAGCTGCCGCGATGCAAACTGTTGCCTGACCATTACTGATCTGGATCTGTCAGACTGTCACGGTGAAACTAGTAACGCTGTGCTTGCGATGGACCAGACGACAGGTTGAGAGGACCGATCGGCACGGTGGTGCCAGTGGGTGATGAACTTTTTTTTTTTGAGAAAAGAGATGACGATTGGTCACACGTGGACGTTGATAGAAGCAGCTCAATCCAGTCCGGAGCAGTGAGATTGTGAGAAGAATTTGATCTGATCGGTTGACAAAAGAGGATATGCAATAATCAAACACGCTCTCCCCCTTTCCTAGACTATTTGTGTGGGATGATGCATGGAAAGATTTTTTATAGATAGACAGATAGGTAGATAGATTTGATAGGTCGGCGCGGCAAATTGAAGATGAGACGACTACGGGAAATCCTCTTGTGCATCGACAGGGAATTTGATTGGAGCCCTCATTTGATTGCATTGGAAGATAGGATTAATCTGCAGACTGCAGGTGTAACCGATCGAGTAGCTACCCAGTGTGTGTGATCAGTGATCATCGACACGTCATATTTTGGCTGCACCTAGGGCGTTCGTTCTCGAATGGTGATCCACTTATTGAGGCCCGTACGAAAGGCCCTTCCATCCCGTACGTATACCCACATCACCTGCGCCGTGCAGATGCTCCCCGAGTATCTAGCAGGAGGAACCTTCGGTCATCATCATCAGATGAGCGAAAACGATTTCGCAACTGCATTATTCTAGTACTAGTTTATTTCTAGTGGTTCACTCAAGAATCTGAAATCGACACGCACTACAAGATATAGCACGTTAGATTTAGGGAAAAGTCCGAATTACACCCTCGAATTATCGCAAAAGTCCTGATCTTCGACCTTCAACTACAAAATCGGACAACATAGGCCATCCAACTATCGAAAATGGGCAAATTTGGACCTTGGGTGGTTTCCAAGGTGGTTTTGTATTTGTAAAAAATTAAAGAAATTCTAATTAGATCTAAAAAATCAAAACTAATTCCTTTTAAATCATAAAAAATTGAAACTAGTATCAAATTTTTTCTAAAAATGTAACATATCTATTATTGCTCTATTTGAATCTTGGTTATTCAAAAATAGTAGGCATAACTACAAGCAACCAAACATTATGAAAATAAAATAATTGGATATGAATAATTGAAAAGTATCAGGCCAATAGATAGGTTATATTTTTAGAAAACTTTTGATACCCATTTCACATTTTTCTGATTTAAGACGAATTACTTATGAATTTTTTAGTTCAAAATTGAATATTTTAATTCTCACAAAATGAAAAACTACCTTCAAACCAGCTATTATTGCCAGCATCGCAAGGGGGCCTCTATACTACTAGTCCTGTATGAAAAAAAAAACTTGTCTGGGATTCTAAGAACTACTTGGCTTAGGATGTGTTTGTTTTAGCTTGCAATTGTACAATAATCTATGGCTCAAACAAATCCTACCTTTTTACAACATTCTATCCCTTAGGTTGAACAATTTACAAATCAAGACTCCAATAGCTTTTCAAAACCTACGATCTATAAGCTATTTTTCAGTATGTTTTGCTGGAACCAGAAGGGCCTCGACCCCTCCTCTAATTTTTTTCCGAACGTGCCTGAACACGTATTTCATTAAGAGAAAGAGAATTACAGCGAGTTAGCGGCACCACTACGAGAGAGCCCTCGTAGGGCAGAGTTATACGAAACCACCAAGCAAGTGGCAATGGCCGAAAACGAGCTAAAGCAAAAAAGAAAGAAAGAGCTCGGATGCCACCCAACCTATCAAATCTAGAAATGACCAACATCCATCCCTACAAAAAAGATACATAGTGACCATAATTGTCTACAACAATTTACTAAATGGCCAAGATACAACTAAGGTGGTGAAGCATCCACCTAGACGGCAAAGCATTCATTTAGATTACTGTGGATCCCTCCTCTAATCTCATAATTAAGTGGTAGTAAGATGATCTCTCTCTCTAGTGGTTAGATTAGATATGGGCTCTAGATGCTATCGGTTATAACTTCAGTTTCACTTAAATTATTGTCTTCGGTCACTACTAGAAAACAGTCCTTCGGTCCAAGCTAAAAGTACCTGCTGCCATTTCAACCGGAACTTATGTCCGCATCAGTACCGGTTGAAATGGCAGCGGGTACTTTTAGCTTGGACCAATGGCTTGAGGTGGCTGTGGTGAACATTTGGTACCGGGTTACAGAACAACCCGGTACCAATGGCTAAGAATCAACACCGGTTATTGCCATAGCCCGGGACCAATGAAGAAAGGATGTTTTAGTACCGGTTGAAACAAACACCCGGTACCATAGCCGGCCTCTCCCTCGGATATTTTAAGTCCGCTACCATCGGCTCCTCTCTCTCGCCTCTCTTACCCTCTCATTTCTCTACCTCTCATCTCTCTTCTCTTGTCTCTGGAGCACGCCGCCGTGGGCAGATCAGCTGCTGTTCGTGTATTTATCGCAGAGCCGGCGATGGGGGCGACGAAGGCACCGAGGCGCCGTCGGCAGCGGGGATGGGGAGCCCCAGCCCGCCATCGGCCCCCGCGGCCGTTGGCGGCGGGAGCAGCGGAGCCGGTGCGTCTGGATCCGGGGGGAAGATCCGCTCACCGGCAAGATCCGCTCCGTGCCGGCAAGATCCGCTCCGCGCGGCTCGCGCTCATGGACGTTACCCCGACGCAGCTGTGAGTTTCGCTCCCTTGGCCCCTTCTCTGTGTCCCGCGATTCGTGGCGTCCGCCCTGATGTCTGATGACCGGTTTCACCTGCAGGATGACGGAGGAGGCGACGAACGGGGACGCGTCGCCGCCCAACATCAAGACGATGGGGCTCATCGCCCGCCAGGCGCTCCTCCTCCTGGAGCACCTCCTGATGCACGGCCCCGGAGCGTCACGGCGGAGTTCCAGAAGGACAGGGACGCCATCACCCGGATGGCCACCTTCCAGCACATCGATGAGAAGGGGTACCCGTCTTCTCAAATCTCACTCACGTTCATAGCAGCTGTTGCAGTGACGCTGACGCGATCCGTGAACTAACTCGCCGCAGCTTCAACTGGGGCCTGACGGGGAAGAGCAAGTCGGAGCACATGCTCAAGCTGCTGGAGCGGGCCCGTTCCTGGAGGAGGAGCGCGAGCGGGCACACAAGATCGTGCGCGAGATCAAGGGCTTCCCCTACCAGTTGGAGGTCCTCGAGAGGACCTATACAGGTTCGTCGGCTGCTTAGGAATCTTAGTGTTTTGGATTTGTTTTTGCGAGTTGTCGATCGGAATTGTGTGGGTGTTTTTCATGGGGATTCGATTTGCCTTATGTTGTGTTGGTGCAGAGGACTCATACCCAAACGAGACGAAGCGGGCGGAGCTGTCGGTGCAGTTGGGGCTCACTTACCGTCGCCGTGGGGCGCTCTGGCCGCCGCCGCCATAGGCCGCGCAGGCCACCGCCGGACGGGAGCTGGCCGTGGGTGATTTTTTTCTTTTTTTTTCAGAAATAGGAACGGCCGTAGCTGTCCTGGTACCTCTATCTTGTAAACGATTCTTTGGATGATCTGTGGATCTATAAGTATTTTGCATCGATTGATTTAATATCTTGTGAACGATTCTTTGAAAGATACTGCTAGTGGAGGATGTGAGGGGAACGGGAGAGAGTGCTAGAGAGGAACGGGAGAGGATGCTAGGAATGGCCATAGCGGTCCTGGTACCGGTTGGAATACAAGCTGGCAGCCTCTTTGGTACCGGTTGGTCTTTCCAACCGGTACCAATGGATGCATAAGGCACCGGGTGAAAAACCCGGTGTCCTAGACCGAGGCCAATGGTCTCGGTTTGGGGGTACCGGTTGCAAAACCGGTGCCTAAGCACCTCTTCAACCGGTTCTGAAGGCTCGTTTTCCAGTAGTGGGTATAGACATGCATGGAAAGTGGTTAGTCATAGACAGTCCTATTTCTTCCATTTTACTGAAGTCCTAGCTCATGAAACGGGAGAGGAAAATCGGATGTTGTCTAATTCGAATTCGTACCTTTCCTAGCTGACAAGACGATGAAAAACAACTAGGGTTGTAGCATTGTCCTTGTGACTTATGATGCAGATTGTGACAGACCCGCCGAGTTAAAACGCTTAATTAAGCGTAACCACCATCATCTGAACGCATCAGGCGCATTAGATTAATTAAGTGTAACTTGACAGGCTGTTTCCAACCCACAGGCCAATCGAAACACACCATAAGTCTCACACGAAGGCGAGCGTAGAGGGTACCAGCATGATAAAATCTTACAAAAATAGTAATTAAAACTAAGACTTTTACAAAACACCTTTAAATTTAAAATTTACAAAAAAAATGACAGCACGGAAGAGAATCTAACTTATAGAGCATTTTTACTAGAGAATAAACAAAACAAACTAAATAATTCGAGAACTACCGAGGCGTAATGATAAGGCGCCACATCGAGCCCACCAATATGACTCCTAGTTAACTCCTAAATCTGAAATAGGGTAAACAACAAACCCTATTGGGTATACTTAGCCCACATATCTAGACATGCAAGGCATTTGGCTGGTGGTTTATTTTGCAGAAAAAGCATCTAAAAGGTGGATCCTTATTTTCAATATTTTAGCTCCAGGTTCTATATAGATTAACTATAATCTAATATTTGCCTAAACCAACTAGAGCACACATAGTAGAGTAAATATACTATAATTCAATGTAACCATCATCATAAATGTATAATCCATATTTCATATTGTATCACTATGATGCGGTGCTGCGATCAAGGTGCTCATATCCGAGAGCGACTGACGGCGAATCTATCCGCTTTAACCTTGCAAGGTGAACCTAACCAACACGGCACGCGTATGCCCCGTCGGACCACACGCACCAACCATTCCCCTTCCCGCCTCGAACTACAGGAACCAGCCCAACGACATATGGTCAGCCGAGCTCAACGTGAGACCACCAAAAGTAAACATATGCATCCCCAATTCTCCGCGACTACTCGACCACCCCAGGAGTTGGGTGCGGGTTCCTGTACTTTCGAAGCAAGGCAGTACTCGGCTTACCGGTTTTGACTACCTCCTACTCCCGGCATGCGGCTAGTACAATTCAAACTCGATCACAGGGCCAGACAACGAACGGTCCTTAAACGACACAGACGGGGCTAGCCTTTCCCCGCCCGGTCTCCAATTCCTTTCCTTTCCTGCATCTTCCAATATTCTATATATTCAATTTATAGAGACATCCTATATCTTGCGTGTAACAGAAAATTACTCGACTCTAAAATATCCTATATCTCGCGAGTAACAGGAAATTACTCGACTCTAAAATATCATATATCTCGCGAGTAACAGGATATCACTCGACTTCTAACGAGACCTATTAATCATAGCAGTGCTACCGACCTATACATACTAGTATAAGGCCCAGAAAAAACCTAGGGATCATGCAACTAAGGTTTCAAACAATTCCTAAACCTAATGCACAATTATTAGAGACATATATAAGTGACATAATTTAAAATAGTAGGATGTGCACCGGGGCTTGCCTGAGGGTAACACTAAGTTAGTGTTAATTCTAGCAAGGCCTTGGGCCCTTCCGATCATTGGGCGGGGTCTTCACGAATTCCTTCTCAATCCTGCTTCGCCGATTCTGGGCTTCACGATCCATTCGTGGACGATGTTCTCACCACGGGTACTATATGAATGCATATGGAATGCCAATTAATGCTTAAGAAATATGGTGCTGCATGGTGAGGATTGAGGTTGCAGTCTATGCTTTATATATATATATATATATATATATATATATATATATATATATATATATATATATATATATATATATATATATATATATATATAGGAAGCTAAAATAGTTAATCAACCCTAAAAGATTATTTTAAAAGATCCCTTAATTGATTTGGAAACAAAGCTAGTTTAGGAACAATTCATATTAAACATTACTTTTTATATAAGAAATTAATTATTATTACTAAAACTATCTAGGTACGCCTAAGCAGGACAACTCAACAATTAAAACACTACAAACCTATGCATTCGGAGACTCCGGATATATGCCCAGAGTTTCTGGACTACTACTACCGGTCAGACCGGTGTCCCAGACCGGTCAGACCGGTCCTATACTAATACTGGCTACACTACCGGTCAGACCGGTTACCCGACCGGTCAGACCGGCCGTCTGAAAATGAAACTCCCGTTAAGTCCTAAAACACTGGTATAGTTTTCTAATTCAATTTAACATGACTCTTCTTAATTGTAAACTATCCCTTAACTTCTAAATATACTAACACATGGATAAACCAACTAACACCTCAAACTATGTTTTCTAAACATGAAACTTTTACGGTAGGCTACACATGCCTAAATCAAACTACTACCTAAATTTTACCATTTTCAGACTAATAGATTGGCATAAACAACTTAAATAAGTCAAAACACCATTTAACTTCTAACAAGGGTAAAAAAGAACAATTCACAAGAATAAACAATTTTTCCCATGTAGAGGACAATTCACAAGAATAAATAATTTTTCCATGTAGATATAGACGTAACCAATCTAACAAAACTAGTTTTGTATTTTTAGGATTTTTCCTTGATTGATTAGACAATCTACAAGTTTACGTCAAATGAATAAAAAGGCCCTCTGTAACAGCCCGAGAATTCATATTCAAAAATCATTCGAATTCAAGACTTTTTTAAAAAAATCTAATCGCATAAACTCTTTCTTGAGCTCAACTCCTTGTGCGCCTAATCTTCCTCAAACTTAATTATCATTGTCTCTCGCACACACTTGAACCAATCAGCATCCCTTTATCTCCTAATCTCTATTTCTCTCTTCATCAAGTGAGCTCACACGTACCCCATCCACACATGCACCAGCACACTTAAGCATGCGCATGCAGCCACTTGCATGGATGCGAGCTTCACGGACCAAACTTTGCACCACTTGTTGTAACGATCCGGCCCGGGATAACGGCTAAGATCTACTCTGCACGTTGAGTAAACCACACCTGCTAAATAACTCTCTTGCGCTTTCGTCCTTGCTTTGCGTAAAAAGTTGCAACCGGAGTTATTTACCTTCCCGAGACCGCCCTTTTAAGCTGGTTCACTTGCCCTTCCGTTACCAGTACGAGATTTTTTTCGCGTGCTACAGTAGAGCTACAGTACCACGATACAGTACCCGGAAACCGGTCCGGCCCAACGGTGGCCCATGGGCTGGGTTGTTACAATCACCCACCCTTTAGAATTAGACGTCCTCGTCGAATCATCGAACCAGCTTACCCATACGGGACAAAGGACCAGGATCTCCTCTCTTGGCCACGGCTGTATGTCCTAGTGCCAATCAACACATGTATACGTCTGTGCATCCAGTGGTAACGGCGCATCCTCGATGCCCGCGCACTGACCCGCACACGCCCGTGTACATGCTGGGCCCGTGACCCACACCTATCCGTGAAACCGCAAGAGTCGGCTCTGATACCACTGTAACGATCCGGACCGGGATAACGGCTAAGATCTACTCTGCACGTTGAGTAAACCACACCTGCTAAATAACTCTCTTGCGCTTTCGTCCTCGTTTCGCGCAAAAAGTTGCAACCAGAGTTATTTACCTTCCCGAGACCGCCCTTTTAAGCTGGTTCGCTTGCCCTTTCGTTACCAGTACGGGATTTTTTTCCATGCCAACCAGCCCCGCGCACGCGTAGCTGCAGCACCGTCAAGCACAGCGCCGCGCGAGGCCGCACATGCCCGGCTGCATCCCCGTCCCCGGCCAATAAAAGGCGATGCCGAGTTCTCTTCCCCGCCGCGCCATCCAGTGCTCGCTAAGCCTTCCCGCTCCACTAGCTAATCCACCGCTCACAAGAACCGAGAGTCGTCCCCTCGCTCGAGCTGTTCCCGGTGAAGGTGAGACCCATGGCAGCTTCTCTCATCAACTCTACACATCCCCATCGTAACCTCCTCTCCTGAGCCGAGCTCAATGAAGCTCAGGAAGCCACGGCCATGGCTGCCACGCGGCCGGAGCCGACTTGCGCCTCCCATGCTCGAAACTGCCAAACCGGAACCTCCTCGGCCTCCTCTTTCTCCCCATGATCTCAGTTTCTTTTTACGATGGCCATGCTGCCGTTTGGCAAGCTGCAGAAGCTTCACGTGCCTCCCATGGTGGCCAACGCAGGGAGCACGAAGCCCCTGTATGTCGTGCCCTTTCTGTTCCTTTCTTCTTGGGCCAAGGTGTTAATCACATCTAAAAGCCCAAGTGCAGATAACACATGCTCAGCCCATCACAAACCATGCCCATGATTGGAGCTGATCCATTTTATTTAATCACCACACCCTATATTACAGTTCTCGTATTTCACCCACCCAAGCTCCAATTCAATTAATTATTTTTCCTAAATTTTTCTTCTAAAATCACATACTATCTATTACTCCTATTTTATTTCCTTTCCTTCGAGCTCATTTTATTTGTTGTGCTTCTTTGAGTACCGTTGTGCCGTTCTCGCTCGTAGCCGACGGAGTGACCGAGGAGGAGAACGCCCAGAAGTTTGGTGGACAGTACCGCGAGTCGGAGTACGCAGAGCAGTACTGCGAGCCAGAGCTCGAGAACGAGTACCGCGAGCAGGAGCTCGACTTTGTGAACGGCAAGTTCAATCCCATCCTTTGATGCATGTTTTGTCCCAGTTTTACAAACACAACCCATTGGCCTGTTTTGCAAAACTGCATATATTTTGACTGCTGAAAACATGGTTGGATAGCCACTCCCTTGATTTGTTATAATCATTCCTTGACCACCTAGATTAATGTCTGAATGTGATCTGTTTGGATGTTAATCGCTGCTAGAATGCTTAGGACCTTAAACACGGTACAACTTGTTTTATAAAAGGAAAATGTGTGAGTGTGTGTGGGAAGGGAAAATATGGAATTTTCGAAAGATGAGTTTATACAGGATGGATGGCACTTCTGTGTGAATTGCCGAATGGTGTGCTCGTACCTGTGTGGTTGAGCAAGATTGGGAGATATCCATCTTGTCACAATTAAGGACCGAGTTGATGTGTCATCTTGCCTAACTCCACTATCGTGCAAACCACTCTACCGTTGTATGGGCAATGGCTTAGCATAAACCTCACTAGTTAGTCTGATAGCCATCAGGAGAGCTGAGAGCAACGGGTGACCAAGGAAAAGGGATAAGCTCTGTGTGACTGATGCCCCGGTTAAACCTCGGTGATAGGTCGATGACCCCTTAATGGATCCCGTGGTGGCTAGTCAGGTCTTGCTAAGGTGGGTAATGGCTTTGTTGGGATCTGCACCGACACTAAGGTGATCGTGCTGTGGTACCCCGCTTATGGGTAAAGTTGCACACCTCTGCAGAGTTACAAATCTATTCGAATAGCCGTGCCCACGGTACTGGGCGAGTTATGGTTTGGTCACACAACTAGTGTTTCTGCTATGAATGAATGGGTTGGCGTGAGTGATTTTGGGAAAAGTGTCCGGTAGCTGTGCCGTGTGCTACGGCGGACAAGGAGTCCGGTAGCAATTTAAAACTAGGATCCTGTGTGGATCAACCCCATACGGTGACAAAAGAATTGCTTTAAGAAAAATCTTTTCAAATAAACCCATGCATAAATTAGCTTTCCGCAAAATAAACCCTAGCATTATCCTTAATTTATCCTGTGCATTATATTCTGTTTATACCCCCTCCGTGGGTGTGGTTGGACTTGCTGAGTACGTTTGTACTCACCCCATTCTTAATTTTTACAGAGGAAGATCCAGACTTCGTTCCCGAAGACGTTGAGTAGAGGTTCCGTCCTGCACCCAACCTTGTCTGTGGATAGGGTGACCCGCAGGAAGTTCCGTATGGCGCAAGACTCTGATGACCCCCTCTTTGTAGTTAATATCGTTGTGTGGGTGTTAGTTGTTATCCTCGCGATAGTGGCGCTTCACTGCCCACCTCCGCGTAGAGTTGTACGGTGATGTACCATCTGATGTAATAAAAGTGTTATCAGCCTCCTGGAACTGATATTGTATCACTTTTAAGTCTTCTCTTATGAGGGGACACTTCAGGTGGTATCAGAGCCGTAGGTTGGCCGTAGGACGCGACCTTAGGATCGAGACCCCTTTTTCGAGCCTTTCCACATTAGGACTTTCTTTGCTTAATCCTTTTTCCACTCATACACTCACCATTGACTCTTGCTCTGTTCCAGATGGCTGACAATGGATGGAGTGGTTGAATCTACCACGCAGAGCCCGGCCATCCTAAGTTATTGATACTCAACCTGGAACGCATCGGAGTGGTGGACCCACCAGAGTACGTCTACCGGGAGTACGACTCCAGGGGCACTCTTCGGTGCGACATGATGATTTTTATGGGAAAGGGCACCCGCTACCCTGACGTGGACCCCTGGTTCATCTCCACCACTGGCTTTCGCTTCCCAAACACCTACTGAAAAGCCATCCGAAAAGCCCTGCGACATCTGCGTGTGATCTACAAACATCATCTTCAGCGGACTCCTATGGAATTTTTCCCGCCTACTGGAGAAAGAGGACGCTCATGGATTGCCCAAATGAGAGAACTTGGAAGAGAAGAAGAAGACCTAGAAGATACGGTCTCCCACCTATCCATCTACCTCACCAGCCTGGATGAACTCTACCGCGAACAGGCGGCACAACTGAAGCACCAAATCCACAGGGTAGAAAAGGCAACCCAAAAATTAGAGGAACAACGGACCAGAGCCGTGCGAGCCGAGTATTCCCTAGCCACTCTCCAAGCCCAATGGCAAGAACACGAGGGTCACAGAGGTGTAGGTGGGTGGATAGAGGAAGAACCCAAAGAAACCCATTGGGATAGAGGTACTCCGACCGAAGATAATGTGATGGAGCAGTGTCTTCCACCAAAGAAGCTCCCTATCTAGATCGAGGAAGAGTCCCCATGATAGGAGTAGCACTCCAAGCTAGAACCCCTATCCTAATAATCATGTATCCATGGAAACTGTACCCCTCCATATTGTAATAATAAGTACCATCTGTCCCCTTTGTATCCAAATACTTGTGCAAAATTTGTTCACCCTATATTTGTTTTCAGATGGCTGAGGAAGGATGGACCCTGGGCAATTGCCAAGCTGCACCTGGCTTCCCCAGCCTCTTGATCAATGCCTCGTAAAGCCTTGGCGTTACGGAATGCCCAAGGTACTACAGCAGAGAGTACGAGCACCATGGTACCCTCCGCTACACGGTGATCCTGGTCATCGCCAGAAGTGACCGCTACCCCGACATCCAGCCATGGCGAGTGACCGCCACAGGGTTTAGGCACCAAGACACCTATCCCTTGGCCGTCAGAAAGACGCTCCGTTATCTATGCTAGATTTTTGAAAGACACCTAGCCCCCACACCAATGAGGTTCTTCCCTCCGGCCATTAGAACCCCAGTTTGGGAAGCTCGTATGAGAAGCCTGGAACGGCGCCGCCATGAAGAAGACCCCCTGTACCAAGTGGCTACTTACCTAGCCTCCTTGGAACAGCTCTTTGACGATCAAGCCAACATCCTGAGGGAGCAGACCCATCGAGCCGAGCAAGCAGAGCTCGCGGTAAGATTGCAACAGATCCGGGCAGCCCAAGCCGAGGCAAGAGCCGCAGCCGCAGTCAGCAGCGAAGCGGTTGCCCAGGAGAGCCTCAGGCAGGCCCGGGACCGGCGTATGTGTAACATCCCGAAAATCCACAAAATAAATCACGCGCTAAGTTATTTTCAAAATTATTTTTTCATCGTTGAGCTCGAGATCCTCCTAAAGCCCTAAACCCTAGATTCCGAAAACTTTTCCCTGTCCCGAACACCCAATGTCCCATCTTCTTTTTCCCGCTCTGCGTGATGCGCTGCGTGTCGCCCGACAACGCACGCGTGGCCGACCAGCCCACGGTCGCCGCCGCGGATTTCGCTGGTGCGCGCACGATCTCTCTACTCTCTCCCTCTTTCCCTTTTTCTTTTCATTTTTTTCGTTTTCCTTTTTCTTTTCCATTTTCTCTTTTCTTTTCTTTTCTTTCTTTTCCTCCCTCCTCCCTTCTCCTTCTCCCTCCTCTGCCCCGCTCCCGCGCGCCCGCCCGAACCCCGCTCGCCGCCGCGCCCTGCCCAGCCGCGCGCTTTGCCTCCTGCACGTGCGCCCCACCCTGGCCGACCCCATGCACGGCTCGCGCACGCGCACTCTGCTGCCCTGCCCTCGCCGCGCAGGCCGCTGCTACGCGCACAAGCTCGCCGCCCCACTCGGCGCCGCCCGCGCGCACACACTCGCAACCGCCTCCCCTGCCCGGCCCCGCGCACGTGCTCAGCGTGCACAGGACGCCCACCGCGCCGCTCGCCGCTGCTCGACGCGTCTCATCACCTGGTCCGCCGCGTACGCCGAGCCTCCTCGGCGCCTCGACGCGCGCGTGCGCCACGCGACGCGCGCCGCTCGCCGGCCGCCCTGGTCCCGCTCGCCACTGCTCCCGACTCCACCCACGTGCGCACGCCGCGCGCCGCCCGTTGCCTAGCAACAGCACCGCCCTGTACCCGCCCTCACCGCCGGTCGCGCACGCACGTGCACTACTCGCCCCGCCTCGCCGCTCGCGTCGCTCCGCTCGACGCTGGCCCGCTCCACGTGCTCGACGACGTCCTCGACGCCCACGCCACCGCCCTCTGCACGCCTGTCCGCGCAGCCGCTACACGCCATCACCTCCACACCACCGCGACCGGCCCCATCGCCATTAAAGGCGCTCTGCACCGCCCGCCAGGTCGCCACCGCCGCACACCCCCATCTCCACCGCCTCGGCCGCCTATAAAAGGGACCGAGGAGCACCCCGCTGCCTCCACATCCGCGCTCGCCTCCCCAAGCTCCCCTTCCTAGCTCTGCAGCGCCGCCGCACCGAGCTCCAGAGGCCGCCGCCGCCCGCTCTCGTCGTCCTGCCGCCTCGCTCCACCCCGGCTCGAGCTAGGTGGGGAATCACGCCACCTCGTCCCCCTCTTCCTTTCCCCTCTCCTCCCAGCCGCCGCCATCGCTCGGACCGGCCGGATTGACCGCCGACGATGCCCTAGCGCCCCTCCCCTGTTTCCTAGTCGAGAGGAAGGGGATGAAGGGCTGTTTTGCCCTTAAGCCCCTCCCCTTCCCTCTATTTCCTAAAGAGTTCTTTTCCCTTTTAACCATTTTGCAAAAGAAACCCCCTTTTATTATATTTCAAAATAAACCCTTCCACCACATAAAACTAATTATAAATAAACCTCTACACCCTTCCAGTATGTCCCGGATATTTCTAGAAATTACGATCAAGCCCTTCCACTCTCAGAAATAATTACAAATAGGCCCCTAGACTCTGATTTAACCCCTAAACCTTTATATAACCTATCATTTCATGCGCCAAACGACCTCGGATCTACCTAAAAATTTACCATGCCTCTCATGACATAGTTTTGTCCATGCCGTTAGGAAACCGCCTAAAAATATTACTCTGAACTCCATATCTTAACTATTTCCGATTCGAGCTCAACGATAAAACTTTTATTCCTGTTTCTTGATTGTGTGCATGTTTATATGCGTCGTAGATCATGGTGTGAATGAGGGAGAACCTGTCGACGAGCAGTACTGCGAGCAGGCGAACGAGGACCAGTTCTGCGACCCCGAACCCGAAGGACAGTGCTTCGATCAGGACCTCCCGGAAGGATTTGAAGACGGCAAGTTCAATCCCACCCTTTGATGCATGTTTTGTCCCAGTTTTTATAAACACTACCTATTAGCCTGTTTTACAAAATTACATATGTTTTGCCTTCTGAAAACACAGTTGGATAGCCACCCCTTGATTTGTTATACCCATTCCTTGACCACCTAGATTAATGTCTGAATTTGTTTTGTTTGGACGTTAATTGCTGCTAGAACGCTTAGGACCTTATACACAATACAACTTGTTTTAAAAAGAAAAGGTGTGAGTGTGTGGGAAGGGAAAAATGTGAAATTTCGAAAGATGAGTTTAGACGGGATGGATGACATTTCTGTGTGATTTGCCGATTGGTGTGCTCGTGCCTGTGTGGCAGAGCAAGGAAGGGAGATATCCATCTTGTCACAACTAAGGACCGAGTTGGTGTGTCATCTCACCTAACTCCACTATCGTGCAAACCACTCGACCGTTGAATGGGCAACGGCTTAGCATAAACCCCACTAGTTAGTCTGATAGCCATCAGGAAAGCTGAGAGAAACGGGTGATCAAGAAGAAGGGATTAGCTCTGTGTGACTTATACCCTGGTTAAAACCTCTGTGATAGGTCAATGACCCCCTTGGTGCATCCCGTGATGGCTAGTCAGGTCTAGCTAAGGTGGGTAATGGCTTTGTTGGGATCTGCACCGACACTAAGGTGATCGAGTTGCGGTACCCTACTTGTGGGTAAAGTTGCACACCTCTGCAGAGTTAAGAATCTATTCGAATAGCCGTGCCCACGGTACTGGGCGAGTTACGGTGTGGTCACATAACTAGGGTTTACTTTGGGATGGGTTGGCGTGAGTTGTTTCGAAAATGTGTCCAACAGTTGTGCCGTGTGCTAAGGCAGATGAGGAGTCCGATAGCTGCTTAAAACTTGGATCCTGTGTGGATCAACCCTTCGTGTTACTCGGTACAAAAAAACTGGTTTTGGAAATGTTTTCTTTCAAATGAACCCTTGCATAAAATATTGCTTTCCGCAAAAGTAAACCTTAACCTTATCCTTGAATTACCCTGTGCATTATACTCTGTTTATTCCCCCTCCGTGGGTGTGGTTGGACTTGCTGAGTACGTTTGTACTCACCCCATTCTTAATTTTTACAGAGGAAGACCCAGACTTCGTTCCTGACGACGTCGAGTAGGGTATCGTCCTGCACCCAGCCTTTCCTGTGGATTAGGGTCACCCGCAGGAGATACCGCATGGCGCAAGACTCTGATGACCCCCTTTTTATATTTAATATCGTTGTGTGGGTGTGGGTTGTAATCCTCGCGATAGTGGCGCTCCTCTGCTCACTACCGCGTAGAGTTGTACGGTGATGAACCATCTGATGTAATAAATGTGTCATCAGCCTCCTGGGACTGATGTTTGTATCATATTTAAGTCCTCTCTTATGAGGGGACGCTTCAGTATGCAAGAATG